>NC_035107.1:285811691-286131691 GCF_002204515.2 Aedes aegypti | reverse complement strand
AAAGGCATTAGATTTTTCTCGATACAACAGAGTGCATTCATCATCCCAACCAGGTGTGGCTAGTCGTCTTTTGAAGGATGCACTTGGAACTCGTTGCTTTTGGGATTCTAATGCACTTTTATAAATCAATTCTGTTAGGAATCGATACTCGTCCAACGGAGGGAGAGTGTTGAATGATTCGATACCAAAAGTTACCGCTGATGCAAATTTTTGCCAATCGATATTCCTAGTGAGGTCAAAAGGAACCTGAATTGACTGTTCTGACCTTTCACAATTATTTCTGATAGAGGTTATTATGGGCAAGTGATCACTACCATGGGGATCATCGATCACCTTCCACATGCAATCGAATGATAGTGAACTTGATCCCAAAGACAGGTCAAGACGGCTTTCTTTACCGTCGGATGAAATACGTGTCACTTCACCTGTGTTCAAAATGTTCAAGTTGAAATCGTCGCATAAATCATAGAAAATAGCCGCTCTATAATCGTCATAAGATTCGCCCCATCCAGTACCATGTGAGTTCATATCACCCAGTATTAGAACTGGGGATGAGAGCATGGAGACTGCATTCCAGAGATGACGGCGGTTTATTGAAACTCTTGGAGGAATATAAACAGAAGCTACGCAAAGATCTGTACCCTTTACGTTTATTTGGCAAGCAACGATTTCTATGCCTGGATGAGTCGGGATGGGGATTCTGTAGAATGAATGGCACTTTTTGATCCCTAAAAGCACACCCCCGTAATTATCATCTCGATCCTGGCGTATAATGTTAAAATCGTAGAAGTTAAGATCATCTTCAGAAGAAAGCCATGTTTCACAGAGTGCAAATATATCACAATCGGAATTGTGAAGTAAAAACTTAAATGTGTCTAATTTAGGTTTTAGACTATGACAGTTCCACTGTAGCACAGTGGTCATATCTTGTACCTCACTTGATGAATTAGCCATCGAAAGATATGATCGAAGCTAGGAGGGGCCATGAAATAGTCAATTCCTTGAGATACTCTTCTATTGCGGGGAGAAAAAGGTCGAGTATGCCTCTGAATGAGTCTGAAACTCCGAGAGCATTACATATGCGATCCACAAGAGCCGTAAAAGTTATCAGACCTCGCTTGGCCCTGGGGGTTTTTGAGGAAGAGCGAGGAGCTTCAGTAGCATTTCTTTTGCTTTCTTGTCTAGAGCTTCTTTTCGAAGTGTATTTTATCTGTGGAGGCGGGGGCGGCAGATCTTTGCTGCAACACGGAACGGAAGCATCAAAGACCTGTTTCTTCGGGATTTTCAAATTTGCCCCACCACCTTTGGAATTAGGCAAACTTCTGAGGGAAGATTTTAATACCTTACGGCGCAATCCCGGAGAAGATGGAGACTTTCTTTTACCGGGTGCGTGTACCTCCGAAGAATCTCCCCCATCGGTTTCGTCGTCGTTCGCTTCATCGGAAGACAACTCTTGAAAAGAGTTACCAACTGGGATGGCTGATGAAGACTCTTTTGCAGGCGGATTTAGAGCTTTCACCATCTCCGCATACGTCTTCTTGGAGCGCTTCACAATTGAGCGACTCTCATTTCGAATGCGTCTTTTGTATGCCGGGCATTTCTGCAAGTCATGCAGATCCTTGCTACAGTAGCTGCATTTTTCAGCTTCCTGTGTGCAAGCATCTTCTAAATGAGCTTGGTTGCATTTGCCACAACGGGGCTTGTTGTCGCAAAAGCTAGCACTGTGGCCAAGCTGCTTGCAGTTGGTACAATTGAATACCTTCGGCACGTAAAGACGCACTGGGTAAAAAACACTATCAATGCAAACAAATTTCGGGAGGACGGAACCAGGAAAAGTCACTCGAAACGAGGCGGACGGCGAAAAAACTTTCTTATTTCCTTCCATGGAAACTGATTGCAACTGTTTGCAATCCAGTATAGCCACATCAGGAATTGACCGGTTCTCAAAAACGCCTTTGCCAGTCTTAATGTCTTCACATGTCAGACTCGCGTCGATGATTTTCCCTTCCACCTCGACTTCTCGTGCAGGAATGTAGATAAAGTATTCCACAGTAAAAGCCTCATGCTGAGCAATTTCGTTCGCTGCTTTGTAACTAGGTGCAGTTACACGCAGCTTGGATTGCTTCACTTGGTGAATAACGGTCCCAGGATATTTACGCGTCAGCTCTCTGGAAATCGAGAGCACATTCAAAATCTTATTTTTGCGCCGGAAATAGACAACCCAAGGCCCAGCCGAAGACGGTTGATAAAACCGCGTTCGAGCAACGAGATCTTTAGGAGGCGTATCGCCTCCATCCGATTCGTCCATGCGGGGAAAATCCAACCGCAACCAAATCAACAAAAATTAAAAAAAAAAAAAAAAATGCGGAGAAAAAAAATGAGCAGAAAAACTAATCAATTAGTGAGCTATTTTGTACACACCTCCCCTATAAGGGCAAAAAAATAAATAAAAATAATTAAAAAAAAAAAAACTTTCGAAGAGAAAAAAAAAACAGTCAGTGGACTATTTTGTACACACTTCCCCTAACAGAGCCAGCAAAATAGCTCCGGGAGAGAGACAGAGGCGAAGCGAAAAACAACTTTGAACTCAACACTGTTTGTTCTGGGAGATGCGAAAGCAGTTCAATAGAGTATGGATAAGTATAGAAATTTGCTACTTATCCGTTCCCGTTCGATGACCGCAAAGCAGCTAGCCTTCCACGACGTAGGTAGGCAAAAAATCGTATCGCCGTCTTCGCTGTTGATTTGCACGGGGGGAACCAATCACCGGGGGATGAAGGTGACAATGTTTTATTGTGGCACGATACCAGTTGACCCTTGTCAATCTGGTTCGCTTCCTTCACGATGCGCGGTTTAAAGCACTACGGTACAATACTGCACTGGTAAAAACCACACGGGCGGTGGAAGAAAAAACCAAAACACTACCGACTGCCAAAAACTGAACTGGCTTGTTCAAGCGCACAGCAAGGAATGAAAAAAAAAAAAAAAAAAAAAAAAAAAAAAACTAATTAACAAGCAAAATTTTCAAAACTATTTACACTTCAGCTCTCTCAGGGTCTATCCGGGAGAATCACTACTGGGGCGAACTCACCTCCCAAACTTGTATCGCTAATTCAATTTGCACAATTTAAGAGGTGGCGAAAAGGGATTTGCCCGTAAAATAATTATAAACTAACACTAAAATTAAATTTTAATTCACCGATTAGTTTTATTTAATATTAATATGGGGATTTCAAAGGGTTAGGAATGGGATAATTTGCACCTGATTTTCAAAGGAATGCTACGGTTGCTGGCAAACCTGGGAACCTCGATTTTCAGGTTTCTTCCTTGTGCCAGTCGACGTAGATTGCTTCCACTCCGTCTAGTCCGGGCTCCACCAGAGGGTCGTCTCTCACGCAGGGTTGTCTTTCCCCTCGTCCGGGTTAAAGAGACCTGGAACGCACTAATCTCCGGATGGTAACGGGTCACTTCACCCAGCACTCACGGCGCGAACTATTAATTTTTGTTCCTGAGGTTTGAAACCGCGGAACACTTTAACTGTTCGAATTTTTGTTACCAAAAGATCCCTTCGCCTACTCAAGCATCCCTTTTTATCTGGATTCATGACCAAGCAGAATCCTTGTCGGAATGACGTCATCCTATATTTTTCTTTGCGCAGTTGTCATTCTGCAGAGAGGTGCTAACGAACAAAGGATAAAAGGAATGGATTTGCTATGATACCAAGGGGATTTTTGACAGTAAGATAAGATTTAAATTTAAATTTGAAATTCTATGAAGATGTTTTGTTATTTATTGACATTATAATTTAGAGAGCTTGGTATCGAAGGAAAGGAAATTCAGGAATTTTTATTTACACATTTACAATTTTATTTTGAGGAATCTTAGTGTTAGGGAATAATTATATACAAATATACAAGTAATTACAATATTGTAAAAATATAAACCTAGTACAAATATTTACAAAAAAAAGAAAGAATAAAAATACAACAAAACGAAAAGAAAAAGTACAAAAAAGCAAATACAAGATTGTGACCTATCACTTAGGTAACATAAGGAAGCTCCTCCATTTTGTGCTCTTCTCTTTCAAGTCGTCCAATCTGGGAAATGGGTATGTGCCAATAATGAGTTGGGCTTAGAATTACTTGAAAATTGCGGAAAATGATAATGCGCGAGAAATGGGTCGAACATGAATAGTTGGAAGGGTTAACATTTACTAAATATTCAATGGTAAGCTATTGATAATCAATAGTTTTCTGTGGTATGAAGGGAAATTTCTGATCCATGGGTGCCAAAATGATGAAAATTGTTCAATGAGAATTTCTTTTCAAAGCATTCTCAATATGTCGCAATTTTATTACATGTGTTCTCATAAAATATGGCAAGTCTAAGAATAGGGTGGGGCTTATTTCCAAAAATCTTTCGTAGTCAGGATTTACAAAGTGGAAAATGATCATCGGTCCCAAAATAACATCCTGTGAAAAAATGTGAATTTTTGGTGAAGGTTTAGAGGTGGCGCAAAGGGCGTATGTGCAGATTTCCCATTTTAGTGAACTCTGAAAAATTTTGGTATGCTTTTCAGCTTGTTTTGGTGATTTTAAGACCCTTAAGGGCAAAAAATCACTTCAAAATTGCGATATCTCCACTCCTTTAGATGATATTTGACGAAATATATATTATGCATGCGATTTTTGGCCCTTGAATAGGTTACGCTGACTGATTATTATGAACCCGAATAAGCATATGAATAGCTGGGGAGAATTCCTATGCTAGTAGAATGGAATAAAGAGCAGAGAAAGATGAGAGAAAGAACAAAAAACACAGAAGAATGTAAGGTGGGGTGGGTTAAACAGGTGGGAGGGTGAAACTAGTGATGTCTTGAGCGTAACTGAGGAATCTAGAAAACGATGATTATATTTATTGACTTCATTTTTTTTTTCAATCTTTATTAACGAGATTTTTAGCTCTTTAGCTATGGGCTAGTTCATCTCGGGACCAACGGGTTTACTTCCCTTCCGAAGGATGTCGCCACTGAAATTTTTAGTGACTATCTCGGGATGGGATTCGATCCCAGATCCTCAGCGTGGAAGGTGTGTGTTTTTACCACTACACCAGGTCCGACCCCATGACTTCTATTTAATATTACCTACTTCAGAAATATTTCGAGCATTTTTTCTTCATGTAGGGGAGAGCACCAATTTTTTACCCATCTCTAGTTTTCGACCCATGAATACGATTTTATTGGAACTTATTGCAACTTTATTGGACTTTATGGAAATATTTCAATAACAGCTAAAATGTCCTTAATTCCATGCGAAGTTTCATCATTATTCTCCTGGTAGATATAGATAAATGCACGTCACTTTACTGCTTTAGTTCAATAATCGTTTGCTTGTTTTTTTTCTGAATGATGATAGCAATTTATCGAAAGGGACCGTTGCAATATTTACATCCTGGAAATTCAGCCTCACGCAGTATCTATTAAATTCATAACTAATTTATATAATTATTTATATATACATAGGACATCCTGTGAAAATTCCTTCATGTAGCTCTGTCCTAAAAAATATGTTTCAGAACTGTGACGACTTAATTTTGGTTTTATTTGAGAGGTTTTCAACCTAAAGTGCTTTATTTCTTGCACCCTATAGAAGCTCGTGCACTAATTTGAACTTTGATTACCGATTTTTTTCCTTCTGCTGTATAAACAACAGCGATTTCAAATACAGATGTAGAACGATGTGTTCAATAACTTCAAAATCATCTGCATTTTCGTTTGTCCGAAGTTATGTTGAAGGTATTGTGGCGAAAGTGAAGTATTGGAACCCCAAACGCAATTAATTGCTGAAATGGCATCATAATCCAGAAATTCCTGTGGAAATTCTAACAAGAAGTGTTATTGCTAAAATCGTTTATGGATTTACCTAATACGGATATATCGTGTGGGATCAAAATCCGAACACCTAAGAAATGAATCTAAACCCTTCCACTTCATATAAAACTTCTATTTGTTTGCAGTGTACGGATTTTGAGCCTGTATGGATTTGGGCCCCTCTGTAATTTCTTTCAGATTATAAAAGCAATCGCTGGAGTTATATCAAACGGACATTCTTAAACACTAAATGAGTGTTAAACTTGCATATAATCACATCTCATACATCCAACCGAAATATTTTCACGGCTCCATAGTTGATTCTAATATAATATCATCAGTTACACCCTCCCCCCTGTTTAACCCTCCCTACCTTACATTCTTCTGTGTTCTTTGTTCTTCCTATCATTCTTCTTTGCTCTTTGTTCCATTCTACAAGCATAGGAATCCTCCCCAGCTATTCTTATTCGGGTTCATAGTAATCAGTCATTGTAACCTATTAAAGGGCCAAATATCGCATGCACAAAATATGTTTCGTCAAATATCATCTAAAGGAGTGGAGATATCGCAATTTTGAGGTGATTTTTTGCCCTTAAGGGTCTTAAAATCACCAAAACAAGCTGAAAAGCATACCAAAATTTTTCAGAGTTCACTAAAATGGGAAAATTGCACATACGCCCTTTGCGCCACCTCTAAACATTCACTAAAAATTCTCATTTTTTCACAGGATG
Source organism: Aedes aegypti (assembly GCF_002204515.2). NCBI lineage: Eukaryota > Metazoa > Arthropoda > Insecta > Diptera > Culicidae > Aedes > Aedes aegypti. The sequence goes on along the minus strand of NC_035107.1, from coordinate 286,125,091 downwards.
TTATTTTGGGACCGATGATCATTTTCCACTTTGTAAATCCTGACTACGAAAGATTTTTGGAAATAAGCCCCACCCTAGTCTAAGAAGCTGTTGGAAATGCCACTCTATTTTTCAATCGTTGTGAAATGTTGAGCACTCACCCCGACGGCACTGTAGCAGCGTCCGCGACAGTATGAAATTGTCGTGCCTTCAATTACACTGCGGAACACGGTTTTGTCTCAAGCACCAAAATACCACTATTTACTTAATTAAGGGTTGTAGAATCCATTGCTGTTTTCAGAAACATCATTGCACGTCTAGGTTTTTAGATATTGGATGTTGAAAATACTAAATTTTACTATTTCAGTCAACTTGCATGCAAGTTTGCAAGCTTGTAGGGTAATTTAATTGCCTAATTTGCCTCAAAACTCATACTTCATGTGTATAAAAATACTTATCAACAAAGTTCATAATATTTTTGATGCTCAAAAGTTATTTTTTGATGATAATAAATCTTCGAGCTGTTTAGTAGAATACCTATAAGTAGATGAAAAAACCGAATTTAGTACTCTACCATTTAATTCCACTAGTCTAGTGGAATTAAATGGTATAGTACTAAATTCGGGTTTTTCATCCACTTATTTTTTGATGGTTTAGTAAAGTATTGTATTTTGCCATATAAGAGAAAAGAAGAGTTTTGTATGGAGATTGTTAGTGTGTTAAACAAATCGATTTAATCGGAATTAAATCAACCAAATTATATTTGAAATGAAAGTTAAAGGCCTTTTTTGCATGCTTGATGGATGAGATCCCGAAAAAAAATGATAAATCATACTCTAAATTTCATGTAAACATCAATTGAACCAGTGTTTTTAATAACTTTGGCGACCTGTAGCTAAAAATCCTGACGTGCTGGAACATTTCTGAAAACGGCATTAGATTCAGCAACCCCAAATCTACTATAGACACATAATTTGATCCTTGAGACACGCAAAAATGTCATTTTTGTTGCGCTGTGTTATTCATGACAAATTAAATTTTATATAAAGCTGTGATATTGATTGAGGAATATTAGATGTAATAAGGTCGGAAACATTATTCATTTAACTCTTTTCAAAACATTTGATGGCCCTGGAAAAGGCCAAAGGCTTTCTTAGTTTCGATGCTGTCACAGATGAATAGCACTGCGGGATGTTATCAGTTGATTGCCATGATCAAACGGGGAATCCTTAACCCAAATGTATAAATTTGAGCAAGTTATTTGTTTATACGACGAACCAGCTGAACGTTTCGTGGCGTGGATGGTGCACAACAGCAACGGGTAGTGAATCACCGGGCTTAAGTCGAAATCTGGAAACGTTGCTCACTCTTGAAATCTTGAGCAATTTCACAAGTCCAACGCTCGATTAGCAGCAGCTCCTCGGATCAGCAACTCAGAGGGCTTCTGGTATTTCGTTCCTAACGGACTGCAAGCGTGGATAAATTTGCGGCGGCGATGACGATGGCTTGGGCGCTTTTCTGAGCGGCAGTAGTTTGCCGCTCGGAGAAGCGTCCAAGCCATCGTCGTCGCCGCCGCAAATCAACCTTGCGTCTTCCTCTTCCGGCGACACAAATTGAACTGTGACGCGGATGCAAACGCAAAGCGAAAATGAATCGCCCGACGCCCGACCGTGTTCACAGTCCGACCGCAAAAAGAAGTCTGAGGGCAGAATTTTTTTTTTATTAACGAGATTTTTAGCCCTGGGCTAGTTCATCTCGGGACCAACGGCTTTACTTCCCTTCCGAAGGAAGTCGTCACTGAAATTTTTAGTGACTATGTCGGGGATGGGATTCGATCCCAGGTCCTCGGCGTGACTGAGGGAAGAAGCAGGACCGGTGCGCTTTTATAGTGGGAAGCGGAACCCAAAAATGTGCTTGATCGTGATTGGTTAGATAAGAAAGGGGTCAACATTTCACAATTTTTCAATAGTTTGTTGCCAATAATCAATAGTGTTCTTCATTTGAATCGACGCGTAGATAAATTTCCGATCGATTGATGGATAAATATTGAAAATCTATTGATAAATAGCTGAGTTATTAGCGGTCAAAACCTGACCACTTTTCGTTACATGCTCAATTTTTCGTTTTTTTGGAATTGTACCCCCATATGTTGCTGAAGGACGTTATCCAACGTCAAAAAGTTACACGAGCGGTCGCACTGGTGTACTGAGTACACGCCTAAAAACTTAGGTTAAAAACACGATGTTTTCGAATACTTTTCGTTCATTTTTTCGAGAAATTTCTTCTCTACAAGCAAGAAGAAGAGTAGATCTTGGAATAGGACCAACACCCGGATCAATTTGAAGGGATTTTCAACGTGTTTTTCGACTTTTCGCAAAGTGCGTGTACTCAGTACACTAGGGCGACCGACGGTGGGTTAAAAAGCTTTTAAGCAATTTTCATTAACCGTGCATTCCGCTGTTGTCAACCAACAACGCCAGAAACTGCCTTATTTGTGCTCACCTTCTTGTATACGTGGCCATGCTCCACTTTCTTTTGTTCCCATCATCTTTCTTCCCGACGGCACCGGATTTTCCTCAAGGCAGTTGTTTTGTCCGTGTCAGTCCCGTACCTAGGAGAATTTTCCCGGTTTCCGTCGTCCATGTTACCATGGAAATCTTCTAGCGGGGAGAACAAGTGTCGGCTTGCTTTGTTAGCGCAGTTGCATCCCAAGGAACTAAATTGAAGGTGCACCAGTTTTTCAACGGAATAATCCGTTCCGTTCCGCTGCGCTAAGCTGTACGTGTCGAATCTCAAAGGATAATAAGTGGTAGCCGAGGAAACTGCTGCGGAGGCCTCCATCAACGCTTCGCTGCACTTGAAACAGAAACGTGCACAGTCCTTGACGGTCCTTCATCACAATGACTCTTTTCCGGAGCAGCACACACACACACACACGACGGTGGTGGAATTTTCGCTGACTAGACGCGGCCGTTCCTTTTGTCAGGACCCGTCTGATAATCTGGCGAGTGTGTGACGTTAAAAATGGAACAGCTTAAAGCAGGAATTTTGATGCACTAGCGACTGTTCCACGATGGCGGCGCCATCTTGGCTGCGATTTATCGAAAAAGGTGGGAAGCTTCTTCCCATCATTTCCCTTTTCAACAAAAAAAAAACAGCTTGGTAATGCGACGTAGCAGGCTATGAATATGCATGTGATTTCGTTTTTCCGTAAACGGTCCAAGTCAACATGCTCGAGCGAAGCCGATATAGATGGCGTGGCGGGTGGTCGACGCGTGACGTGACGGACGGACGGAAGGAAACGTTTTGCTGTAATTAAGGATGTGCGGTTTTTTGTGCCCGTTTCGCGTCGCAAATGAGAAGCGAAGATTAGGAAGGGGTGGTTGTTTCTCGAGATAACAGCAGTTGATTGATGAAACATGGTCCTATCGGGCATAAAATTAGAAGCCTCGCATGATTGATTGCCTCAGTTTTGGCATGGCACAGTTTGAAGTATGGTGGGCCTAAAGAATGACAGTACGCGGCGAGTGGTTGAATCATTTGACGTCTGTTGAGGTGAACGATTCCGCCTCGAGATTTCCCCGCTCAATCAATCGCAGAACTCATCTCATCGCATAAATTCGCGAAGAAGACTGCCCGTCTGTCGTCATCCGCAACTCCACTGCCCGACAGGTGGCGCATCAGAACAGTAGCACTTGACGTAATCTATCTGGTTCATCTCCGCCACCAGCCAGCAGTGAGTTACGCGAGTTCTGACGGATGATGGTGGCCATAACGGAGCCACCTGCCAATGGAGAATCCACCATCTGGTTCCGGTGCAATCTTCCGGCAGCTCGAGAAACGACTGATTAAGATCTTCTTCAAAAAACCGGATGAAAAGCGAAAATCATGCAGCTCCGCGAGGCACGTAATGACGTGTTTCGGGCGAAGATGAGCAATCAATCATCTCGCGCTCGTTGCGGGCTCTTCTTTCCGTTGGTATTCTTTGGGACGCACCGCCTGCTGTTGGCTGAGGAGGCTGAGGCTCCCATCCAAGTAGGCATCATCATTCAATAAACAAGCAAATTTTGCATAATTTTAACAGTAAAAACCTTGCCCGTAGAATCGATAGACGCAAACGCATGCTTCAATGTGAACGAAATTCTGACATTCTGTTCTAGGGGAATCACGAAAGCTGTTGTTTGGGATGAAAGTGATATGCGAGCGTGAGGGGAAAAAGAGATATACGTCTGAGTAACGGAGGAATGGGGCGCATGGATTGCTAGGATTTCGAATGGTTTTTTGCTCATATTCACAAAAGAAGACATTTCCGAATGGGAATAATGGCACCCAATTTTCGAGTTTCATGCCCCAAATCATAAACAGTTTGCTATCCTGTGTCCCCACCTTGAATGACTGTTATTAAAGTTTTCTTAGGCATATCGCAATCAGCGAATACCCAGAATAAAGCAATTTCCTGACAACTGCCAGCAAATCCGCTCACCATACTGCACCCAGAGACCGGGAACGGTCGAAAGGGGTAGGACACTTTCGGACATCCGTGCGCTCTATGGGCTTACGCTTGCCAAGAGATGAGGTGCATATTTCCCAGCTAGACGATCCGTGGCCTGCTTGGCTGTATTTTTATTGTTGCAATTTGAATAAAAGTGCAATTTATTCAGTACGTCGTCAAGTCGACTAGTACGGCTGCTGCTGCTGCAGTCAGAGCGCAGCAACGAGAACATAAATAAACATTTCTAGAGCGTACACAGAAAGATTTGTGCCCAGTAGTGGTGGTGGCGTATGATAGAAGGAGAGAATAAGCAATAAGAAAACAGACTGGGCTGCTGCTAGTTGGAATGTCCGAGACGGACGGCTGGCTGTCCATTCGGCTGACGGAGGCAGTATGCGGGGAAGTGACACAGATGTTTGCTTCTAGTACGTACATAGTTTGAAATTCTATACCGAGGGGTATTGCACAACCGGACAAACAGGCAAACAAAAGCAAAGGGGTGTTACACTTTTGATCTAGATAGCCGGAGCGAAGCGAAGCTGAGCATTCTCGTCTTGGCCTACTAGTTACGTCCCGTGGACATTAATTGGGACAGATTTAGGCTCTTGTCAACCGCTTCCATCGCATTTCAGCGCACTGCTGTTTAGCGTGTACCGAAGCTACTATCTGAAATTGACAGCTCCTCCCGCAAGCGATTGCTGTGCCGCTTGCGGTCGCGCTCGCTCATCAAATGATCAATCGGCTAATTGAAAGGTTTCATTCGCTATTCAATCAACGCTGATTGGTGTCATTTTGATGAGTGTCGGTTGTGAGGGAGGCTACACACACTAGGCCGATTGCTCATTTCTTAAAATGCCATAAAATTTTCAAGCGGTTGTAATTGAAATGTACTTCTCTTTGATTCCCCTCTCCCTCTCATTCGACGTGATTCACACTATGATTACCTCCATCGTGCGCTCTCGTCTAATTTTTATTGACCTTCTCGCGCACTTAACCCCCCTTGAGCTCTTCATCTTCCTTGCTCCTCTTGTTGGTGCCACGCAGCACACAATATGTGTAGCTGCGAGTTTCAGAGGCAATTTTATGAACACCTATACTCCAATTGAGCAACCAGCAACGGTGGTAGTCCATCACTTCTGTTTGCTCTTTGATTGCCCTTCTCGTTGTCGCTCTTCCTCTCTTCCTACTCGTCCTTCGTGCGCATCCATCGCTGCTTCTTCGTTCTCCTCCCCGCTTATGCGGATTACTGTTGTTCTTTTGGCGTATTAGTCAGTCAGCCAGCTGACGGTGGGCTAAAAATATCTTCGAACGGACGAATTTTCACCTGGATGCCAACACGCCAACGACGACGACGACGCTACTCGACGAAACAATATTCATCGCTCTTTTCCTCTCTCTTCACGAGGGGTGCTTTTGCCGTACCGCGTCGCTCCGACTGACACGCATTATTTTTAACAATCCAACTGTGATTTAGTTCACACCCCTCCTTTGCACAGGGCCGATATTGTTGCCGCGTTTTTTTGACGTAGAAGTACGTCTTTCTTCTCTATACAGGAGTGAAATTGGAATTTCAAAACCAAGAGCGTTACGTTGGCATGAAATATTTTAAACGTTTATAACTTTGCGCTGGCTTAACGAAATTTCTTGATTAGCACCTCAATCGAAAGCCAAGACATCAAAGCTTCATGTCGTTTACTTACTGAATCCCACATACTTGTCCAAATAGTTTAATAACTGTTTTAAAAGAGAACGTTGATTTCAAGCAAATTTATAAATAGGGGTGGCTAGAGAAAATTTGACGTCATTTGCTTTTCACTCTCCGATTGGCTCGCATCTCAGCAGGCGGCTTGCTCTGACCGGGCGTGCTTCTCAGGCACAGACATCGATAGCGAAGGACGCCCCCGTTTGTCTTGCTTCGCTCAAATCAAACTGTCGAGCGAGCGAGAGAAGATGCCGTCCGAAGCTAAAGCCATCACCATTGCCGCCGCCTAGAAGAAGAAGAAGAAGCAGTCCACAGGAGAATTTGCGGTCGAACTGTGAACACGGTCGGGCGAGTCATTCTCGCTTTGTAGTTCATCGCTTGTTTGCGTTCACCCAGCCATCGTCATCGCCGCCGCAAATTTCATCGGCCAAGGAGCTGTTGGCCCGCACTTCAAGATTTCGACTCGTGATAAAATCAGCATTGGTGGTCAATCCCGTTAGGAGCAAACGCCAGAAGCCCCCTGAGTTTTGCTGGTCCGAGAAGTGTTAGTTATCCGTAACAACATCGAAGCTAACAAAGCCATCGGTTCTTTTCAGAGCCATCAAATTAGTGGAAAAGAGTTGAAAGAGAAATATTTCCGATTTTATTTATAACTTCTAATATTCCTAAATCAATTTCACGGCTTCATACAAAATTTCATTTGTCACGAATAATTTATGACTCAACCATTTGAGATTGTATTCGCGGACGCTGCTGCAGTGCCGTCGGGGTGAGTACACAACATTTCACAACGATTGCAAAATAGAGTGGCTTTTCCAACAGCGCCTTTTATGTTCCATATTTTATGGGAACACTTTGATTAGGAAAATTATCCCATGTGACAAAATTGCGACATATTTAGAATGCTTTTGAAAAGACATTCTCATTGAACAATTGTAATCAAAAATTTACCGTCATAATAAAGAAAACTATTAATTATCAATAGCTCTTATTAAATATTTAGGGAATGCCAATCATTCCAACAATTCATGTTCGACCAATTTCTCACGTATTAGTATTCTCCGCAATTTTCAAGTAATTCCAAGCCCAACACATTATTGGCACATACCCATTTCATAGATTGGTCGATCAGAAAGCGAAGCGCACAAAAGGGAGGAGCATCATCTGCTATTCCAAGGTTATAAAACATGCTGCCTTCGTTGGACTCAGTTTCATTCCATTTCCGCTTTCGAGCTGGTAAGAGCTCCTCCGAACTTGCTCAGCGAGAAGTACCTCGCTGCTAGAAGCCTGCTGAGCTGTTAATCCAGAATCGCTCAAGGTTTCAAGATTGAGCTACGTTTCCAGATTTCAACTAAATCCCTGTGATCCGCTACCCTGTTGCTGTTGTGCACCCATGAAATATTCAGCTGGTTTGTCGAATAAACAGAGAACTTATTCACATCTTCTTCGTCTTCTTGGCATTAACGTCCTCACTGGGACAGAGCCTGCTTCTCAGCTTAGTGTTCTTATGACACTTCCACAGTTATTAACTGAGAGCTTTCTTTGCAAAAGTTTTCATTTTTGCATTCGTATATCGTGTGACAGGTACGATTATACTCTATGCCAAGGGAAGTCAAGAAAATTTCCATTACGAAAAGATCCTGGACCGACCGGGAATCGAACCAAGACACCTTCAGCATGGCTTTGCTTTGTAGCCGCGGACACTAACCACTCGGTTAAGGAAGGCCCCAACTTATTCGCATGCATTTGCAACTTTTTCTATTTTCCATACAAAATGACCAACTTTGGTAAGTTAGATCTCAGTTATTTATGGAAATATTTTCGAATGAAACTTTCACAGAACATTAGATGTAACTTGAATTTTAACATATATTTTTGAATAATTTTTCCAATCACAAGTTTATAAGTAATAAAGGTTTGACTAAACTGTAATTTTCGACGAAAAATTCAAAACTTTTTATCTTAAAATTTGATAGCCTTACACAAAAACTGTCTTCAGCAACCTTATTCATCTCGTCAAAATCTACATTTTTGCTGAAGATACCATGAAGCTATTCCTTCAATATGTTTAATTATGTCAATTATAAAAAATCGTCCAAAAATTCACTTTAGTCAAAACGCAACTGCTTTTCAACGTGTGATTGGAAAAATCACTAAAAAACATATGTTAAAATTTAAGTTATGCCTGATATTCTGTGAAAATTTCATTCAAATCGGTCCATAAATAACTGAGATATAGTTTATCAAAGTCGGTCATTTTGCATGAAAAATCAAAAGAGTTGCAGTTTTTTTTTTCTCAGCGAAGAATTACACCATCAACGAAAATAGCGCGAAAGCAATAACCAATCGCGTGCGAGTAGCGAACGGAGTGACGAAACAACCAAGCGAGAACCCCACCACTCGCCATCGGTGAACGGAGCTCGAGCAAATAAAACCACTGGTTGTTCTGCTCCCAGCTCATTCACAAATCGAACGGCATAACGAACGGATCAAGCAGCGGAGCAGCAAAGAAGAGCGCATGAAAGCCACAGCAGTGTGCGAGTAGCGAACGGAACCAGAGAGCAACGAAGCGAAAGCAACAACTGAAAATCATTCAGTGGACGGATTAGTAGTCAGCGCCAACCGGCGACCTGTTGAAAAGTAACGCCAGCGAATTATACACCATCTGCCTCTCCTTACCATTCATATTCTTGTACTTGATGAATTCAATGAAATGGTTTGGTTTGGCGATGGAGCAAAGAGTTATTAAGGATGATTTTACTTAACAAAGAGTTGTCGATAAATATTCCAATCAATAAGAGTTGTTTTGAAAAAGTTCACTTTTATCAGAATTTTCCTCGGAAAATTTCTGCTTTACCAAAGAGTTGTTAATGAAATTCCTGCAGCAAAGGGTCGAGTTTCTCCCCACGAATATTTCCAGCCAGGACCAGTCATGGAGGACAATCCATCCAGAGCATCACGGCCCCCGCTTCCAAAATTTTCGAGTACGGAAATTGGAAAATGCATTAAAATTGCGTCATTAAAATCAATAAATTGTATCTTGACCAATTGTAATGAGCAACTATTGATCTGAATTGATTTTTCTACATGTTGTTATTGCATCCTGACGGCACTGCAGCAGCGTTCTCGGAACATCCTCAAATTGTCGTATTGTCGATTATTCGTGAAAAAATCAGATATTGTATGATGCTACGAGATGAATTAAGAGATTATAGCAAGTATGTGGTTAGCACATTAAGAAATATCACTAGCTATACTGTGTTTATCACGAGAAGTTCTTACTAGCTCGAAAGTGTAAATGAAATGAACCGAATCCTATTGTTGTTACAGAGGGATTTTAATCCGAAGGTCATTCGTCCCTTAAATGAACCGAATCTGTCGAAGATAGAATGTTTTACATAATTTGAATTGCAGACGATGCTCCTCCCTTTCGTATTCTTCGCCTTCTTCTGATTGACCAATCTAGGATAAGGTACATGAAGTTGATGTCTTGGTTAGGGATTTACATATCTTGGAAAATTCACATGCGCGTTCGTATGGACAGTAAAAATATCAACATTATTTTAATAGCTTACAATAAATTAAAATCACGCATGATATTCAATAGTTATCTTTATTTTGACGGTAAATTTCTGATCCATGGGTGCCAAAATTATTACAATTGTTCAATGAGAATGTCTATTCAAATGCATTCTTAAAATGTTGCAATTTTGTCACATGGGATAATTTTGCTAATAAAAGTGTTCCCACAGAATATGGAACATCAAAGACACTGTTGGAAATGCCACTCTATTTTACAATTGTTGTGGAATGTTGAGCACTCACCCCGACGGCACTGCAGCAGCGTCCGCGATTACAGTCTCAAAATGGTTAGTCATAAATTATTCATGACAAATGAAATTTTGTATGAAGCCGTGAAATTGATTAAGGTATATTAGAACTCATATATAAAGTCGGAAATATTTCTCTTTTAACTCTTTTCCACTAATTTGATGGCCTTGAAAAGGGCCGATGGCTTTGTTAGCTTTGGTGCTCTTACAGATAAATAACACTGCGGGATGTTATCAGTTGATTGCCATGGTCAAACGGGGAATCCTCAACTCAAATGTGTAAATTTGAGCAAGTTATTTGCTTATACGACGAACCGAAAGATTCGTGGCGTGGATGACGCACAACAGTAACAGGTAGTGGATCACCGGGCTTAGGAGGAAAATAACCATCATCGTTTTACTAATTTTCAAAACCAGTTTTGACGTAGAAGTACGTCTTTCTTCTCTATACAGGAGTGAAATTGGAATTTCAAAACCAAGAGCGTTACGCTGGCATGAAATATTTTAAACGTTTATAACTTTTCGCTGGCCTAACGAAATTTCTTGATTAGCACCTCAATCGAAAGATAAGACATCAAAGCTTCATGTCGTTTACTTACTGAATCCCACATACCTGTCCAAATAGTTTAATAACTGTTTTAAAAGAGAACGTTGATTTCAAGCAAATCTATAAATAGGGGTGGCTAGAGAAAATTTGACGTCATTTGCTTTTCACTCTCCGATTGGCTCGCATCTCAGCAGGCGACAGATCGGCTTGCTCTGACCGGGCGTGCTTCTCAGGCACAGACATCGATAGCGAAGGACGCCCCCGTTTGTCTTGTTTCGCTCAAATCAAACTGTCAAGCGAGCGAGAGAAGATGCCGTCCGAAGCCAAAGCCATCACCGCTGTCGCCGCCTAGAAGAAGAAGAGGAAGCAGTCCACAGGTGAATTTGCGGTCGAATTGTGAACACGGTCGGGCGAGTCATTCTCGCTTTGTGCTTCACCGCTTGTTTGCGTTCACCCAGCCATCGTCATCGCCGCCGCAAATTTCATCGGCCGAGGAGCTGTTGACCCGCGCTTCAAAATTTCGACTCGTGATGAAATCATCATTGGTGGTCAAGAAGCAATCCCGTTAGAAGCAAATACCAGAAGCCCCCTGAGTTTTGCTGGTCCGAGAAGTGTTATTTATCCGTAACAACATCGAAGCTAACAAAGCCATCGGTTCTTTTCAGAGCCATCAAATTTGTGGAAAAGAGTTAAAAGAGAAATATTTACGACTTTATTTATAACTTCTAATATTCCTAAATCAATTTCACGGCTTCATACAAAATTTCATTTGTCATGAATTATTTATGACTCAACCATTTGAGATTGTACTCGCGGACGCTGCTGCAGTGCCGTCGGGGTGAGTGTTCAACATTTCACAACGATTGTAAAATAGAGTGGCTTTTCCAACAGCGCCTTTTTTGTTCCATATTTTATGGGAACACTTTAATTAGGAAAATTATCCCATGTAACAATATTGCGACATATTAAGAATGCTTTTGAAAAGACATTCTCATTGAACAATTGTAATAATTTTGGCACCCATGGATCAAAAATTTACCGCCATAATAAAGAAAACTATTGATTATCAATAGCCCGTATTGAATATTTAGGGAATGCCAATCATTCCAACAATTCATGTTCGACCAATTTCTCACGTATTAGTATTCTCCACAATTTTTAAGTAATTCCAAGCCCAACACATTATTAGCACATACCCATTTCCCAGATTGGTCGATCAGAAAGCGAAGAGCACAAAAGGGAGGAGCATCATCTGCTATTCCAAGGTTATAAAACATGCTGCCTTCGTTGGATTCAGTTTCATTCCATTTCCGCTTTCGAGCTGGTAAGAGCTCCTCCGAACTTGCTTTGCGAGAAGTACCTCGCTGCTAGAAGCCTGCTGAGCCGTTAATCCATAATCTGGTTTGTGAAGTCGCTCAAGATTTCAAGATTGAGCTACGTTTCCAGATTTCAACTTAATCCCTGTGATCCGCTACCCTGTTGCTGTTGTGCACCCATGAAATATTTAGCTGGTTTGTCGAATAAACAGAACTTATTCACATCTTCTCATTCTTCTTCTTCTTGGCATTAATGTCCTCACTGGGACAGAGCACCAATCGATTGGATATCTTTCGAATCTACTCCAACAATGAAAGCTATTGATTATCATGACTGAACTTTTGAAAAATTGGGAAATATCGAAGCATGTCTTATTTTTCATAGAAAAGCACATTTTTCTTGTGTATTCCTGACACAGACATCATTGCGCGATATCTTAGCCACTTTCGTCATTCAAAAGGAAACGCCCCTTTCGGTCTTCTTCTTACTTCTCTTTATTATCTCGTGTTCAGTCGAAGCCAACCAAACTCGACTTCACGCGCGCATCAGTCAATCGTTGACCAGCAACCGGAGAAGGACTCATATCGGAATAAAATTTACACGTTCATCGCTGCTGCTGCTGTTTATTCCCAAGCTAAAAGCTGCGGGTTCCGTGTAATTGCTCATCATGGCCCTTGGCATCCAGCTAGCCCATCGAATTCGTGGAGAATGCGTCCAGAAACCTTGATAATTACCGTCGGAGGAGTGAGCAAACCATCGAATACAAGGACCGACCGCATTTTAATTTAATCGTTTTCGGTGATCTTTTGGTGTGTTTCTGTCTAACAAGGGAATGAAAACCCAGTTTGATCGACGGTGACTACCACCAACCGTCCTTTTCAGGACGACAATTTCATTTTAAAAGAGTTGTGAGAATTTTCCACCGTGAAGAGCGACATTTTGATGATTGGATGTGATTGATTCAGATTTTGGTCAGTCATTTGCACGCAACCATAAATGGGAAATAAATTTCCCATTGTGCGGGCGCGAGGCGATCCTCGACAGTGTGTGCATGAGTCGGATAAATTGCGAACGGCACTTGAATGAAGAATCCCTCCCGGTTTGTTTCGCATTTAGAGATGATCGCATAATGACGTTGTCGCCGTCGCTACCTAAATGATACTAGAGCGATCAGTATCAACTCGTCGAACACAGAGCTAAAACTAATAAGCAACAGCTTTGTTGACGTTTCGATTTGGTAAGACATTGTCGATCGAATGGAAATACGCACACAGAAAAGACTGCGAAAATGCTACCGCCGCCCGACCCCAACGACGGGAACCTATGTTAAACTTTGTTTGCCATTTATCTCCGTTGAAAACTAATCATCCGAAACTATAATTGATAACTAAATTAATTATTTAATCAATTGTGGCCCTGAAAAGGGCAGTTGTTTGAAATTGTGCTTCAATGCAATTTCAGCACGTTCGCCACGGATACGACGAGTATCGAAAGGCTTCGGAACCCACTTAAGCAATCAATCAAAAGTGGATCATGCGTGGACCTTCAAGCGCAATATTTGTTTGTTGAGCAAACGTTATCGTTCATGCTTCTTCTTCCATCGACCGGTTGAAGAGTTAATCGAACCAACCAAATAATAACACAAAATGTTCATAATAGGTCAACAATGGCATGCAACAAATAGTGTGAAAATTGATTAGAAGAGCACTTATTTTCGACCTACAAGAATTCTGTGCCAATTTTCGGATTTTCATACAAAGTAGGCCAAAACCGTATCGAAAATCGGTCGAAAGTTAGTGTTGGGTCGAAAATTGGTGCTGTTCTCTCAGAAATCTTCCATAAGTTCGTGACGGTCTCAAGCCAGGAAATAGAAGATGCTAATGTTATCCAACGTCACTTTGGCGGTCGTATCTCGGAAACAACCTCTTACTTTTTAAGTTCCATCACGCCAAAGGCAGCCAAGGCTCCCAAGAGGGTTGACTTGAGGAATGAGCTGCAGCGCTTAGGCAATCATCGATTAGTGACGCTTTGAGACGAACTGCGTGAAATACTGGATCATAGCGGCCAAGCCTGCATATTGATGAGTATCAAGCCTAAATGCTCATGCAATGGATATTGCTACAGACCAAAGCACTGGACCGATTCTATCGATTCTAACGATCAAAGCACCCGAGCTATCAAACATCTAATCTACTGGAGGAGTTTGGCGAGCTACAGCTGGAGCCAGAAACCGATCACCCAACCAAGCAACACAAGCAAGCAACGACCAATCAAACAAATTCAATCATCTAGCATTATTCCTGGAACACCAAACAATGGTTCTCGGAACCACAGAACGACACATGGTTCTTTTCAGGACTACCAAAATGAGTCCAAAAAGAGTTTACTTCTGAAACCTTCATCCGATCAATAACAACACAAAACTAGTACACTTACAAATTCATACACTTGACAAATCAAATTATTAATAATCGTAGTTCTACGTCCACCCCGCGGTAATGTAATAGACATTACCCACCCCAATTTTTTTTTTTGCTGCTTACCATATGGATTACAGTAACAATATAAGATGATAAGGACTGATTTAAATGACGGGCAATGCGAACAGTGAAACCTTGTTAGAATGGTCAGGCTTCGATCTAGCTGACCCGTATGAATTCGGATGCTTAATAGCTTAAGCTTAAGCTTAACGATGATTTTGATTTATACAAAGCAGACATTGTAAGATAACTACATAATCCCAATTATTAATTGGTTATAGTTACTATAAAGAAAATCTTCCAAATTGTAGAAAAACTTTTATAACTGGATCATCACAGTTTTAATTCAATTAGTAATTACAATATCCCGATACACGTAATGGCAACAGTATGATTTATATTATTTGCACACACTCAAAAGAACATATCCATGGATCTAGTGGTTGACAATTGAAATCTAACACCAAACCAATAAGACATAGAACAAAGACAGTTTTATAAAAAAAATAAACTCTTGACCAGTTTTTGAATCTCCCTCAGTACTACTGCATCCAATAGATTCTTTGGAAAAGCCTCTGTGTAAGCTGCGGAAACAGTTTTTAGAAAAGTTCTCTGATAATCTCCTCAAGATTCTGAAGAAATTTTCATGATTCTATGTTGAAGAAATTTCTGATGAACACTGACAATTGTTGAAAATTGGAAAACATTAAATACAGTTAAACAAACTCCAAATTTTAATGAAAAAATCTGAATTAATCCACATTTGGTGAGACTGAACTCTTCTTACATTTCCATAGAGGTTTTAGATAATTATTATTCATCATTCATTTCGAACCTTGTATCAGAATAACTAAACTTTAGTATGCTGATGAACTATGTTCTATCTGCCCTAATAGTTTAATGGTTTGCGAGAAAGTCCTGGGAACTGCACGTCAAAAGGCGGATATTAAACTTTATTACTTTTCATACTCTTTTTATCATAGTTTAAGAGGGTCTATGGACCCATGTTACCATCCTGTAAAATAATACCGAAAAATGAAGAAAAATTTAGATTTATGTGCAAATTTAAATAAAAAAAAACCTTATTTTATCCACCGATGGTGAGACTGAACCCTTCTTACATTTGAATACAGGCTTGAAGTAATTATTATTCATCATTCATTTGTAACCTTGTATCAGAATAACTAAACTTTAGTATGTTGCGACTATGCTCTATCTGGCATTTTTTAATAGTTCAATGGTTTGCGAAAAGTCCTGGAAACTGCACGTCAAAATGCGGATATCAAACTTTATCTCACTATTTAATATAGTAATCTGTAAACTAAAACCAAAAAATGAAAAATTGAAGTCCTAAAATGATTTTTTCAGCGATTTTTTAAGATTTATGTGCAGGTTTGAATTAAAAAAGGGGAATTTTAGAGATTTTTGATAAAATCGATTTTTATCTCTGTAATTTATAATTCAATTGCAATATGATTGTGAATGATATCAGAGCTTTCAATCCATGAAAAAAGAGCCTATAAAATCGTTTAAAAAATGGCTTAGAAATAGATTAAAATGCATACAGTTGAAAGTATTAATATATGCTCTTCACGGTACTGTTTGAATCATAACTCTGTAATGAAAAATCCGATCGCAATGAAATTTAATGGCGTTCTATGGGAATGTTGTAGCTTTCATTTGGAGCTAAATGTTTAAATCGGTTGACAAACAGCTGAGATAATTGAGTGACATTTTTGTAACACACACACACGGACATGTGCTCAGATCGTCGAAATCGGTCTCGCTATCTTCACATTTCTTCAACAAATTCTTACATCTTCACCGCTGATTCTGCTTCTCCATTACCTTGAAGATGGTGTGGGCTTGAAGTTTTATGTTAAATTTTTCAATCTTGTTTGAAATTCTGAACCGATAGAAGCAAATTTGGGATTACAGTAGATCGCATTGCTTGTTTCTTTTCAGATGTGTAATTTCTTAAACAGACTTCACATTGCAAGACAAGTTCTGTTATTTGATCTGCTATTCCTGGCCAGTTTACACATTCTCTACATAGTTTCTGAGTGGAACAAAACGGCGCATAGTCTCTGGTACTAGAATTATTTTTTCATTCAAAACAAGTCTGTTGTAGATGGTTAGCTGCTCACGAAACTTGAAATATCTCTTCGACAAATCGTTGACTTTGCTCGGCCTATCTCTTGAGATTAGTGATTTGAGGAGTATGATTTGTTCATCAGTTTCTGACTCATGAATCGTTTTATGCACTGTCGGCGTGGATATTCGCAAATCTTCAGTCAGATCAATTCATAACAAATCCATACGAAATACTTCAAAAGAGTGGGGATCGTTTATACTATTTGTAGGAGTTCTTCAGAGAGTATCGGCAATGATCATTTCTGTACCCTTTTTGTAGACCACTCAGAAATTGTAACGTTGAAGAACCATTAACATTTTCTGAATTATCTCAGCTTTTGTTGCTTCAAACGTTACCTTAATTCCAGCTTTTGTCATCATCTTCATCGATAGTAGATTCGCTCACACATCCGGAACGTACAGTACGTTGTCGATTGTACACGTGACTCCCCGGCTGCTGATTCCCTCAATTCTCTCTATGCCATGCGATTATCGATTGATTGTCCTTCGCTACAGAAAGAACAATGGGTTGCTCCAATTTCTCCAAGGAAACAAAATATTCCTGCCTATTCACTAGGTGATAACTAGCACCGGAGTCCAGGTTGAAGGTAACTGTCCTTCGGCTATTGCTATCCGTCGACTTAAGGCACATGAACGCAACTGATTTTCTGCATAGGGTCCATAACCTCTTGAAGTGGTGATTGAAACGCAATGGTTGGAACTAAGAAACTTATATTTAGGTCTTTACATGACGAAGGTTGGATTGAGAATAAACTAAATTTTCTCTTGTTGATCGATCTAAACAATTAGATAACTAGGGAGATGCGTTGATCCGGTAACTAGCGTAAACTCAAAAGGATGATTATTTCGCTCTTCAACAAGTTTCATATTCCAAAATCCTTTCTTTGCATCACGACAGCTAAACTTTTTTGCTTGGTGTAACTCTGGTTGGATTTCTTCTGCTTCTAGTTTCGGAATTTGATATTTAACGTCGAACAGGGCTTTATTCAAGTCTGCGGGATCGATGCAGAATCTCAGTTTGTCATTGCGTCGTACTATACGAATGTTACTCGTCCAAGCTGAACATGCATTAACCTTTGTAATAACACCCATATTTTCCATCCCATCCAGTTCCCAGACAACCAAAATGTACGTATAACGAAATCACCTGAAGGCTTTATATGTGCAAAATTTCACTTATAAGATGTCGCGAAAAGGCCTTCTACATACAACAGTGGAGGCGATATGCTTGCATATATTATATGATGAATAATAACATACAATGCGAGTGTATAAATATTCTACCGAACTAACCTGCGATCTTATGTGACTTAAGGCTCAAGAATCCATCATTCAATCATCAGCAATCATCATGAATGAAAAACCAGTTTTTTTGTTCAAATTCCCGAACATTTTATTTATTTTAAATTTTTGTTCCTTGAAGTACAATATTTTCAAATATAATCATGGTAAAAGATTGTTTTTTTTTTCTCTCAAGCTCGATGGTAGCCCAAATATTAAATGAAAGTTGATATAACCTAGATATATAAGATTACATATTGTTATAGACATAACTGTCCTATGTGATCTTGGGGATACGACACTTACTCGTACAGTGGAGGACACACTCAGTTGAGTTCAACTAATTTTCATTCTTTTACCAAGATCCGCACAGCTGAGCGGTAAGCAAATTAATTTTAACTGATATGTCAGCCTTACATCAAGTTTACTTAAAACAGCACCTTTGGGTGCCGTTACCAAACGTCACTTTTACTAAGATGTCAACAAACGACCTTTTACCGAGATTTGCACAGCTGAGATCGGCATTCGGATTTAAGTGTGTATTTGATTCTAGTGTATAACTGTTTATGTTCATATTAAGAAAAGATTAATTTTATTTTCCTGCTTTCTGGAATTACACCCCTATTGAGACAAAGCCAAGTTCTCAAATAAGAGTTCTTCGGTTACTCATTAACTGAGAATTTGATTCGCCTATCATGATTGTTTTATTTTTTTTATATTGTGTGTAAGAAAAAATATACTCGACCGATGAGATCTAATCAACCATCCTGAAAATTCCACAAACTACGTAACGCTCTAGGGGGAGGGGGGAATAGCGTTTAATTTTTCCATACAAAAAACGTTACGGAGGGGGATGGGGTGAGGTGGTCAAAAATTTCCGATTTTAGCGTTACGTAATAAATGGACGCTGCCAAACGATTGATACGAAATAGAGCTCTTTTGAACCATTTTTACAAATCAATATCACTTGCTGCTGGGTTAATATTGTCATGTTTTCCACAATTAATATGATATAAAAAAACAACATGCCAAAATAGTGACTCTTTGAATTGAAAATATTCTTGCAGTTGTGTTAACTCAACTGTTAAATCCTAGAAAATATAGTGGTCAACAGGCATAATCTGGCTCCATAAATAAGCAAAAATACCACATTTGAGGAACAGAAAATCTATTCAAGATTCAAGAAACGCCATTCCATGACCAAGTAAGTACTAACCACTTGGACCAGACCAAAAGAATCATTGAGTCATTTTTTTTAATCAGTACGAAACAGTCGATAAATTCGATATCTTTGAAAGATTGTTCATTATGTTTCTGCAACGGAAATTCCATGGACATCTGACATAAAAAAGGGACACATGATTTGAATTTGGAGATCCTAATTTGACTCCTTCTGACTTAAGTTTATGGAGCTACTGTAAAAACAGAGGTAGAGCTCAAGGCAGACTCATGAGTCGCTATCATCGCAAAACCCCCCAAAAAGCTTCAAAAGGTAATGTAAAATACATGCTATATGGAGCTCATTTTGCTACGACCAATAAATGCAGCCACTTGATTGATGTTGCTTTCATGAAATAGCCCAAAAAATTGCAAAAGTTGCACCCTGAATTCGCTGATGTCCGCACGAATGGGAAGGTATCCTTTCGAGATATTGAAACCCTTAGAATAAAGTCATAAAAATCTACTGTTAATTGCAGTTACTCAACTCTACGGGGCAAGTGGGCACATGAAATTTAACTTTTTATTCTTCCTCATAACACTTACCGTTGCCAATAATCACATAATTAACCATATCTCATGTTGAAAATGATGAATATGATATCAATCTAAAAGGAGTATAAAATGGTAAAACTTTCTTGTTTGTAAGCTACTTACGTGTTTTAAATACTACAGTAATTGTGAAAATTGTATTATTGTTGTTCTGCTTGTCAGAAAACCGCACTTTCACGGTGGAACTATTTTTATGATTTGATTTAACAGGAAATATTTTCCACTATATTCTTATTAAATTTTACAATTTCAAGCTAAAAACATCAAAATAACTTCATTACTATTAAAAAAGTCTGTGTAGTGTCATTTACTCCGGGTGCCTGGATAATATTCTTAATGAAGATTTTAAGCTTTTTGCTAAGGCTTGGGTAACAGGGCGTTTAAGCATATTCCATTTACTTTCGTAGGCCATTGTAATGTTGATCCATTCTACTTTTAATCATTAACGGTTGATTGGCAAAGAAAATTCTCAATCAATATCTAAGTACTCAACGAACTCTAAGCTGGGAAGCAGGCTATGTCCCAGCAGAGGTGTAATGCCAGACAGAAGAAGAATAAATTTTATTCTGAAACAGTGCTCGGTTAGATATACTTCCACAGTATGAATAAGTGATCAGTCGAACTTACAACATATCTAATCGAATAAGTGTCCTATAGCTCAACAAATCCTCAAAATCACATAGGACAGTTTTGTTTTTTTACAAAATGAAACTCAATAGATATGTATATATATTTATTTTATGAACTTTTATATGGAAATAAAACTTTTATTCAACGAAGCTGTCTTTTGCAATGATTACATTTAAAAATAATGTACTCTAAAGAACAAAAATTTTAAATAAAAAAAAATGTTCGGGATCCCTTGGTGGATTTTTTTGGGGAACACGTTAAATGAAAGCTAAAAACCTATATTTTCGAATGGTGAAAGATTTAGCGATGCCTATTTTTTTGTGATAAACCTTTCCCATATACACGCTGTGTACTGCAATCGGATGCCTTCGGCACACGGAGTCGGTGGTGAATCATTCTGTTGCATTCTGTTGAAATTGAAACACTCAGCTTTGTTGGAGAAACGGAAACTTCGCCTTAACTGCGTGTGGAAGTGAGTGAGTGGGACGCAATAATCAACACAAATTGATTTTTAGGGACCTATTTTATCAATCGAGTCGAACAAAATGACTCGACTGGAGTCACTGTCGACCAGAAATTTCGCTCGACTTGGCTCTGTCACTCGAGTTTATCGACAGTTGTCACTCTATGTGACTGGAATACTATGGGAGTCGACGGGTGACATCTGAAATATGCATGCTTACTTTGATCGACAATGACATGGCCCTTAATGCCGTCGTTGGGGATGAGAATGGGTCAATTCAGGGCCCTATTTTATAAGTCGAGTCGATCAAAAACGATTCGACTGGAGTCACTGTCGACCAAAAATTTCGCTCAACTTGGCTCTGTTTCTCGAGCTTATCGACAGTTGTCACTGGATTACTGTGGGAGTCGACGGGTGACATCTACAATATGCATGGTTACTTTGATCGACAATGACTACAGGCGAGTCACATGAATCCGCTCGATTTACAAGATAGACCCCTTATTCAGGACTTGTGGCAACGATTGTATCAAGGCCAAAAACTCCAACAGTGTTATTTCTTGTATCTCCTTCAATACAAAAGTTGTATATTTAACCCCTCTACCGGCAGCTTCATTTTTTCACCACAAAAAAATATTCAAACAGCGATAACTTTATCGTTTTTCAATGCTTTTGCACCATTTTTTCTCAAGCACTCAAAAAACTCTTCTATATTGAGAATCTGTGTCGATATTGATCATAAGTCATCTAGATCCTGAGATATTCCGAAATTCCTGGGGGGGACCGACTTTTTTCTATAATCTACGTAAATATCACAGGCTACAGATTTTTTGTCATGTTCGGTCATTCGCTGTTCGAAACAATACTTCAATGGGAGTTTGTTGTGAAAAAATGAAGCAAATTAGGGCAACCGTTTTGGAGTAATGAACATTTATGTGTCTGGTACCAATCTGGCAGTATGAAGATATTAAAAACTTCAAAAAACATCTTTTTGTAATTTTCAGATTTCTTGAAGACTACTCAACCGATTTGTATGATTTTTTCAGTGAAGCTCCTTATAACCTGATAATGTATAGCCCTCATTTTAGTTTTTTGATAAATAGATTAAAAACAAAATGGCGCCCAAAGAATTTTTGTATGGGAAATGTCGGTCCCCCAAGGAACTTCTGAATATCTTCAAAACGATATGACCAATGATCAATATTGATACAGACTCTTAAAATAGAAGAAATTTTTGAGGACTTGTGAAAAAATGGTGCAAAAATATCGAACAACAAAAAAGTTATCGCTGTTTGAATATTTTTTGTGGTGAAAAAATGAAGCTGCCGGTAGAGGGGTTAATGAATATAAGTTACTTCTCTGCGATATAATTTCGTTGAAATGATACTGCAAGCCTTTTCAATTTCTCGCTTCAAATTTCCCCAGTGACAAACGCCACACAGTCCTGAAATTTCCCCCGAATTTCCGTTTTACGTCGTTACATCCAGAAGAGAAAAGGAAAAAAAAACCAAACCAATCTCATGACATCCATTCAAGAGACTCGTTCGTCCGTCGCCACGGAACCAAAATCCATCACATTCGCCCCAAATCCCAAAACCGGCAACACTCCGCACGGGAACAAGTGCGCAAACCGAAAGCGAAAGCGTGTGAAATTCGTTCCCCATCAGCAAGAGTAGCAAGAGAAGACCAGAACCTACCGCAGAAAGCATAAAAATTCTCGAGGGGGGAAGCACGGGAAAAAAATCGAATCGAATCAAGTACAAGTACACTTCTTATCCTCCTCACAGTCAGACGAGAGCTGTCAAAATTAGTGGCAGTACAGGGTGTCCGAATATTAACTGAACAAAAATTAAAAAATATTACTTCTCAATGGGGACAACAAAAAATCAATTTCCAAGATTTTTTTAATACTTTCATGTGCTATTGCTGTTTGCGTTTGACGTGCAAATACAGTCTTCTTTATTGGGTTTCAAATGCGGTAACACAAAGTAACCAAAGGATACTAAGAAACCATGATCAATTTCACCATGATCAAGTTTTAAATGATTTGAAAATGATTGTTTCAAACTGATTCCAGTAAACACAAAATTGGGTCTAGTTTTTATGAATTCTTGATTTCATCTGATCATACGAAAGAGCATGTTCTTGCAACTACTTTAGCAATTTTTCATGCTCAAATAACGGCTATAACATATTTAAAATATTATTTTGAAATTGGTTCCATAAACGAATCTTGACACTTTTGATCATGTTTGACGTTCAAACATGATTTTTGTCGACAAAAATGCCACAGGGCATTTAGTTTCAACACTGGGGTTGTTCCTATCTGACATTTCGGAAGATACACGGAAAACAAAAATATACCAGAAATTTGAGTTAAACCAAGGAATGCGACAAGGGTCGCAGTGGTTCAAATCCCAACAAAAAAAAAAAGGAATCGACAAAATTAAAAAAAAAAACGGTAAAAAATGTAAAAAACCAACAAAAAACATTTGAAAATTAAGTAAACATGTGTTTGTTGCCTTAACTTAAGCGTTTGGTAATGAAATTAGGACCTTATTACACCCTGTACTAGATATTGCGCGCCAAAGAGCGTTCCCCGTACGCATTTGACAAAAGAGGGCTATATGCAAAGTAATTTTTTCTCGGACGATAATGGAAACAAAACTGCCGTTTTCCCAGCTCATTGATCCGCCTGCTTAGATTGTTGCGACGAATGGTTCTGTTGTTTACATTATACAGCCGCACGCAGCAAGCCGTTTTTTTACTCTCGGCGCTTAAATTTTATTTTATTGCGCGTCTCTACTCCAACTCATCAGCGCCGCGGCGGCCGAGTGGATGGATGAGCGAAGATGAAAGTGAAGCCAAGTGGCCAATTGATGATGAAATATAGTAGTAGTCGACTAGTCGGAACACGGCGAACGGGCTAAGATGAGTAATGGCAGCACGAAACATTTAATTGAGTTCCGCTGTCAGCTACCCCTCACTTCTAGCAATCTGGATTCTTATCGAACGATGTCTCCAGTGTCTTCGGCTCGGCGCTGTATCTGGTTCGGTAATTAACGAATTTTCAGACACAGAACACGATGAGAACGGTTTTCATTTCCGTCAGCAGCCGGAAATTGTAGAGCGCCGGTCGAGATTCGAATCGGGTGACATTTCTCTGAATTTGATTCGCCTGCTACAATCTAGTACCGCAGTAGGCGCTGACCCGTTCCCTGTTTTTTCGTCAGTGTACTCATGTCGGACAAGATCAGTGAACCGCTGCCTAATTGAAATCACATGTTACGTGCCGCCAAAGCGAAAGCAAAGACCAATTGGTACTTGGTCACATTCCGCCAAGTACCGTAATTTGCCAAGTGCGTGCGAACTGTAGGAGCTCCTATATGCGGGGCTCTCAGAACGAAAAAAGGGGAAAAACTGAGAAAACACAGTACAGAAGTACGGTGCGGTAATTGCGAACGACCATTTGGAGCACAGCAGCAATGCACAATAAGGCGGATAATAAAGCGAAAAATTACCGGTTACGTAATTTGTAATTTGCACTTTTGTGGTGCTAGAGCGACGGTCGCCATCGTCGTGACATCCATCTGATTGCGGTTTGCTTTTCCTGGCCGTTTGTTTGAGGTACAAACCCTTTGAAGTCGTGCTCCAAAGTTGAGGATATGGGGGAAGTATGGCGCCATGGATGAGATTACGAAATGGAGAGAAGGTCGATCATCTAAAATTACATTGATTATTTTGTTCAGTGTATGCACTGAATTAGTTGAATGACTAAAATAAGCATCATTTGTGTCATGGACATCTTTTCATACACTGAGGCAAAAAACTTAATAATTTCTTAAGGAATAATTATGATTTGGCGCCACAACGATTATTGTTGAAATTTGTAAGTTTTACTTATGATTTTGGTGAAGAATTTCAGTAATGAATTTCATAAGTCAATCAATGAAATTCGGTAATAAACGCAATGATAATAACTCAATTCGAACTATCAATCGATGATGTTGTTTGCCTTTTATTTCAGGCGTACACAAAAATTGACATGTTTTGATAATATGTGATATGTTAGCTTAGCTTAGCTTAGCTTAGACTGACTACACATATCAATGGTTGCTATTCCGTGATTGACCGAGGTCAGTGAAAATGCACAAAGAATCAACTAGAAGATCGGCTGGGATTGGCCAAAATCTTCTTCAGTGTGCATAATTCAGTGCCTCTATTTATACATGGTCAATAACGGCGCCGGCCACGTCCTTGCAGTCAGGTGGGATTGGGGGAAGGAATGTTAGTGTGTAACCTTTGCTATTTGGAGACCGTGTTTGCCTCTGCATCTCCACAAAGGTTACTGGGAGGGATGTTTGTTAATGGGGAGGATCGTTGGGTCACAGGATTCACTTTGATAAGTGATTAGACCATGATAAATAATTATTTGTGAGCTATAAATATGCTTATATGTAAATATAAAATTTTCTATTTGGTGTGAACAATATCTATGTAGAGAAAAATTATGCCGACACTTGAGGTGACGAACTTATCAAAGTTTGTTGAATAAAGTGAACCTTTCGCAAGTCTACACTCGTAGTGTCGAACCATTCAAAGTTTTTTTTTAATTACAAAAATAAAAGTAAAAGGAAAAAGGTGTTTTGAGTAAAAAAAATTTGACGTAAATAATTTATGAATCAGAGTTTATGTCGACACTCACAGTGACGAACATTTCATAGTTTGTTTAAAAATTATTAAAGGTGCAATCATACATATTTTATAGATTAGATATAGTAGCATGAAACGAGCTCACCAATTGATCCGTCATCCTTGAGCAGCAACAATCCACTTTCAGCTTCACTCGTTTGCTCGGCTATATGAAAACACACAGAGAAAATAGGCGCGCGTCCCGAGAGGGAAAACAACTGACGACTGCTCGGGCTTTCTTGACGCACTGCCAAGGAGCAAGCGTCAACGTCGAAAGATCAAAAAGAACTTATCGAACGCGGCACTTTTTCACTTTACTCGACCGATGCGCGACATGTTTGATCCTGCCCTCATCGCCGGCCCCCGCAGGAGCAAGCATCAAGGTCGAAGGATCAAACACAACTAAGCGATCACGCCACTTTTTCACTTTCACTCGACCGACGCGCGACATGTTTGATCCTGTCCTCATCGCCGGCCCCCGCAGGAGCAAGCATCAAGGTCGAAGGATCAAACACAACTAAGCGATCACGCCACTTTTTCACTTTCACTCGACCGACGCGCGACATGTTTGATCCTGCCCTCATCGCCGGCCCCCGCAGGAGCAAACGTCAAGGTCGAAGGATCAAACACAACTCCGTTTCCTTGACCCGATGTAAAGTTCAACTAACAGGTTATCGTTTATAATAAAGTTCAAAATTACAAATTAAAATTCATGCAGGAACTACTAAGGACATTCTTCAAGCAATTTTCCAAGGAAGTCCTCTAATATGTACGTTTTATTCCAAAGTCCAATCTACTGATACATTACAATCTCGTTTTGATAATATGTGATATGTTATCGATTAACTTGTAGCCAACATCGAAAGCGGAGTAGTTCTTCTAGCGATTGCTATATAAATATTTCAAGTAATTGTTATTAAAGAATTCAAAGCTCTCACTTATGAAACTTATGATCCCATTTTCGAAATTTTTAAGCGTGCAATGAAACCATAATTTGGCTGGTTCATAAGTCTTGATTTATGGAAATCCTAAGTATTTTTGCCTCAGTGTACATTTTCGTCACAATGAACATGTGACAACCTGTTTTCATTCCTCGCAGCATGGCCTCCTTAGTAGTTTGTAAACAAACTGTACACGATAAATCAAAACCACTCAATTTTTTGGTAAAAGCGAGCTGT
Organism: Aedes aegypti; assembly: GCF_002204515.2. Classification (NCBI taxonomy): domain Eukaryota; kingdom Metazoa; phylum Arthropoda; class Insecta; order Diptera; family Culicidae; genus Aedes; species Aedes aegypti. The sequence continues at coordinate 286,098,576 of NC_035107.1, read as the reverse complement.
CATTATGTTATCCATCTTTCAATGAAGAAAAATTTAGTTTTTCCAATTTTTTATTGATTTCTCGCGATTTAGACGTGTGAAAAATCTTCAAAAAAATAGATGTGATCAGGAATTCATGTAGAAACAAATTTGACAACTTCTATAAAAAACACAAAACAATTGTTCGATTGGCGTCCACTTCATTTTTAATACATCAAATACTGTTCATTATGAAAGATCAATTTCCGTCAAAACTATACGCCTTTTATCGAAATCGAACTCATAATTTTCAACGATTTGTTCAGTAAAAAAAAACTCGTGCATCGAAGGAACACATTTCTTTATTACTAAATTTCGCTTTCGTCATTAAGTAGTACTTGATCGAAAGCAAAAGCTCTTCTCCAGCAGTGGCAAAAAGTGAAAACACAGACCTGTGTGTCTATATAACCATTGGTCACGACTCATTCGGATCTCAGTAGTCGACGATTATGCAACCGAAGCGGCTTCGGTGGAATCGATATGGACATCGCCGTCGATATTGTGATCTACCCGCTGCTGCGTACCATCGGCTATGGAAGGTCTAATATCGATAGCATGCGAGAGTCTCTTCTCGTTATGGCCACGGCAATTACGTTCGCTTTTGCTCATCTCTTTCGCTGTTGCTACCAATTTGATAATTTGAACCGGTTTAACGCGGAAATGGTTTCATTGTTCGAAAACGGCTTCCGATCTTTGAATTGAAAGTGGATTCAGAAGTCACGTCACGTAGCTGTTCTGACGAGAATCGAAATCGTATCGAAATCGAATCGAAAACGAATCGAATCGAATCGAAATCGAATCGAAATCGAATCGAAATCGAATCGAAATCGAATCGAAATCGAATCGAAATCGAATCGAAATCGAATCGAAATCGAATCGAAATCGAATCGAAATCGAATCGAAATCGAATCGAAATCGAATCGAAATCGAATCGAATCGAAATCGAATCGATCGAAATCGAATCGAAATCGAAATCCGAAATCGAATCGAAATCGAATCGAAATCGAATCGAAATCGAATCGAAATCGAATCGAATCGAATCGAAATCGAATCGAAATCGAATGAATCGATCGAAATCGAATCGAAATCGAATCGAAATCGAATCGAAATCGAATCGAAATCGAATCGAAATCGAATCGAAATCGAATCGAAATCGAATCGAAATCGAATCGAAATCGAATCGAAATCGAATCGAAATCGAATCGAAATCGAAATGAATCGAAACGAACGAAATCGAATCGAAATCGAATCGAATCAATCGAATCGAAATCGAATCGAAATCGAATCGAAATCGAATCGAAATCGAATCGAAATCGAATCGAAATCGAATCGAAATCGAATCGAAATCGAATCGAAAATCGAATCGAAATCGAATCGAAATCGATCGAAATCGAATCGAATCGAATAAATCGAATCGAAATCGAATCGAAATCATCGAAATCGAATCGAAATCGAATCGAAATCGAATCGAAATCGAAATCGAATCGAAATCGAATCGAAATCGTAATCGAAATCGAATCGAAATCGAATCGAAATCGAATCGAAATCGATCGAAATCGAATCGAAATCGAATCGAAATCGAATCGAAATCGAATCGAAATCGAATCGAAATCGAATCGAATCGAATCGAATCGAATCGAAATCGAATCGAAATCGAATCGAAATCGAATCGAAATCGAATCGAAATCGAATCGAAATCGAATCGAAATCGAATCGAATCGAATCGAAATCGAATCGAAATCGAATCAATCGAATCGAAATCGAATCGAAATCCGAATCGAAATCGAATCGAAATCGAATCGAAATCGAATCGAAATCGAATCGAAATCGAATCGAAATCGAATCGAAATCGAATCGAATCGAATCGAAATCGAAATCGAAATCGAATCGAAATCGAATCGAAATCGAATCGAAATCGAATCGAAATCGAATCGAAATCGAATCGAAATCGAATCGAAATCGAATCGAAATCGAATCGAAATCGAATCGAAAATCGAATCGAAATCGAATCGAAATCGAATCGAAATCGAATCGAAATCGAATCGAAATGAAATCGATCGAATCGAATCGAAATCGAATCGAAATCGAATCGAAATCGAATCGAAATCGAATCGAAATCGAATCGAAATCGAATCGAAATCGGAATCGAAATCGAATCGAAATCGAATCGAAATCGAATCGAAATCGAATCGAAATCGATCGAATCGAATCGAAATCGAATCGAAATCGAATCGAAATCGAATCGAATCGAATCGAAATCGAATCGAAATCGAATCGAAATCGAAATCGAATCGAATCGAAATCGAATCGATATGAATCGAATCGAAATCGAATCGAAAATCGAATCGAAATCGATCGAAATCGAATCGAAATCGAATCGAAATCGAATCGAAATCGAATCGAAATCGAATCGAAATCGAATCGAAATCGAATCGAATCGAAATCGAATCGAAATCGAATCGAATCGAATCGAAATCGAATCGAAATCGAATCGAAATCGAATCGAAATCGAATCGAAATCGAATCGAAATCGAATCGAAATCGAATCGAAATCGAATCGAAATCGAATCGAATGAATCGAATCGAATCGAATCGAATCGAAATCGAATCGAAATCGAATCGAAATCGAATCGAAATCGAATCGAAATCGAATCGAAATCGAATCGAAATCGAATCGAAATCGAATCGAAATCGAATCGAAATCGAATCGAAATCGAATCGAAATCGAATCGAAATCGAATCGAAATCGAATCGAAATCGAATCGAAATCGAATCGAAATCGAATCGAAATCGAATCGAAATCGAATCGAAATCGAATCGAAATCGAATCGAAATCGAATCGAAATCGAATCGAAATCGAATCGAAATCGAATCGAAATCGAATCGAAATCGAATCGAAATCGAATCGAAATCGAATCGAAATCGGAATCGAAATCGAATCGAAATCGAATCGAAATCGAATCGAAATCGAATCGAAATCGAATCGAAATCGAATCGAAATCGAATCGAAATCGAATCGAAATCGAATCGAAATCGAATCGAAATCGAATCGAAATCGAATCGAAATCGATCGAATCGAAATCGAATCGAAATCGAATCGAAATCGAATCGAAATCGAATCGAAATCGAATCGAAATCGAATCGAAATCGAATCGAAATCGAATCGAAATCGAATCGAAATCGAATCGAAATCGAATCGAAATCGAATCGAAATCGAATCGAAATCGAATCGAAATCGAATCGAAATCGAATCGAAATCGAATCGAAATCGAATCGAAATCGAATCGAAATCGAATCGAAATCGAATCGAAATCGAATCGAAATCGAATCGAAATCGAATCGAAATCGAATCGAAATCGAATCGAAATCGAATCGAAATCGAATCGAAATCGAATCGAATCGAAATCGAATCGAAATCGAATCGAAATCGAATCGAAATCGAATCGAAATCGAATCGAAATCGAATCGAAATCGAATCGAAATCGAATCGAAATCGAATCGAAATCGAATCGAAATCGAATCGAAATCGAATCGAAATCGAATCGAAATCGAATCGAAATCGAATCGAAATCGAATCGAAATCGAATCGAAATCGAATCGAAATCGAATCGAAATCGAATCGAAATCGAATCGAAATCGAATCGAAATCGAATCGAAATCGAATCGAATCGAAATCGAATCGAAATCGAATCGAAATCGAATCGAAATCGAATCGAATCGAAATCGAATCGAAATCGAATCGAAATCGAATCGAAATCGAATCGAAATCGAATCGAAATCGAATCGAAATCGAATCGAAATCGAATCGAAATCGAATCGAAATCGAATCGAAATCGAATCGAAATCGAATCGAAATCGAATCGAAATCGAATCGAAATCGAATCGAAATCGAATCGAAATCGAATCGAAATCGAATCGAAATCGAATCGAAATCGAATCGAAATCGAATCGAAATCGAATCGAAATCGAATCGAAATCGAATCGAATCGAATCGAATCGAAATCGAATCGAAATCGAATCGAAATCGAATCGAAATCGAATCGAAATCGAATCGAAATCGAATCGAAATCGAATCGAAATCGAATCGAAATCGAATCGAAATCGAATCGAAATCGAATCGAAATCGAATCGAAATCGAATCGAAATCGAATCGAAATCGAATCGAAATCGAATCGAAATCGAATCGAAATCGAATCGAAATCGAATCGAAATCGAATCGAAATCGAAATCGAAATCGAATCGAAATCGAATCGAAATCGAATCGAAATCGAATCGAAATCGAATCGAAATCGAATCGAAATCGAATCGAAATCGAATCGAAATCGATCGAAATCGAATCGAAATCGAATCGAAATCGAATCGAAATCGAATCGAAATCGAATCGAAATCGAATCGAAATCGAATCGAAATCGAATCGAAATCGAATCGAAATCGAATCGAAATCGAATCGAAATCGAATCGAAATCGAATCGAAATCGAATCGAAATCGAATCGAATCGAAATCGAATCGAAATCGAATCGAAATCGAATCGAAATCGAATCGAATCGAATCGAAATCGAATCGAAATCGAATCGAAATCGAATCGAAATCGAATCGAAATCGAATCGAAATCGAATCGAAATCGAATCGAAATCGAATCGAAATCGAATCGAAATCGAATCGAAATCGAATCGAAATCGAATCGAAATCGAATCGAAATCGAATCGAAATCGAATCGAAATCGAATCGAAATCGAATCGAAATCGAATCGAAATCGAATCGAAATCGAATCGAAATCGAATCGAAATCGAATCGAAATCGAATCGAAATCGAATCGAAATCGAATCGAAATCGAATCGAAATCGAATCGAAATCGAATCGAAATCGAATCGAAATCGAATCGAAATCGAATCGAAATCGAATCGAAATCGAATCGAAATCGAATCGAAATCGAATCGAAATCGAATCGAAATCGAATCGAAATCGAATCGAAATCGAATCGAAATCGAATCGAAATCGAATCGAAATCGAATCGAAATCGAATCGAAATCGAATCGAAATCGAATCGAAATCGAATCGAAATCGAATCGAAATCGAATCGAAATCGAATCGAAATCGAATCGAAATCGAATCGAAATCGAATCGAAATCGAATCGAATCGAATCGAATCGAAATCGAAATCGAATCGAAATCGAAATCGAAATCGAATCGAAATCGAATCGAAATCGAATCGAAATCGAATCGAAATCGAATCGAAATCGAATCGAAATCGAATCGAAATCGAATCGAAACGAATCGAAATCGAATCGAAATCGAATCGAAATCGAATCGAAATCGAATCGAAATCGAATCGAAATCGAATCGAAATCGAATCGAAATCGAATCGAAATCGAATCGAAATCGAATCGAAATCGAATCGAATCGATCGAATCGAAATCGAATCGAAATCGAATCGAAATCGAATCGAAATCGAATCGAAATCGAATCGAAATCGAATCGAAATCGAATCGAAATCGAATCGAAATCGAATCGAAATCGAATCGAAATCGAATCGAAATCGAATCGAAATCGAATCGAAATCGAATCGAAATCGAATCGAAATCGAATCGAAATCGAATCGAATCGAAATCGAATCGAAATCGAATCGAAATCGAATCGAAATCGAATCGAAATCGAATCGAATCGAATCGAAATCGAAATCGAATCGAAATCGATCGAAATCGATCGAATCGAATCGAAATCGAATCGAAATCGAATCGAAATCGAATCGAAATCGAATCGAAATCGAATCGAAATCGAATCGAAATCGAATCGAAATCGAATCGAAATCGAATCGAAATCGAATCGAAATCGAATCGAAATCGAATCGAAATCGAATCGAAATCGAATCGAAATCGATCGAAATCGAATCGAAATCGAATCGAAATCGAATCGAAATCGAATCGAAATCGAATCGAATCGATCGAAATCGAATCGAAATCGAATCGAAATCGAATCGAAATCGAATCGAAATCGAATCGAAATCGAATCGAAATCGAATCGAAATCGAATCGAAATCGAATCGAAATCGAATCGAAATCGAATCGAAATCGAATCGAAATCGAATCGAAATCGAATCGAAATCGAATCGAATCGAATCGAATCGAATCGAAATCGAATCGAAATCGAATCGAAATCGAATCGAAATCGAATCGAATCGAATCGAATCGAAATCGAATCGAAATCGAATCGAAATCGAATCGAAATCGAATCGAAATCGAATCGAAATCGAATCGAAATCGAATCGAAATCGAATCGAAATCGAATCGAAATCGAATCGAAATCGAATCGAAATCGAATCGAAATCGAATCGAAATCGAATCGAAATCGAATCGAAATCGAATCGAAATCGAATCGAAATCGAATCGAAATCGAATCGAAATCGAATCGAAATCGAATCGAAATCGAATCGAAATCGAATCGAAATCGAATCGAAATCGAATCGAAATCGAATCGAAATCGAATCGAAATCGAATCGAATCGAAATCGAATCGAAATCGAATCGAAATCGAATCGAAATCGAATCGAAATCGAATCGAAATCGAATCGAAATCGAATCGAAATCGAATCGAAATCGAATCGAAATCGAATCGAAATCGAATCGAAATCGAATCGAAATCGAATCGAAATCGGAATCGAAATCGAATCGAAATCGACGAATCGAATCGAAATCGAATCGAAATCGAATCGAAATCGAATCGAAATCGAATCGAAATCGGAAATCGAATCGAAATCGAATCGAAATCGAATCGAAATCGAATCGAAATCGAATCGAAATCGAATCGAAATCGAATCGAAATCGAATCGAAATCGAATCGAAATCGAATCGAAAATCGAATCGAAATCGAATCGAAATCGAAATCGAAATCGAATCGAATCGAATCGAATCATCGAATCAATCGAAATCGAATCGAAATCGAATCGAAATCGAATCGAAATCGAATCGAAATCGAATCGAAATCGAATCGAAATCGAATCGAAATCGAATCGAAATCGAATCGAAATCGAATCGAAATCGAATCGAAATCGAATCGAAATCGAATCGAAATCGAATCGAAATCGAATCGAAATCGAATCGAAATCGAATCGAAATCGAATCGAAATCGAATCGAAATCGAATCGAAATCGAATCGAAATCGAATCGAAATCGAATCGAAATCGAATCGAAATCGAATCGAAATCGAATCGAAATCGAATCGAAAAATCGAATCGAAATCGAATCGAAATCGAATCGAAATCGAATCGAAATCGGAATCGAAATCGAATCAATCGAAATCGAAATCGATCGAAATCGAATCGAAATTCGAATCGAAAATCGAATCGAAATCGAATCGAAATCGAATCGAAATCGAATCGAAATCGAATGAAATCGAATCGAAATCGAATCGAAATCGAATCGAAATCGAATCGAAATCGAATCGAAATCGAATCGAAATCGAATCAAATCGAATCGAAATCGAATCGAAATCGAATCGAAATCGAATCGAAATCGAATCGAAATCGAATCGAAATCGAATCGAAATCGAATCGAAATCGAATCGAAATCGAATCGAAATCGAATCGAAATCGAATCGAAATCGAATCGAAATCGAATCGAAATCGAATCGAAATCGAAAATCGAATCAATCGAATCGAAATTCGAAATCGAATGAAATCGAATCGAAATCGAATCGAAATCGAATCGAAATCGAATCGAAATCGAATCGAAATCGATCGAAATCGAATCGAAATCGAATCGAAATCGAATCGAAATCGAATCGAAATCGAATCGAAATCGAATCGAAATCGAATCGAAATCGAATCGAAATCGAATCGAAATCGAATCGAAATCGAATCGAAATCGAATCGAAATCGAATCGAAATCGAATCGAAATCGAATCGAAATCGAATCGAAATCGAATCGAAATCGAATCGAAATCGAATCGAATCGAATCGAAATCGAATCGAAATCGAATCGAAATCGAATCGAAATCGAATCGAAATCGAATCGAAATCGAATCGAAATCGAATCGAAATCGAATCGAAATCGAATCGAAATCGAATCGAAATCGAATCAAATGAATCGAAATCGAATCGAAATCGAATCCAAATCGAATCCAAATCGAATCCAAATCGAATCCAAATCGAATCCAAATCGAATCGAAATCGAATCGAAATCGAATCGAAATCGAATCGAAATCGAATCGAAATCGAATCGAAATCGAATCGAAATCGAATCGAAATCGAATCGAAATCGAATCGAATCGAATCGAAATCGAATCGAAATCGAATCGAAATCGAATCGAAATCGAATCGAAATCGAATCGAAATCGAATCGAAATCGAATCGAAATCGAATCGAAATCGAATCGAAATCGAATCGAAATCGAATCGAAATCGAATCGAAATCGAATCGAAATCGAATCGAAATCGAATCGAAATCGAATCGAAATCGAATCGAAATCGAATCGAAATCGAATCGAAATCGAATCGAAATCGAATCGAAATCGAATCGAAATCGAATCGAAATCGAATCGAAATCGAATCGAAATCGAATCGAAATCGAATCGAAATCGAATCGAAATCGAATCGAAATCGAATCGAAATCGAATCGAAATCGAATCGAAATCGAATCGAAATCGAATCGAAATCGAATCGAAATCGAATCGAAATCGAATCGAAATCGAATCGAAATCGAATCGAAATCGAATCGAAATCGAATCGAAATCGAATCGAAATCGAATCGAAATCGAATCGAAATCGAATCGAAATCGAATCGAAATCGAATCGAAATCGAATCGAATCGAATCGAAAATCGAATCGAAATCTAAACCAAATCCAAATCCAATCCAAATCCAAATTTGACGTTCATTAAGTCGACAAAAACGCCTTAGGGGTTCCTTTTAATACTGGGGTTGTTTCTATCTGACATTTTGGAAGGGACACGGAAAACTAAACACACTCAAAATTTGTTTAAAATGAAATTCAAAGAGATGAGACAAAATGATAAAAACCAGAAAACATTCATCGTTGTCCCGTAACGCTTATTTAAATAGGGGTTGGAAGTATGTGTCATTTGACAGATAAACAATCAAATATGATCGACACCCTGTCAGTCCATCCTAGACAAATTAGAACCAGAAAATGCTGGTTTAACATTTCCGTGTATACCTTTGCTTAGCGTTGATTCAACTTACAGTTCTCATATACAAATTATCGCCATTCGAAACTTATTCGAATAATGAACAAAACAACTGATCATAAAACTTCAATTTTACTAACAATTTCCTTCTCTCTTTTCCTCTCTTTGCAGGTAAGCTTCTATTTTTTCCCACCTCGTGACAATCCACTTGTCACCGCCGTCTCTGATGACGATGACGATGGTGACTGCGGTATGTCAAGTCAGGTTGATCCAAGCAACCACCACCACCACCACCACCGCCGCAACTCGTGATGGACATTCCGTCCGAGAGTGATTTATTTTCGTACCACTTCGAATACCTCTACCTACCATTCAGAGTCACACACAAGGGTAAAGAAAGAGCAACAATCCGTCAAAATCGCTACCGTTGGTCTTTCGCTTAAGCCGATTCGTTCGGAAATAACTTGGGGAAATTGCTTCACCGCGTTGCGTCACGCCGCAGGTGACGCAGTACTAGAATAGCCCCGTCACCTTGACAACAATCAACAATCGATCAACCTCAAAGTCCGAACCCATTCTCGCCACAAAGTGGAAATTTTAAAAATAAACAAACCTGAACATCGCTCCACTTGCCGCGCGATCGCTGCTCAACTACTCTGCTCGATCAGCTCAGCTCACAGCTGAGCCGTGCGCGTGAGTGTCGCCCCGTAGTCGCATCGAGACTAGTTTACGATGTCACGGTCATCAAGTTTGTCGATCGATTGCTGCGACCTGACCCGATCACGGCAACACCGCAGCACCGATCAGGCAGCTGATTTCGAATCCAATCGAGCTTCTGGTGGTACCAAACAAAGACGAGATATAGACATAGTAGGCGTGCTCAAAATTGGTGTCACTTCTAGTACTACACTTGGTACCCAAGTTTGACAGGTCACATCATTCTAGTACTTCTTGCACCATCACATTTTTAGGAACTACAATCGACATGAACGTCTTCATTTAGTCTTCGGTACAAACGCGCCTACTGCGTGTTTTGCACGAGCTCTGATTGACTCCGATTGGTCGCGCAGTGAAGTACTAGCACAATTCGGGGCATGTTGGTGAAGGACCACTTGTACCGCGCCGTTGCGTTCTGTTGTCAGCGAGCTCGGCCGCCAAGCGAGATTTATTTTTATTTCCTACGCGACGACGAGCACGGCTTTTGTCACCTTCTTCTACAGGCAGGCTGCTGCCTGTGAACAGCTCCTCAGTCTTTGGCTGTTGTTGTTTTTGCTTCTGCAGCTTGTTTTGTCTTTATATGTGCCGAGCCAGCAAGCACATGCAACAAGCAAAGCAATGAATGAGGCGTGATTTTCGTTGTTGAACTCTGAGCTAATTGAAATAATTAAATCGTGCCCTTGTCGGTCGGAGTCGACGCGGGGCACACTTTTCGGGGCGGATTAAGTGAATTGTTTTATTGCTGCTGTGGTGTGGTGACAGACAGTTGATTTTTGGGGCCGTTAGCGGAGGCGTTTGGGGTCATCGGGTTTGCGGGCATTCCGACTAATTGACATGGATTTGTGATGGGGCATTTGGATTAACATCTTGTTTATTTGGTCGAGCTTAAGTCGAATGAGGTGGGCAATTGGTGTGACAAACATTAATTGACAAAAGAGCAAGCGTAGTCCTACGTCAAAATACCTTATTAATTCTAATACTGCCCATAACTGCATAACAGTCACATTCGACATTTTTGACAAATTGGAATTAATACCGGGGAGAGTCATCAAATGATAAATACTTTCGATCAACTTACTGAAATTTGTGAGTTTGTTCAAGAAAATTCGAAAAAAATACCAAGTTGTTTTGTCACATTGATAATTATAATTGCATAACAGTCACATTGAGATTATAAATGAGCCTCGTACTGCAATAGCAATGAAATTTCTATCAGAATTATTTTCTGACTATTCACCTACTATGCGATATGAGTTGTACAAAATATCAGCCTCAAATAAGTACTTTTGAGTTCCTGGTAATTTTTAGAAATTTTAGTTTCCTCTCATACTGCCATAAAATGCACACTTGGTGTTCTATTTACTCAATGCCTACTTTTGTCGAATGTTACAAATATGCAGTTATGGGCAGAATAGTTATTCCATTTTTTCCTTAGAAATAAATCTCTTATGCGTAGTTTAAATCATTCTCAAGCACCAGGAAGGTGTCAAAATAATAAGAAAAATTACATTTCCAATCGCAAAAATTATGCTTCTTATTTGACGTAGGTCTACGCCTTTTTATTTCCTATACGTTTCACAATCTCACTGATTCTAATTTGCTTATGCCTAATGCTTGGTTCAGCTGTGAAAAGATTCAAAGATAAAATTTAAAGGATACAGATTTTTGCAAATTGTGAAGGTCCAAGGGCAACTTCACCGTTGGTCCAAATCATTCATTTGGTTCAAATTTTTGGATTAAGTCAAAAATTGGAGTTCAAACAGATGATATGAATCTTATTCCAAATTTTTCTTACCAGTTTTTCATAATTTATTATACCAGACTTTTGGTGTATTTTTGGAACTACAATACTGTCTGGTCAATTTTTGATCGGATTTGGAACAAGATTTACACTGATCCAAACCCGTTTTGACAAGTGTTTCTATTTATCCGTTCAGATTTCAGAAGGAAGCACATACGTGTGGTCACTGACGCTCGCCAATCATGAAAGTGAATCGGCGAGTGTCAGTTCCCTCAGTACGTACTGTCACTATGAAGTGCAAGGATTCTTCTAGGCAATTCTCAAGGAAAGCATCCCAAAATTCTTCTGGATTCTACTCCGGGAATTTTTCCAATGATTCCACCAGCTTTCGTTCAGAATTTCCTTGTCTTCTTTCAGGGGATTTTAAGGAGATTCCTGCAGGAACTCCTCCAGAAGGGTGTCATTTTAAGCATTTTTTCCCGCTCAAATAACGGCTGTATTATATTTAAACTTTAATTTAAAATTTGGGTCCATAAATGAACCTTAACACTTTTAATCATGTTTGACGTTCGCTTAGTTGACAAACATACCACAGGGGTTTCAGTTTTAACACTAGGATTGTTCCTATCTGACATTTCGGAAAGGACAGGGAAAACGAAATACACCATAAAATTGAGTTTAACCAAAGACACATTAAAGACCTCCATGTCCCTTGCAGTTGCCCAAAATTTTATGGCTCATAAGGTAATCTAGAATGCCGTCAAAAGTGTACTGCGATCTGTCAAACTTGGGTACCTTTTGCACTACCGAGGGACCAAATGCAGTACTAGAAGTGGTACCCAATCTGAGCGCGAGTCGGACGGACCTGGTTTAACCTTCCAGTCGTCGCTCGGTTTGCCACTGTCAGAACAGCCCCGCTGCTGTTGTTAACGAAAAGCGAGCTTTTTAACAGTGTTGTACAAAATACAACAGCGCGAAATGTTAAGCCAAGGGTTGTGACAAAATCTAAAAAAAAACATAAAAAATGTTTTTCGGACTTCAATATTCGGATTTAAACGAAAAACATTAAACAATTGAGTAAACATGTGTTTTTATCCTAAACTTAAGCGTTTGGCACTAAAATTGGGACCAGGCTTTAGAACGCTGAGAATCCGCCTATATCCGGAATCAGAAATTTCGGAGTTTTTTTTTCCAATAAATCTTCCGGTGATTTTACCCAAGAACTCCTCTCGGGATTTTCTACAGGAAATCCTGCGAAGTTCCTCTAAAAATTCCTCCAAAGTTCCTCAGAATTTTTGCCGGAATTTTCTATGGAGCTCTACCGGGAATTCCTTCGGAGTTCCTTCAAGAGTTCTACCGTAGTTACTACGAGAATTTCTTCGTATTTCCTCCATGGATTCTCCAGGAATTATTTGAGAGTTCTTCCTGAAATTCACGGTTTTCCTCCAGAAATTCCTCAGAGCTACTCCAGGAGTTCCTCTAAAGTTCCCCCGGGATTTTCTCCATAGTTCCTTCAGGAAATTCTCTGAAGTTTCTCTAGAAATTATTCTAGAAATTATTATTATTCTCTCGGATTTCCTCCATAGTTTCGCCTTGTTTTTTTTTCCGAGTTTCACCAAGAATCTTTCAGAGTTCCTCTAGTAATTCCTCGGAAGTCCTTCTGGAGTGACTTCAGAAAATTCTTTACATTTCCTCCGGAAATTTCTCCAGAGTTGCTCAAGAAGTTTCTTAAGAGTTTCTCCGGGAATCCCCCCAGAGTTCCTCTTGTAATTCATCTGAAGTTCCTCCAGGAACTTTTCTTTTGAGTATTTCCTCCTGCAATTCTTCTGTATTTCATCCGGCAAACACATCCGGAGTATCTTTGGGAACGTTACCGGAGTTCCTCCGGAAATTGCTTCAAACTTTTTCTGGAAATTCCTTCAAAGTTCTTTCGAGAATTCTATCGCACTTACTACGGAAATTCTACGGATTTCCTCTATGGATTCTCCAGGAATTTTTCGATAATTCTTCCTAAAATTCCTCGGTTTTCCTCCAGAAATTCCTCGGAGCTCCTCCAGGATTATCCCCAGAGTTCCCCGGGATTTCCTCCATAGTTCCTTCAGAAATTTCTCTGTAGTTTCTCTAAAAATTATTCCGCAGTTGTTTCAGCAATTCTCTCGGAGTTCCTGCAGGAATTCCTTCTGAGTTCCTCTAGTAATTCGTCGGAAATCCTTCTGGAGTGACTTCGGAAAATTCTTCACATTTCCTACGGAAATTCTTCTAGAGTTTCTCAGGAAATTTATTAAGAGTTTCTCCGGAAGTTCCTCCAGGTATTCTTCCAGAGTTCCTCGTGTAATTCCTCCGGAGTTCCTCCTAAAACTATTTTTGAGTTCTTCCAGAAATTCTTCTGCATTTCCTCCGATAATTCCTCTGTACTTCATCCAGCAAACGCATCCGGAGTTTCTTAAGGAGCCCAACCGGAGTTCCTACAGGAATTTCCTAGTAGTTTCTCTGGGATTTTGTCCAGCCGTCCGGGAATCCCTTCAAACTTTTTCTGATAATTCTTTCAGAGCTCCTCCGGGAATTCCTTCAGAGCTTCACCAGTAATATCTCCTGAGTTGCTTCATGCGAAGTTTTTTCGGCAATTCTTCTGGATTTGATCCAGCATTTCTCCAAAAGTTATTCCAGGAAATCCTTTGGAGATCCTCTAGAGTTCCTCGGAAAGTTCCTTCAGGAATTCTCCAGGAGCTTCTCCAGGAATCCTTCAAAGTTCCTCTAATAATTCCTTCTGGAGAGTGACTTCGAAAAATTCTCCACACTTCCTACGGAAATTCCTTCAGAGTTCCTCAGAAAATTTCTCAAGAGTTTCTCCGGGAATTCCTCCGAGATTCCTCCAGAGTTCCTCATGTTTTTTTTAGTTCTTCCAGAATTTCTTCCGGATTTCCTCCTGCAATTCCTCTGTATTTCATCCGGCAAACGCATCCGCAGTTTCTCTTGGAACGTCACCGGAGTTCCATCAGGAATTGCTCCGTGAATTCCTTCAAACTTTTGCTGGAAATTCCTTCAGAGTTCCTACGGGAATTCCTTCAAAGCTTCACCGGTAATTACTCCTGAGTTGCTCCAGAAATTCAGTCGGAGTTTTTTCAGCAACTCTTCTGGATTTTATCCAGCATTTCTCCAAAACTTAATCCAGGAATTCCTGTGGATATCCATCAGGAATTTCTCCAGAGTTCTTCGAGACTTCCTCCATAGTCCCTTCAGGAATTTCTCAGGAGTTTCTTGAAAAATCATTCCGCAGTTCCTCCAGCAAATCCTTCGGATTTCCTCCAAAAATTCCTTTAGAGATCATCCAAAATTTCTTAAGAGTTTCACATGGAATTTCTTCGGGGATCCTCCGGGAATTCCTTTGGAGCTTCACCGGTGATTTCTCCTGAATTGCTCCAGAATTTTTTTTCGGGGTTTTTAAGCAATTCTCCTAGTTTTTTTTTCAGCATTTCTTCAAAAGTTACTCCAGGAATTCCTTTGGAGATCCTCCAAAATTCCTCGGAACTTCCTCTATGACTCCTTCAGGAAAGTCTCCAGAGTTTCTCCGCATTTTTCCGCAGTTCGTCCAGCAATTGTTTCGGAGCTCCTCCAGAAATTCTTTTGCAAATCCTCCAAAACCTTCCTCAGGGTTTCTCATGGAATTTCTTCGGAGTTCCTCCGGGAATTCCTTTGGAGCTCCACCGAAAATTCCTTGTGTTTTTTGCCATAGTTCATACAGTAATTTCTCGAAAATTCTCCAGAGTTCCACTAGGATTTTTTTCCGGAGTTAATTCGAGAATTAAGTTCCTCCGAGAAGTCCTCCAGAGTTCCTCTAGGAATTTCGCAAGAGTTTCTCTTAGAACTCCTCTGGAGTTCCTCTAGGAATTTCTTTCTTCCAGAAATTCTTCCGGAGTTCCTGCAGCAATCCCTCTGGATTTGATTCAGAAATTCCACAGTGGTTCCTTTGTAGCTCAACCAGGAATTCCTTCGTATTTCCTATAAGTTTATCCAGGAATTTATCTGGAGTTCCTCAAGCAATCACCATGGAATTCCTACAGGAACTGAATCCACCGCAGTTCCTCTAGCATTTTTCCAAACATCCTCCAGAAACTTTTTTCATAATTCCTCCGGGAATTACTCAACCGATAGTTCCTCCAGGAATTCTTCCGAGGTTCCTCCAGGAACTCCTCCGCAGTTTCTCTGAGAATTCCTGAGACTTTTTCTGGGAAATCTTCCGGAGTTCCACTAGGATTTCTTCCGGAGTTCCTCCGAGAATTCTTCCAGAGTTCCTCCGAGAATTTCTCAAGAGCTACTCCTGGAATTCCTCCGGAGTTCATTCATAGTTCCTTCTGGAATCCCTCTGGAGTTCCTCTAGGAATTTCTTTCTTAAAGAAATTCTTTCGTAGTTCCTCCAGCAATTCCTCAGTAGTTCCATTGGAGCTCCACCGGGTATTCCTCCGAATTCGCTGGAGTTACTCAACCAATTAGCACACCTCCGGAGCTCCTGCACCGAATCCACCGGAGTTCCTCTAGGATTTTTCCACACATCCTCCAGAAATTTCTGTCATAGTTCCTCCGGGAATTGCTTTGGATCTCAACCGGTTGTTCCTCCAGGAACTCTTCTGGGGTTCCTCCAGGAATCCCTCAGGAGTTTCTCTGTGAATTCCTTCAGACTTCCTCTGGGAAATACTCCAGCGTTCGCCGGGGAAGTCATCCAGAGTTGATCTGGGAATTCCTCCAGGAATTTCTTAGGAATCCCTCTATTCATCCGGGAATTCCTCAAGAGCTCCAGAGGAAATTTTTCCTTCCGAAACTCCTCCGGTGTTTTTCCCGGATTTCCTTCAGGATTTCCGCCGTAATTCCTTCATGAAATTCCCCGCGAGTTGCTCCAACAATCCCACAGGCAGTTCTACCAGGAATCCCAGCAGGCGTTCTTCTAGGAATCTCCCCGGAAGTTCCTTCAAAATTCCTTCAGGAGTTCCTCCATAAATTCCTTTAAAAGTTGCTCCAAGAATTTCTGACAATTCCGACCGAAAGTTCTTTCAAAATTCCTTCAGGAGTTCCTACATAAATCCTTTTAGGAGTTCCTCCAATAATTTTCGAAAATTCTATAGGATTCTGTCGAAATCTTCGACAGGTTTCTGTCAGAATACTCGGAATGCTGTCGGAATCCTCGACAGTATTCTGTCGCAATCCTCGACAGGATTCTTTCGAAATCCCCGACATGATTCTATCAGAATCCTCGACAAGATTCTGTCGGAATCCTCGACATGGTTCTGTCGGAATCCTCGACAAGATTATGTCGGAATCCTCGACAGGATTCTGTCGGAATCCTTAGCAGGATTCTGTCAGAATCCTCGACAGGATTCTGTCGGAATCCTCGACAGGATTCTGTCGGAATCCTCAACAGGATTCTGTCGGAATCCTCGACAGGATTCTGTCGGAATCCTCGACAGGATTCTGTCGGAATCCTCGACAGGATTCTGTCGGAATCCTCGACAGGATTCTGTCGGAATCCTCGACAGGATTCTGTCGGAATCCTCAACAGGATTCTGTCGGAATCCCCGACATGATTCTATCAGAATCCTCGACAAGATTCTGTCG
Source organism: Aedes aegypti (assembly GCF_002204515.2). Taxonomy (NCBI): domain Eukaryota; kingdom Metazoa; phylum Arthropoda; class Insecta; order Diptera; family Culicidae; genus Aedes; species Aedes aegypti. Next base: position 286,081,354 of record NC_035107.1, on the reverse strand, counting down.
GAATCCTCGACATGGTTCTGTCGGAATCCTCGACAAGATTATGTCGGAATCCTCGACAGGATTACGTCGGAATCCTCGACAGGATTCTGTCGGAATCCTTAGCAGGATTCTGTCAGAATCCTTGACAGGATTCTGTCGGAATCCTCGACAAGATTCTGTCGGAATCCTCGAAAGGATTCTGTCGGAATCCTCGACAGGATTCTGTCGGAATCCTCGACAGGATTCTGTCGGAATCTTCGACAGGATTCTGTCGGAATCCTCGATAGGATTCTGTCTGAATTCTCGACAAGATTTTGTCGGATTTCTCGACAGAATTATGTCTGAATTCTCGACAATTCTTTCGGAATCGTCGACAGGATTCTGTCGGAATCAGAATTCTGTCTGACCCTTCAATAGGATTCTGTCAGAATCCTCGACAGGATTCTGTAGGAATTCTCAACAGGATCCTGTCGAAATCCTCGACAAGATTATTTCGGAATCCTGGACAGAATTCCTTGACAGGATTTTGTCGGAGTCCTCAACAGGATTCTGTCGGAATCCCCGACAGGGTTCTATTCGAATGCTCGGCAGGATTCTTTCAAAATTCTTGACAGCAATCTTTCGCAATTCTCGACAGGATACTGCCGGAATCCTCGTAAGAATTCCGTTAGAACCTTCAATAATCTGTAATTCTGAATAAGATTTTGTCGAAATGTTTGTTAAGATTCTGTCGGAGTACGTGATAGAACTTTGTCAAAGTCCTCTATGGGAACTCTTGAATTGATTCTGCAGAATTTTGTCAGAATTCTCGGCTGCTTGTCGGAGTACTGCTAATACTGAGTAGTCGAAACTCAGAATTACCCACAATAACGTTAAAATAATTTTGTCGGAATTCGAAGTCATATTCTCTTGAAATCCATTCTCTATGAAATACTCTTCACTAAAAAAACGAAATAAAAACACCTCCCTTTATTGAAAATTCAAAACTTCCGCATTGTGGCAATCAACGCCCGCTATAATAAAAACGGATCTGAGAAAAACAGTAACAAAAAACTTCCAAATCTGTGTAAACCGTTCCAAGCGAGTGCACTTCCTAGAATCTATATAACCCTTTCGTTTGCCATTCAATATCAATGCTCTGGATGGGTAAAATGAACCAAGAGTAATCCACCTAGCGATGGAACAGACATAAATTTTTGTTTAAATCTAGTTGATGTATTTCAGTAACAAAAAAACAAGATTTTTTGTAAAATATCGACTGAACACTACTATGAAAAGCGCTTCGTTAACCTTTTGATGGTGTATTTCAGGACTAACATGTGAAAAGGGCGAAAGCACGCTCGTAAACTTTTGTTTTTAGATAAATAGACCGACTTATTGGTTTGTCAAAATTAATTTAAAGCCTAGACAACTAGAAATTACAACTTTTCGACTAACATCAACCTGAACGGACAGTAAAAGTTGAAAATTCGCACAACGAAGCGGAACCACGCGGAAAGGTTATCACCACTCTCTCTCTAGGGAAACTAGCTGCGGTGAGGGCACGTGGTCCCCGGAAACGTGTGTGGGCGGACACAGAGCTTTCGTTCGGCTGTTTCTGCCATCACGATTTTTGCCGCCTTTTACCTCCTACTATACACAGTTGAATTGAAAATGGGAAACATTGTATGGGGAGCGAGCCCAAATCCAGGCTTCAGGGCACTACCATCAGCCAGGACCTACCCGCATACAGCAATGGGTGGAAAAGGTTTGGCCACAGACAAACCGACGTAATAGTGACGAAATTATCTACTACAACAAACATTTTCAATTTTCTAACGTTTAATTCTGAGAAAATTGAGAGTATTTCTCCGTTATCGCTCTCTGTAGTAATTATGATCCGCTACACATCATGAGAGTCGGTTTATCGTCCACTGCTACAGCTCTGATTCATTTGGCATTTCTTGGCTTGCTTACATCGTTAAATTGAGAACGAAATTTGTAATGCCTGCTTATGTTTCCTTCGTGTTTGATGTTTCACACTAGCGCCATCAGCAGGCATTGTTACACATGGGCGATGCATTTGAAAGTAAATCGTTCCAAGTGTTACGCCCATTTGTCTGTGGTATCGAAAAAACAGAGTATTCACTCGGCCCATAGAGCATCGCCGTTCGTTCGCTATATAGAAAGAGTAATAGGGCACTATGTGTGTCACAACCAGAACGGAAAATATGGTCAAATTTCCGGATGGTGGCGGTCGGCTACTGTTTGGGCGATAGGAATAAATGTAGGGCTTGCCACTATCGATTTGGCACCGTTCCAAGTTTTTTTTTTTTGCTCGGATGTTTGCCAGTTTTGATTGTGTTGTTGTTTTCTGGGTTTAAGCGCGTAAACAAAAAGGGCCTGGAACTAGTCCTGTTGGCACCGGACACGCGAGAAAAACATTAGCTATTGATAAAAACCAAGGAAAATCGCTCACAGGAAGATCCGCAAGCGACGGTGTCGTCCTCTGGATTATGCGCCTCAGGTTATGCAATGCAATCCCGGTCTTTACATTGATTACACTGGGCAAGGAGATCACACCGGCAAGAAATGGCAATTATGATTTTGAGGATTAGCAACTGAAGAAATAAGCGTTCCGAGAAGGTTGAAATCTAATTAAAAGTTTCGTTGCGATTGCTGTCCGGAGGTTTGTTTATTCCTTCACGTGGGCAGAACTGTACAAAAGCCAAAGTACAAACAAGGTAATTTGACAAGTTTTTCGCGCTACCATTGCATAAATTTCGAAGGTCGTCGTCAGTCGAAGCCGAACATCGTGGATGAAAACTTGAAATTATAAATAGCGAAGCTTATTATCGACCAACTTTTTCGAGAGAATTGTGTCATGAAACTTGAACCAATGAACACATGGGAATCTTTTTATAGAACATAACTACATTATCGTCAAACGCGATGACGGTTGGCAGCGATTCGGGAGGTCACTCTACGTTTGCGGTCATGCAATTTAAATCTGTCATGAATTGGAATGCATTTGAACTTATGGGATTCTGCAGAGAAATCCTATCAAGCATTTTGATAGAATTCCACCGAAGATTGCGACTGAATCCTGTTCAAGTTTCCGACAAAATCTTTCGAATAATTGCGACATAATTTGATCATTGATTTAGAAACCTGATTGCTACGAATCTTGTCACAGATTGCGACAGAATCATGTCGAGAATAAACACAAGCATAAACATTGATGACCGTTCAATTCGTAGTTGCCACTCCATGATTGACCAGAATAATCTAAATTGCATAAAGAACCAACAGATTTAACTGGGAGTAGCTTTCCATCTTCAATGTACACTTCCGAGAAATCCGAACATTATAAAGTCAAAAACAGCACCGGCCACGTCCTTACTGTCATCGGGAAGTGTTACATCCATTGTTACTAGAGACCGAGATCACCTCTGCGTCTCCATGGTTGTCACAGGAAGGAATTTGTTAGTGGGGAGGGTTAAAAAGCTACATGATCAGAAATCACCTTAGTAAGTGATGCGATCCATGCAGCCTTAGTTCAAATAATCACCTATAAGTCACTAAAGATAACCTGTGCCTTTAGTAAGTCTACACTTTATGTGTCGAAAAGTTTAAAAAAACTGTAATGACAAAAATTAGGTTTAAAACAAGGTATGTGTTTTGCAATGCTATTTAAACATTAACAATAGTTTTTGTCGACACAAATAGTGACAAACCATTTTGTTGAATAAATGCATAAAAGTGATTGCTCTATCGTTGTCATTAAAATATGTTTCAAAATATAATATACATTTAAAGGAAAAACAAGGAACGAGCTCACCAAATTGATCATTCAACCTTGATTAAGCAGCCATGAGCTACTTCGTCAACATGCTTGATGTACACACAAAAAAAATCTCCGGCGGCGCGAAAACCGAACTTCTTTGCTTCGGCCTTCAAAGAGTACTGCCCAGCAAATGAAAACAAAAGTCAATTCGGCGTCGCGAAAACCGAACTCGCTTGCTTGGACTTTCAAAGAGCACTCTGCGACGAAATAATGTCGAGAATTGTGAATAAATCCCATTAAAGATTCTGACAAAACAGTTTGATAAATAAATTTGGCATAGCTTTTTTAAAGAATGTAATTAAATCATGTAAACGATTTTGTAAAAAAAACACATGTACGTTAATGCTTCCAGTGAATGACTGTCCTTTGAAGCACGCACCACACTAGACAACGGACTAGCATTCAACGACCAGTGGCACAGTCGGAAAACGTTCCTGATGAAAAGTTATCCGGAGTGAAGCGGGAATCGATGCGGCTATGCTGCCGTTCTACGCATATTTGTTCCGCGGTCCATAAAGTTTACATAGTACATGGGACAAGTAAGCGTAGGAAGGCCACCAACCGCACGGCCACGACAGAAATCTATAGAGGATTCCGGAAGAATCCTGTCGTGGAGTCGATGATTTTGTCTTTATTCAAAAGGATTTTCAGCCGAACGCTCGTTCACCTCTTCAAATGCTTATATTGTTAACTTATTACTATTAATATCAATTTGATTTTTGTGTACAAATCGGTTTTCTTTAAGAATGCTATCAATTTTGTTTTTTTCAACTTCAAAGTTTTGCATAATGTGCTGGTTTGTAGATTTATATTAGTCCTATCTAATTCTAGTTTCGTACAGTTTACAAGTAATAGTAACTGCAGGCACATGCCAGAAATTTTGGCCTGCAGGTGTTTAATATGTAGTGTGGATGTGTTATTCGAGTATGGCCGACTGATTCGTGGAAGAATTTGTTTGTCCCTGCGCAATTTTTCCACTTTCCTAGCTCTTCCTTTATTTTTCGAAGAAAAATATCACGATTGGTGAACTATTGGTGCTGCAACGATCTGTAGACACATTGTTGAAAACTTCGTCGTGCGTAGAGTCCTGGAATGCTAAGGTTCCACATTCTAGAGTATCTCCCTTGGTCTGCCTACTCGTTGCCTTCGAGACCACATTTGGGGTTATTCTACGACTGGCGTGAGGTGAGAATTGTCGTTCTCGTATAGCGAGGTGACAATTCTCGACTCGAGTGAAGTCACTCGCCGTATAAATCAAATGGAGAGTCACTTCACTCGAGTCGAGTATTGTCTCCTCGCAATACTAGACCGACAATTCTCACCTCACCCACTCGTAGAATCAGCCAAAATGACCAGGTATCCAGCAGAGAGTGGTATTGGATGAGATTGCAGCCTCAATTTCTTGAATGATGGAATGTTTCTCTTATGGGTTCTCTAATACTGAAAGAACACAGGCTACTGAGTCGGTGAGGCTTGGGCTACCGGATCATTTATTAGATTGATAGCAAAACGAATTGCTGCAGCCTCAGAAGAAAACACGGAGAACTCGTCTTGAGCCCTTCTTGTTAAGCTCAAGTTATCGCTGTATACGCCAATACGTACTTTCCCTCTAGCTCTACATCCGCCCGTATTTTTTTTTTTGTGGCTGGTGTACTTAGTTCTCAGCAATGCCTATACTCTAGCAGCTGAATCTCCTGCTCGTATAGTCCGATCCACTGATCAGTTGTTGAGGCTGATGATTCTATTTTCTGTCTCCAATCCGCTGGACTTCTGCTATCGGTGGGAAACTTATGTTAGCATTCTCTGTGAGACAAAAACGTTTCTGCTGTCTCCATATGTTTTCTCTAGAAAGCTGATTGTCCAGACAGCTGCTGTAATTGTCAGGAAATAGTGGAAAGGCAGTACAGCAGCTTCCATACATGTAGCTGGAGTAGGAAAACTGAGAAGTAGGCCAGACTCTGTTGTATAATGGAGAATAGTCAAAGCTCCTACATTGCTTTGGTAATTTCTAATCCATACAAGAATTTACTGATAACTATGCTGCAAGCAATATTGTAAAGAGATTTTCGGTTGTTTGATTTGTGCCTCTACCGTTTATTCCTTTAATTAGTCTTATTCTGCACTCCGTTTCCTTCTTTATTGAGTTGAAATGGGCATCGAAATTGAATTTTCTGTGAAATATGACACCGAGTATTCGCAGCCCTTTTTGTAGGGTATTTCACATTGTCCTATCCTTACTAAGGTACTCCATGGGTGATGTTTGAAAGTGCAGCAGTGTGTTACGGAACATTTTTCAGCAGCTATGGTGAATTCAACGTTTTCTGCTTATTTAGCGACTGCTCGAACGGCTGCTTGCAGTTTCATTCTAATTATTTTCGGACTTTTTCCAACGACAACTATTATTATGTCATCTGCACAAATATGAAAATGCCTTTCGGTAGTCTATCGAAGATAGAATTCATGACAATTGACAAGACGGAGCCTTGTGGCACCCCTGTCTCCTCTTGGGAATTTTTTGAACGCGTATTTCCTGTCAACACTTGAAAGATCTCTGGTGCAGAAATCCTTGAATAATGTTCTCATATTTCCGACGATATCCCAATCTACGAGCTGTCACAGAACTTGTGAGTTCCATACTTTGTTGTAAGCTTTCACGAGATCCAGAGCAGCAATCCACACGAAGGTTATTAGATAGAGCATCGCCAATTATTTTGGCAAACGAAGCAGAGTATGAACCCGCTCCTCTACCATTGAGAAATGCATGCTGCCTTTGATCAAGTTTATCTTGGAGTTCTAATGTTAGGTGCTTATTTTTGATGCGCGAAATCCATCAATTTGGAATGAGGCCCGTAGTCCAGACGTTGTTGAAACTTTCGAGAAGGGAACGCCCGGAAAGGTAGACGCTTGAATAACAAGTAGCTAAGTTCGTCAGGTCCTGCAGATTTGCCTTTGGTGGAGTCGAGGGCAAATAGCAGTTCTTAGGCGGTAAAAGGCATGATGTAATCGTGTTTGTTGGTATAACCGGGGATTACTACGTTTATACTCTGGTATTTGCTCTTTTTCTGGGTGGCCAAGAAATTCGGCGGGTATAGCGACTCTCACGGGGGCTTCCTTTACCGAGTGGTTAAAGTCCGCGGCTACAAAGCAAAGTCTGGGTTCGATTCCCGGTCGGTCCAGGATCTTTTCGTAATGGAAATTTCCTTGACTTCCCTGTACATAGAGTAACATCGTACCTGCCACACGATATACGAATGTGAAAATGGCAACTTTGGCAATGAAAGCTCTCAGTTTATAACTGTGGAAGTGCTCATAAGAACACTAAGCTGAGAAACAGGCTCTGTCCCAGTTGGGACGTAATGCCAAGAAGAAGAAGAGACTGCGATGAGAATTTTTGCGAAATACACTCCGATGCTGTTGGCTGAAAAGGCATGATCATTTGAAACGGTGTCGTTTTGTCGTATTGTGATTCCTAGTGATCTCCTTTTTCCGCTTAAAACATTAACCATCTACAAATTCTGGAGTCTCCTTGGGAGTTCGTTTTCGTCTGCGGAGGGCTTTTTTGGAAGCTTCGCTGCTGCTTTCGTTGCGTCATTCCACCAAAGTAGCGCTTCTATTCCTGGCTTACTGCTCGTCCTTGGAATGTTAGCCTTAGCAGCATCTAAGATTACCTCACCTAGCTGCTCAGGATCGAACACGAGTACTGGATTTATCGAGGTAAGTAAGTCATGCTCATAGGTCTCCCAGTTTGCTTCGTCGATTCGCCGTCTTGGTCGTCTGGTGATTTTTGATAAGACTTCGGCGCTTAGAATTTCGATTGGATGATGGTCACTGCCAATTGGATCTGTATGGATAGTCCACCTTGAAAATCAAAGTATTTCACGAGAAGCCATCGAAACGTCAATATAAGATTGGTACTGCAACGAGAAAATGTAGCACTTCTGTCGTTAAGCACTATTTGGTCGTTTTCTTCGGCAACTTGTAGTATAGAAAATAGAATTCGTTGAGGATTATGACAGAACCTTTCGAGAATTGCATTAAAATTCTGTTGAGAATTCTGACAAACTTCTTTGAAGAATCCTTCGACAGAAACCTGTCGAATCTTTTTTTTTCAGCATAATTCGACATAATCGGCGTGGATTGAAACAAAATCCTGTCGTGGATTTTAACAGAATTTGGTCGAAGATCCCGAAAGAATGCTGACGAGGTTTTTAACAGATTCTAGTCGAGTATTTCGACATAATACTTTCGAGATTCCGATAGAATCCCGCCGAAAATATCGTCAGCACCCTGTCGAGCGTCCCAAGACCAAGTATTACGGCACTATCCTTGCGAAGATTCGGATAGAATCCTAAATGACTAGAATACTAACAGAATTCTTTCGAGGATTCCCAAAAAATCTTGTCCGGAATTCCGGCAGAGTTTCGTTGAGAATTCAAAAATAATTCTATCAATAAATTAGACAGCATTCTGTTGCTGTTTGCGACAAAATCTAATCGAGAATGCCGATATAAGCCTATCGACGATTCACACAGAATCCCGTCGAAAATTTCGATAGAATCATATCTAGGATTTGGATACCATAATGTCGATGATGCGTATACAATCCTATCGAAGATTCGTACAGAATCCTATTGTAATTTTCGACATAATCCTGCAGAGGATTCCAAAAGAATCCTGTCGAATATTCCGACAGAGTTCTGTCGAGAAGAGAGAATTCTGTGAAGCGTATTCCAACAGAATCGAGAGGATTTCGTCAGAATCCTATCGAGAGGATTCCGAGAAAAATCTAACGAAAACAAAAAAAATTGAAAGAATCCTATCTAGGATTCCGATAGAATCATGTTAAAAATTTCAATAGAATTTTTCAAGGATTACTATCGAAGATTTCGACAACATTTTGTCATGATTTCTGTTGATGATTCCGACATAATCTTGCCTAAGATTCAGAAGGAATTTTGCCATAGATAGCGACAGAATGCTTCAGAGGATTCCGACAGAATCTTGTCGAGGAATTCTAACCGAATACTATCAGGAAATTCGACAAAATCTTATCAAGTATTCCAACAAAATTTTATATAAATTCTGTCACAGATTTCGATAGAATCCTGTTCAGGATTCCGACAAAAGATTTATGTCTTGAGCTTGAGCTTGAGCTTGATTGGCCGCCCGTGGTTGCTACTCCAGTATCGCCAGATCAGCTGCACTTACACAAGGAACCAACCGAATGACTGCTTGGGACTAACAGACATCCTCAGTGTATAAGTGCTGGTGATCTTCTAATTTTAGGCAAGAATGGCGCCTGCCACGTCAGAATGCAGACCAATGAGGGAAGGGGGAGGAATTGATGATGAATGATGATGAATTGAACTGGCTCCCACGTAAACCGTATATTCCACTGCATCTACGCCATTCCGACAAAAGATTTATGTCGATCAAAAACCAGGTCAGGATTTCAATCGCATATTGCTCCCGGCATACCCAAGTAACATTGGTAGCTGTATAACAGCTTATTAAGCTAAAATTCTGTTTATTCAGCCTCTTTTTAGCTGAATATACTGCTAACCCGCTAGCAATGTTACCTGGGTAGTTCTGTCAAGGATTGCAGCAGAATGCTTTCTAGAAATAAGATCCTAAAATGTTTAATGAAACTTTGATTTTATTTAATAATATGAAAGAGCATGTCCTTGCAACTACTTTAGCCATTTTTACCGCTCAAATAACAGCTATATCAGTTTTTCACCCATTAATGGAAACGAGAGTGGATTCCAAAAATGGGTAAAAAAAATCAGAGGGTTACCAATTCAGATTTTCGCAGAATCTTGTAACAAAATCGATTGGAATCCTGCCGAATATTGATATAATGTAGAACCTCCCGTAAGGTGCAAATAAAAATGGTACAAAAGTCAAAACTGAAAAAGCAGTTTTCTCTTTTAAAATAGATAAATCGAAGAAAATAGAAACACACAGCTCTTTTATTTACCAAATAAAACGGCTGTGTTTTTATTTTCTTGAATTTGTTGGTTTGAAAAGAGTTTTCAGTTTTGACTTTAGCAAAATTTTTACTTGGACCTTGAGATCCACCTGATTTATCAATGGTCGGCTAACATATTCATCCACTCTTTAAAGAAACACCCACGCACTTAGGAAAGTACATATACACAGTAAAAAAATAAACAAAATATACGCCCAAACACTACGTTCAATGACGGAATCATTGCCTGGTTTTGGTTTTCCTACACGGAACTTTCTAATGCCGTTAATTTGTTTTCTACATTTTCGCTGCCAATTTTTTTCACTGTGCCACCTACGGGAGCCGTACCGCACTAATATTGAACTTTGCCACGTTATAACGGCCCTAACCCTTTTTGCCTCCTGGGCAATAAGCCTGGCCTGGTAACAGTACGCGTACGTACCACTCAGAAAAAGGTGGTATGCGATGCGATAACCCACCAGAGCCAACGGCTGACTGCCACGTGAGATTTTTCCTTCGATCGATATCAGCGCCTTGGACGAAGGAGGGAAGAATCACGCACAGGACTTTTACACGCGAACGTCTAATAAGTCAACCGTTTTCCGCTTTCAGATTGATATCGTTGACACTACAATTAATAATCGAATTACCTACGATGATTTTGTTTGTTAAGGATTTAGTGGGTAATGAAGTCCTGAAGTCACTCAATTTTCTAATGTTTTATATTGGTTTAAGTCCAAAAAAACAATTCTTCTGTTATTGAGTTTATACCATGCTTCTAAATTTTAACTCAGATTTTGGTTGAATTATGTTTTCCGTGTACCTTCCGAAACGTCAGATAGAAACAATCGAAGTGAACGTCAAAGAGGATCAAAAGTGTCAAGATTGAAATTTCATTTTATTTTTTAAATTGTAGTTCTGAATAATTGCCAACGTAGTTGCAAGAACACTCTCTATCGTGTTATTAAATAAAAACAAGTTCTCATCAAAAATTTTAAGATCCTTTTGGTGTCAGTAGGGATGTTGCTTCTTCAATTAATCGATAAATAATGAAAAATTTGACATTTTTTGATGCCATTAGAAACAAACAGCCCAAATCTACTGCCCTCAGTCAAATCAGTCAGTGAGTGTAAATTCGATTCGCGAAGACAGTAGTGGTTTACCGTCATCGCACCATTTAGCGTGTGAGAGCGCACGGTTAAAAATATAATTTCCTCTTTAGCACCTTTCGCACGCAGCCCCTTTTCTTTCTTACCGGTGATTAAATTTTCAGACTAAACTTCAGCGTGACATTTGAAAAAGTCTTATGCGGCTTAAATGGAGTCGAACTTTGAACGTTCATTAGGGGGTTCGAAGACGAGGCACTAATATCGCTGATCGAGAATACAATTGCGAAATTTCTTTGATTTCACATCGAAGATTGACACTTGGATCCACTTGAAAAGTTGTTCCAGCACTGCGCTCAGCCGCGACCAAATTATGTCAACACACCCGACGAATGTTTAGGTTATGGTGCTTCGCGAGCCTCTCGCTTCCAGCGCACTTCCTCTTCTCGTTTACGATTTGTTGAATCGTAAAAACCAAAACAGAACGTTTGTTTTGGGCGAATTAAAAACCGACGGATTAATTACTGCTGGCGAGCCGATCCAATTTCATTCGCATCCTACAATAGATAGGTGGAATGGATCGAGTTGTATAACTTCGCACCGCATCCCACACACAACGCCACCATATGTCACACCCCTGCAGATCCTAACTTCATCAGGGTTGGCTTTTATCACAACCAAAGTAGGCGATGCGCGAAAATTGCTCGATTCCGAGATTTGTTTACGCAAATCAAAAAACTCTCGATCTTGGCCTGGTAACTCTCCATCCAAACATCGAAGCGAAGTTTTTCGCTCAGCTGAATGTCAGGGTCTTCAGGTTTCCGAAATTGGAGAAAACGCCCACCCCTGAGGGGGACCTAACGACTATCGGCTAAGAAAACGTGTAAATGGTCCGGTTTTCGTGTCGCACGCGACGACATATTGTGCTGAGTGGGCAAAGTAATTCACCGCATGCTTGGATTTCGAGTGCTGCGGCTCTATGAATGACAAACAACATTAATATTGGTAGCACGCGGAAGCATTGACGTGCTGCTGGAAGGGTAGGGATGCCCCCGAATTGTCCCTACTTTTCGCTGCTGCGGAAGACGCCCATGGCCGAGAGATGAGTTTACCTAAACTTGTATGAATGACCGATGAGCTGTTGTAAACACATCACAGTCAGTGGGAGTATTCAAATTTCGCCTACTACAACTCACTTCCATTTGACATGGTTTTGGTTTTCATAACCCGTTCCTTATGGACGTTCGGTACTCACGAAACCGTTCATTGGATCCGATTTCACTTTCGTATGACAAAAGAAGGGGCGTCTCGAGGCGTTTATTGATGGCTTAACAAATGGCCTACTGAGTACGGAGAGTTTGATATTGTCATTACACTTTGACATTTTTTTTTCGTCTTTATTAACGAGATTTTTAGCCCTGGGCTAAAAACAAACGGCTTTACTTCCTTCCGAAGGAAGTCGTCACTGAAATTTTTAGCGACAAATGATCATTTTTGTTCTAAAGCGGTGTTAGTCGTAGTCCTACGCCCAATCTGACGCGTGACTAGTTCTACACTCAGGAAACACCATCCATTCGTTTCATGTGTCTAAAACATGATTTTTAGCAAAAGAGTTAAACAAATGATTTTCATTTGCGTAACACATACATTTTGGAACGCTTTACAGATTGGAACTTTATAACAGTTAACCGAGACTTTTTCGTTTATACTTTTCCCACATCCGACGGATTTCCATCAGTTGCGTAAGCGATGACGACATTCTCAGCACATTTCGGACCTGTACGTCGCGCTGCGAATCGAAGAACCATTTACAGTTAAGCACCATATGGTGCGCGGTGGACTTTTGCCGAGACGACGTTACAAGCATTAAGCTGCGACGTAACGGTCACCCCAAACAAATATCTGAACTCACTCTGGTAGAGATTGTCGCAACAAATTTCCATTTGCGCAGCCCGATCCCAACAAATATGCGTTGTCTTTCGAAGTCCAGTCACGTTTTTGCGCACCGTAACCGCCACCGCACAAAATTCCTTCTGCTTCTGTGTGTAGTTGTTCTATTCGTCGAACCTGACCGTCGTCGTCACCTATCGATTACTTGTTCATTCGATTGTTTGTACCGCCGAGTGGATGGACGACGCGAACCCAGGGAGGTCATTTCCATTTAGATAGTTATGGCAACCAGCTGGTTAGGTTGTGACAGCGGCGTCCGGTACCGAGCGTAATTCGGTCAAATCAATCGATCGACGTAGGCGGAATTGAGATTTTGTAGGTTAACTGATGGAAATTTTACTTTATATACAAATCTGACTGACAAATTCAATAGAATGTTTTTAATGAGATTCTAAGGAATATTTCAGAGATATCTTGAAGAAATGCTGTATTCCAAACAAAAATCTTCAGTTTTAGGGACTATATATATAAGAGCAAAAAAATTACAACAGGGCATATAGTGAAGCAACGGCAACAAGCGAATGGAAAGCGAAGCAGGCGGCCATGTGAATTTATGGAGGGTTGAGCCATTTCTATACTTCCTTATTCAGTTTCTTCGAGAAATCAAATTGATTCGATTTCGATTCGATTTCGATTCGATTTCGATTTGATTTCGATTCGATTTCGATTCGATTTCGATTCGATTTCGATTCGATTTCGATTCGATTTCGATTCGATTTCGATTCGATTTCGATTCGATTTCGATTCGATTCGATTCGATTTCGATTCGATTTCGATTCGATTTCGATTCGATTTCGATTCGATTTCGATTCGATTTCGATTCGATTTCGATTCGATTTCGATTCGATTTCGATTCGATTTCGATTCGATTTCGATTCGATTTCGATTCGATTTCGATTCGATTTCGATTCGATTTCGATTCGATTTCGATTCGATTTCGATTCGATTTCGATTCGATTTCGATTCGATTTCGATTCGATTTCGATTCGATTTCGATTCGATTTCGATTCGATTTCGATTCGATTTCGATTCGATTTCGATTCGATTTCGATTCGATTTCGATTCGATTTCGATTCGATTTCGATTCGATTTCGATTCGATTTCGATTCGATTTCGATTCGATTTCGATTCGATTTCGATTCGATTTCGATTCGATTTCGATTCGATTTCGATTCGATTTCGATTCGATTTCGATTCGATTTCGATTCGATTTCGATTCGATTTCGATTCGATTTCGATTCGATTTCGATTCGATTCGATTCGATTTCGATTCGATTTCGATTCGATTTCGATTCGATTTCGATTCGATTTCGATTCGATTTCGATTCGATTTCGATTCGATTTCGATTCGATTTCGATTCGATTTCGATTCGATTTCGATTCGATTTCGATTCGATTTCGATTCGATTTCGATTCGATTTCGATTCGATTTCGATTCGATTTCGATTCGATTTCGATTCGATTTCGATTCGATTTCGATTCGATTTCGATTCGATTCGATTCGATTTCGATTCGATTTCGATTCGATTTCGATTCGATTTCGATTCGATTTCGATTCGATTTCGATTCGATTTCGATTCGATTTCGATTCGATTTCGATTCGATTTCGATTCGATTTCGATTCGATTTCGATTCGATTTCGATTCGATTTCGATTCGATTTCGATTCGATTTCGATTCGATTTCGATTCGATTTCGATTCGATTTCGATTCGATTTCGATTCGATTTCGATTCGATTTCGATTCGATTTCGATTCGATTTCGATTCGATTTCGATTCGATTTCGATTCGATTTCGATTCGATTTCGATTCGATTTCGATTCGATTTCGATTCGATTTCGATTCGATTCGATTCGATTCGATTTCGATTCGATTTCGATTCGATTTCGATTCGATTTCGATTCGATTTGATCCTTGATTGGTTCGATTCGATTTCGGTTCGATTCGATTTCGATTCAATTTCGATTCGATTTCGATTCGATTTCGATTCGATTTCGATTCGATTTCGATTCGATTTCGATTCGATTTCGATTCGATTTCGATTCACTTTTGATTTTGGTTCGATTCGATTTCGATTCGATTTCGGTTCGATTCGATTTCGATTCAATTTCGATTCGATTTCGATTCGATTTCGATTCGATTTCGATTCGATTTCGATTCGATTTCGATTCGATTTCGATTCACTTTTGATTTTGGTTCGATTCGATTTCGATTCGATTTCGGTTCGATTCGATTTCGATTCAATTTCGATTCGATTTCGATTCGATTTCGATTCGATTTCGATTCGATTTCGATTCGATTTCGATTCACTTTTGATTTTGGTTCGATTCGATTTCGATTCGATTTCGGTTCGATTCGATTTCGATTCAATTTCGATTCGATTTCGATTCGATTTCGATTCGATTTCGATTCGATTTCGATTCGATTTCGATTCGATTTCGATTCGATTTCGATTCGATTTCGATTCGATTTCGATTCGATTTCGATTCGATTTCGATTCGATTTCGATTCGATTTCGATTCGATTTCGATTCGATTTCGATTCGATTTCGATTCGATTTCGATTCGATTTCGATTCGATTTCGATTCGATTTCGATTCGATTTCGATTCGATTTCGATTCGATTTCGATTCGATTTCGATTCGATTTCGATTCGATTTCGATTCGATTTCGATTCGATTTCGATTCGATTTCGATTCGATTTCGATTCGATTTCGATTCGATTTCGATTCGATTTCGATTCGATTTCGATTCGATTTCGATTCGATTTCGATTTCGATTCGATTTCGATTCGATTTCGATTCGATTACGATTCCATTCCTTAAATTCCTTCTTCCTTCCTTATTAGAGGAAGGTTCCAAGTTTCTGAAAGGAAGCTTCCAAGCTTCTGAGAGGAAGCATCCAAGCTTCTGAGAGGAGGCTTTCAAGCTTCTGAGAGGAAGCTTCCAAGCTTCTGAGAGGAGGCTGCCAAGCTTCTGAGAGGAAGCATCCAAGCTTCTAGGCTTCTGAGAGGAAGCTTCCAAGCTTCTGAGAGAAGGCTTCCAGCTTCTGAGAGAAGGCTTCCAAGCTTCTGAAAGGAAGCTTCCAAGCTTCTGAAAGGAAGCTTCCAAGCTTCTGAAAGGAAGCTTCCAAGCTTCTGAGAAGAAGCTTCCAAGCTTCTGAGAGGAAGCTTTCATGCTTCTGAGAGGAAGCTCCCAAGCTTCTGAGAGGAAGCTTCCAATCTTGTGAAATGAAGCTTCCAAGCTTTTGAAATGAAGCTTCCAAGCTTCTGAAATGAAGCTTCTAAGCTTTTGAAATGTAGCTTCCATGCTTCTCAGAGTGAAGCTTCCAAGCTTATGAGAAGAAGCTTCCAAGCTTCTGAGAGGAAGCCTCCAAGCTTCTGAGAGCAAGCCTCCAAGCTTGAGAGAGGAAGCTTCATTATGATGGTTTTATGATAGACATTAAACTGTGATAAATTAACATTGCTATTACTGAATGAATCACATTACATTTTAAGTATTTCCTGAAAAAATCTAACCCTTTCCAATTCTCTTCTCTCATTTCCAGCAACGGGAACGACCAACACAACCACTACCACCAATGGCGGCAGTGTGGCCGGCGTCCCCGGCGGCGACAACTTCCACTTCAAGACGCTGGTCCCGTCGGTCGCGGCCGGAGCCATCATCGGCAAGGGCGGCGAAACGATTGCCTCGCTCCAGAAGGATGCCGGCGCCCGAGTGAAGATGTCCAAGGCACATGACTTCTACCCAGGTAAGCGAAGCCGAATCCATTGTTCTAGTGGTTAGCGAAAATTATGCGGCTCGAGACGTTAATTCAGTGGTAATTAAGATCCCCGAAAACTCTACAAGTCAATTACTGCCCCCACTTTTTTCTGTTTTTGATTAACTCTTTCCATGTTTCGTTATTAATGGAATCTGAATTAAAAATCCGCGATTCCCGATTCTCCGAATTACAAACAATCGATGCTAACCACCTTCACTACTACTGCTACTACCAAACTACCACTACTACTACTACTACCTCCACCGAATCACAATTTGCTCAATCGAAATTCGGTCATACAATCGCGTTTTGCATTTTCGACAGAGATCAAAAGCATATCAATCAATCAATCAATCGACCCAACCATCCGCAAGCGTAGCATTCATTTTGATGTCCACATTTCGATCCATTGTTATATCTGTTTTTTCGTTTTTTTTTCTCAATTTTGGGTTTTTGTTGCTAATCAACGGAAACTGTAATCCGGTCATTTTTTTATCGCAGTGTTTTACAAACTATTTTGTCGTCCATCGCTGATCAAATCAACAACTTCGATTTCCTTTCCCGTTCGGAGATGCCGACAGTAGGCTTCGGTTTCCGAGCGGAGCCGAAGCTCGCCGTCGGTTTTCCGACCAGTGTTTTCAATCAACGTCATGCTCTCTGTCTCTATTACTTTCTCTCTTTCTCTCTGTCTATCAGCATCTGTATAAAGTTTCGCATTCTCAGCTCACCGAATATCTCTTTTTTTCTCTCTCTCATTTACTTCTCATCCTCAAGGAACATCCGAACGAGTCTGTCTCATTAGCGGCACAGTCGATGGTATATTGACTGTGCTCGATTTTATCATTGATAAGATTCGCGAGAAGCCCGACATGACCAAAGCTCTGACGGATGCGGACGCCAAACAGGCGGCCGACCGTGACAAGCAGGTCAAGGTGCTAGTGCCCAACTCGACGGCCGGCATGATCATCGGCAAGGCCGGTGCCTACATCAAACAGATCAAGGAGGAATCGGGCTCCTACGTGCAAATCTCGCAGAAACCGAAAGAGCTCACCCTCCAGGAGCGGTGCATTACCATCATCGGCGAGAAGGAGAACAATAAGATCGCATGCAAGATGATCCTGCAGAAGATTGTCGAAGATCCCTCATCCGGCTCATGCTTGAACGTATCATATGCAGACATCAACGGACCGGTGGCCAATTTCAACCCCACTGGTTCGCCATTTGCCGCCTCACAGAATCCCACTTTCAGCTCCAGTACCGCATCATTAAACTCCGCACTGGGCGGCGCACTGCCCGGGGCTTCCGCGGCCGGTTTACTGGTCAACGGCACCGGACTGAATCTGTCATTAAATCTAGGTGCACCTTCACCACAAACTAATCCTACAGTTACCACACAATTGCTTGAACATATTAAGGTAGAAGTTTCATTTCGATAATTTTTATATATTCTTCTCTCTTTTCCGTTTGTTTTTATTTCCCTCTCTCTATCTATAAATATCTGTCACATCTTTCCAAAGCGATAGTTTTCTTTTGTGTTCACGAGGCATCCCCCAAAAATATATATACATTACAGAATAAAAGATCTCGCTTTATCCCGCTCTCACAATGAACCATGAAACAAAAGAAGACAATTCCTACCCTGCTCTGAAGCGTTTTTGCGACCCGAAGCTCTCAAAAACCCTTCAGCTCTCTCTATATCTGGATTTCTCTTTCTCTCAGCTACCAACCGAAAGCAACCGACAGCGGCCAGCCAATCCCTTCTAATGCGTTTCTCTTTCATTCTCGTTTTTCTTCCGATTCTCTCTCTCTGTTTCACACCTCTTTCGCTCACAGGGTGCCATGAGACAGTCCGGTTACTCCGACACGGCTACCACTGAAGTCCACGCAGCGCTGGCAGTTCTGGCCAAATACGGTGTGCTGGGCATCGGCGTCGGGCTTCAAAATGGAACCCACACGACGCCACTGAGCTTCCTGGGTGTGCCCGAGCTGCAGCAGACGACGGCAGCGGCGGCAGCAGCCACGGCCGCTACAGGCGTGTACGGCGCCGTCGGCCAACTGAATCTGGATTCGTACTTGCACGGTGCCGGCACCGCGACGCCCCGTACCTCGATCGAACGCTACGACGCTACCTTTGATCCGTTCCGGCATCCGGGCACGCAGGCGGCCACTCCGATCTCGATCAACAACAATGCCTTCGGACTGACCAGCGCTACGGCGCTGAATGCGGCGGCCGCGCAAACGCTGGGATCGCTCAGCAAGAGCCCCACGCCAGCCGAGATGACCACCAGCAAGGAGAAGAACGTCGAAATCCCCGAAGTGATCGTCGGCGCCATTCTAGGTAAGTCCGCGCTCTCACGCACGGTTACTTCGACTTTCATTCAAAGACACTCGCCGTCGTTGACTAACCAAATCCAAAAGCGCGCCATTATCGCCGGTCACCATTTGAACTACTAACCCATAGTTTTGCAATCATAACAACCGCAGTAAGCAATAGAACCGAGTTTTCTCGACCGTCGATGTTCACACTTCTTACACATCAAGTTCCGCATTTCAAGTCATCTCTGGAGGTCAGTCGTACCAAGGTTACAACCAATCAGATCACAGAACATCATATGCGCGCGTTGTCATGATCATCAGTCGCCGCATTATCATCATCAGCATCATCATTTTATCGATATGGCAAAGCGAAGCCGCCTTCTCCTACGACGACATCACTGCATGCCCTTTTCATACCTCAATCGGAACTGATCTGAATTAGAACTTCGGGACTTGGGGCATCTGCAGGAGGGTACAGAACGCATTGCGAGTTACAAAAAATATGTAACTCGCCATACGGTTTGTAACTCTGTCGAAGATGGCTTTAGTTCTGCTGAAAGACTCAGCTTGCAATAGCGCCTGGATGTAGCTTAAAGGTTTCTTAATGAACATCAAAACGAAACCGATGTTGAGATTTTTTGAACATACCTAGTAAACACACGATCGTTTATGATGGGGTATAACAGTTCAAATGTGGAGGTGATATACGTATATTTTACATACAGTCTAATAATGCGTTGCCTCCACATTTATACTCTCATATGCTATCATATATACTTTTGTGTTTACTGAGTAGTTATCCATTATGTAATGCGACAGAGATGCCATACTTGACCGGAGAATAATGATCGATCAACTGTCGAAATAATCGATGGATCTTTCAATCTCTACCCGAATTTGAACCCAATAGTTAGATTCATGCGATTTCTATTCTATTATTTTTCGAATTTTTACTTGAATGCGAGATAAATTTCGACTCAAATCCCGAGACAAATTTCTTCTCGATTCTTAAGGCTAAGTAGCCCGTCATTCGTTTTTGCAGCAATGATGACTTTTCAGCTTGCATTTCAAAGTGATAAAACTCAGCCTTGATAGTTTATATCGACTTGAAAAAGCATCACTGTACGCGACAACATGCATGAAGTATGCTGATACTTTTTCAGGTGTGTCAGTGCAAAACCAACTGATTTCCTTTGATTAGAAATCGTGAGATGAATTAGCAACAATCATCAACGACGCGTACAAATTTCAATGACGGCCTACTTCGCCTTAAGGCAGATTTCTAATGTAATCCTGGAAATGATATTCACTCTTGTCCTAAGACGTGGTTTCTACTCGAACTTCGATAATAATTTGCATTCGACCCCCGTGAGGGATTTCTGCTCGAATCCGTAGGCGAGATTTCGACCAGAATCTCGAGACGGACTTCTCAAGGCGGATACATTCCCAAACAGACAGTTTTCTATTCGAATTCCGAGTTGGATAGACGTATTTCTGTTCCAATACCAAGATGGATTTCTACTCGTATCTCGAGGCGGGACTTTATTCCAATCTGAGATATATTCTTCTTGATTCCTGAGGCTGGATTGTACTTGGATTACTGAAAGAACTTTTCTCGAATTTTAAAGAACTTCATTTCCAGTCCTCCATGTTCCTCACAGTTGCTAAAATGTTATGGCGCATAACTTAGAATGCCGTAAAAAGTGTACAGCGATCTGTCAAACCTGGATCCCACGTGTATTATCAAGGGATTAAATGTAGTACTGGAAGTGATACCTATACGCCCGACTACTGTCTTTTTTATCTTTGGCTGCAAGGATTTGAAAAGGACTCCACCGTTGATCAAATGCGACAAATTTAACAAAAATGTTTACGGAAACCTTCCATAATTGGTCGGTGTTCAGACAGACCGGACTAGACGATATGTTGGTCTTGCAAAGATTAGTCAAGGACTCCATCAATTCTGATTTTTCCGATGCTATTTTGATACAGTTGGTTCATCAAACAGATAAGTTACATTATTACAGCAAATAATGCCAATATTTTGTTATTCCGAACGCTTGGGGTACGTTTTCCTGAAATCATTAAAAAAAACACTTTGTTCAGTTTGTCTGAACACCGACCAATTGTTGTAAGAAATCCAACTCTTCATATGTAATCATATTTCAGCTTAAGCCTCGCGATTGAGTTCTACTCAAATCCCTGAATAAATTTACACTCATGAATTATAACGAAAATCTATTTAGAATCGCAGCAGGCTGTGCGCGCGGGCGGCTGTATTTTGAATACTATGTCACGTCCGCGTCATTTTAAATTCGGCTAGTGAAAAAGCGGAACGGCTGGGGGTGCTATGCCACCTAGCGAATATTATAAACAGACAAAAACGCCTTGTGAAGTGATAATAGTGGATTTAGTTGAAAGATATAAGCCTCAACATAATTGAACATTATCAGCGTGTCAGAATCGGTTGTGTGTTGTGCTACAGTATGGCCCATAAAAAATGCGAAAATTGTTTGAACGTGAATAAAGCATCCACAAGCGTTATTTTCATTGTTTTTGATAGTGAATGTAATTTCTGATTATTGTAGTATATTCTGACACCACTTCGCTATCCAGGACAATTTTTGTCATATATTTCTTACTGTCCTATATAATGTAATGAAGCAAATAAGTTCAAAGGTTTTGTCCGCCCAAAGCTAGAAGCAGCGTCTGATTGTCGTATACTCTGGTCTTAAACTTTCCACCTTCAAAAATCACACTTTATTGTTGAAAATTTTAGTTTGTTTGGTATCAGAGGATGGAGGAGTTCTTAGAAAACGTGTTTTTCATGATCACAATAAAATATTTTGCCAGGATCATAGTTTTGAGGGCATTTGCGTTTTATAGGTTTGATATGCCTTTATTTTTTGTTAAAATTGAATAAAAAATAAATACGGATTCCTATAACAGATTTTCGAGGATGAAATTTGTTCCTTCAGTTAGAGACAACTTATATCAATATTAGCTCATAGGTTTTGAGCAAAACCGAGCCGCTTATCACACTTATATGAAGGTTCAATCAATGCTCTCCAAAATGAGCCGTTTTTTCGAAAATATGTTTAAGTCTCCAATTACCCAGGTATGAACCAATTCTATCGTTTGATATGGGCGTATGCTGGAGAAAAGGCCTGTGAAGAATCTCACGCCATCGTTGATGTTTTAGAAGCTTTCATCACACAGATATTGAACTCTACGTCCGCATGATAAAATTTGAAGGTATGCTTCCAATTCCTCTCTGGTAAAGCGAAAGTAACAGATAAAAATCATGTCCAAAGCGAAAAACTGAGTCTAAATAGATTAAACCAGGGTTTCTCAACCGGTGGTCCGCGGACCCCTAGGGGGCCGCGACAACCTTTCAGGGGGTCCGCGAAGCCATTGAGGAATAAGTGTCGTTTTTCTTGATTGATGAATAAATGGAAAACATCTCATACTAAATTTGTTTCAAGAAAGCATTTGATACAATATTATTGATACAATATTATTGAAATAAAGGGAAACTTACGTATTCTCGGCAGTCTAAGCCGATGCCGCGCTTCTTTTGTAATATTCTCGCTGATGTCCGTGTTTGTCTGTTTACAATTATGTATTGCTCAATCCTCTATCGATTCATACCGACAGACTTGTCAAAATGCTTTTAGAAACGTTTTTACAACGCTGCGAACATCTCTTGTCAGTGTGACCATTGTCGGCAGCCTCATTCTCTTCGGCAACTTTCCCATAAAAACTGCTCCAAATCAGTAGCATTTTGAGGGATGTTCAATTTAATTTATGGCATCTCTGACGATATTGTTTGTTCAGTCTCGTAAATCTCGTCAGCGGGAAGCAGGCAGAACAAAGAATCATCTGAATGTTTTCATTGATGTGTTTTGATAGAAAAATACTGTGCCGAAGCCGTAAGTCTCCCTAACTGATTTTTCCTTTTATAGCAACGCAAATAATTTTGATATCATTCTATTAATAAAAAATACACACAATGATTAATTAATCTGGACGCAGTCGTTATAATTCTATTCCTTAAACGTTGCTCAATGTTTCAGCAGTGTGAGCTTGAAAGTGAAACTGGGATCGTTTCTAGAGGATTTTTTTGAAATATTCGCAGCTTAATCCTTATCAGATATGATTTTGCAAGTTTACTGGTGAGATCTTCGAAAAGTTCCTCTGTTATCGGCAGGAATAAAAAAATTCTTTCACAGTAGTGATCATTGGTAGATTTCTGCGACATTACTTGATGGATATATGACAAGGTTTTCAGAGGGTTCTTGGAGAAATTTTTACGAATTCACCTCACGGCTGATAAGTTACTCCTGAGAAGCCAATCATAGACTTCCATAAGGTGAAGATGAATCGAAGTCAAACCTCAAATTTTCACCAGCACAAGTCTGGAGAACTGAACACCTGTTTGAGCTGAAAACTTAATCGATTGGTCATCACCTTAAACGGTTTTCCAGATTTGTGCTCTTGAAAAATTGAGGTTTGGCTTCGATTCATCTTCACCTTAAAATATCAATAGATACCATGTTTAGCGAGGACTTTTTGAATTTCTGATTGAGTCCTTGAGTAAATCTTGTGAAACTTTCCGTACAATCTTGTGAATCTCGAGACAATCTGCAATGAACTCCTGTGATTATCTCGTTACTTATTCCCGGCTCTTTTGATTTATTTTGGCATGAGATTTTTTGGAGATTTCTTGAAGGCTACAGGGCTCATATTTTTCAACGAGTCATAATTGTTATTCCATTCCCGCATTCTCACAACACGCATTATTTTAACGTTCATGGAAGGTAATGAGACACGATAAAGAAATAGAACACACGATATCCTCTGTTCGGTGCCGAGCACTGTGTGTCACCACATGTAACATTCGCTTACCAATTTTAAGCAAAACATAAATCTCTCGAATGGCTCGATATCGTTGTCGTCTTGAATGCTCTCTCGTCACGTACCATGAGAGAGAATGAATACCAACATTCATAGAGTTCTCCGAATGCGATGTGTCACGAGCTGTTATTATTCATGAACTGTTCCACTCTCCGAATATGGATCGATCGGCTTATTCTGATCAAAATCCAAACTGTGGTTGGTTCACAAAAAAAAACTGAGTTTTTAAGTTCAAAATCTTCCCCAATTTGTTACACGTCCCAATCTCCGTAATCAAAAAATGCACAAATCTTTACATTTTTTTTACGTTTACGTTTTTTTTTTTTGTACTCCTGCCAAGTGACAAGTTGACAAGTATTTATGTCTGACAAATCATTTTGAGATCTTTGAGAGGTTTGCATGAACATAGATTTCAAAAGCATCCATTTTTGGGGGTCCGCAGGTTGTTTGTAGAACTTCAAAGGGGGCCGCAGCTTCAAAAAGGTTGAGAACCACTGGAGTAAACAATACAACTAATGAATAATATTTATGTTTCATTCACATTTTTTATGTAAAAACTATTATAAAATATGATATGACGATTTTCGCATTTTTTATGGGCCATACTGTATTGCAGCTCCCAATTGTTTTGCTATTAATTTGTTGGTTTTATACCACCAGTAGGAAAGTTTGAAGTCCTCGCCATCCGCATTCAGTGACATGCTAAATGTTTCCATAGCAAAATTTATCAAAAAAAGCGTAGTAGGGTTTGATTATTTGTGTACGTTGCTTTCTCCTGCGGGACCAGCAACAAAAAAACCAGCTGAGTTGAATTAATAGTGTTTATAGTGAAGTGAACATAATATGGCGATGTAGTTCACCATAATACAATTCAGTGAGATCGTTCTGAACTATTAAACTTTGAAACCACTAAATACGTGCTAGTGTCGAAAATCTAATTTTCGATTCGGGAACTCATTTTATATATCAATTTGATATCTAGGTGTTTTCATGCGGGGCTTACTATGATGAAAATGACCTTAGGATGTGTGTGTATGAAGAGCCATTCTTGAAATTGAGCTAAAATTGTCTCAATCTATGAAGACATCAATGTTTGTCAATAAATAGCTGCAAACAAATTTCTTCCATAAAAGCACTGCCGGTCAGTGGGAGGCCGATTGTATACGCACACATATAAACCATGACAAAAGTCTACTTGAATTCAGAGATATATTTCTTATTTAATCTCGAGAATTCTATATGAATCCTAGAGAAACTCCCGCTCAAATCACGACACAAATTTCTTCTCGATTCTTAATACGAATATCTAATCGAATCCTGAGAATATTATTTATTCTAATTTTGGGACGGGATTTACAATCGAACTTTGATTATGATTTTTGAACAACGTCAACTTGACTGAAAATGGTCGTATTGTTTTCTAATTTCCTTGAAGAGCGAAAGAAACTGAATTTTGCCGTGAAAAAAATGAGCTGTTGGATTTCGAAGTAACAGTCACATAATGGAATGGAAATAAATTCACATTGAAATTTGAGCAGCAAACTTAAGCACACATTCAGCTCAAGATTCGGTTAATAATTCTTTTCAGGATTCTAGACTACATCTCCAAATTCGAATAGACTCTTGTCATGGGTTTTGAGTTTAAATTCTTCTAGAGATTTGAATAGATTAGAATTAATTAGAACTCAATTGCGGGATTTGAGCAAAAATCTGTATCGGGAATAGGGCAGAAATCTTTTTCGAGATTCGAGTAGCAAATTGTCTTGGCAATCAAGTAAATTTAGATCTCTGAAACAAGTAGATTTTGATCTGCAAAATCTAGAAGAAATTTTTGACGAAATTCCAGTAGAAATCATACTAGCAGAAACCAGTCTCAGGAGTCAACTCTCGTGGTTCGAATAGATCCAAAATGATCAATCTCGGAATTAAAGTTGAAATCCGTCTCAGATTGTATTTCGGATTGGAATAGAAATTTCCTAAGTATTTGTGAAAACATCCGTCTCATACCTCGAGTAGAAATCCATTTTAGTATTCTAATAATAACCGCCTTTATCAATGTTTAACCAAAATCCAAGCTACTGTTGGATCCTTTTAACTTTGCGAAGTCTGTTCAATTTCAGTGTTCTTCGGAATCATCTATGGAAGTTTCTCCTGGAATTCCTCCGAGAGTTTTTTTTTTTAAACTTCCGTGAGCCACCTAGGAATTCCTCCGAAAATTTTCTTCCTGAGATTCCGGACATTCCACAAAATCTCCTGTAGAAGTTCATCTGGCCGTTGCACTAAGTGTTCTTCCGGGAGTTCCTACATGAGTTTTTCTGTAAGTTGCTTTAGAATTTCCTCCGGAAGTTCCCTTAGGAGTTCTTCCGGTAGTTCCTTCGAAAGTTCCTGTTCTCCCACAAGAGTTTTTGTAGACGTTCCTGAAGCAGCTCATCCTAAAACCCCCATAGGAAAACCCGCTCTAGAAGCTTCTTCGTATGTTCCTGTAAAAGTTTTTCCGAAAGTTCCTCTGATTTCTTCCAGAAGATTCACTAGGAGTTTCTCTCCGAAAGTTCTCTTTGGATTTCATCTAGTGAACTCTCCTGGAAGTTGCTGTAAAGTTTGTCCCGAAACGTCCCCTGGAATCTCTAGGAATACGTCCAGAAGTTTCTTCGGAACATTTTTACAACGAAATACCCAGGAAGTTATCCAGTAGTTCCTACGGAAGTAAGTTCCACTGAGATTTTCTCCGGAAATTTCCACTAGGAGTTCTTCCGAAATTTGCCCTGTAAGCTCCTGTAGGAGTTCCTCCAGAATTTCCTGTAGAAGTTTCCCTTAAAGTTTCTCCGGACGTTGCCCTAGGAGTTCTTCCGGAAATTCTCCTGGCTGATCTCCCGGAAGTTTTTTTAGAGTTCTTCTGAAAACTCCTCTAGAATTTCTTCCAGAAGTTCCTTCGGAAGTTCCTATACGAGTTCCTCCAAAAGTTTCTCCAGTTCTGGACTTTTTCTGGAAGCGTCTTCAGGGTGTCTTTTGGAAGCTCGTCATGGAATTCTTTCGGAAGTTTGCTTAATAGTTCCTCCGCAAATTTCCCAAAAGTCACTCCGGAAGTTCCACTAAAAGTTCTGGAAGTTTCTCCTGGAATTCCTTCGGAAGCATCTGTAGGAGTTCCTCCAGAAGTTACAATAAAATTCTTATGGTAGTTCCTCTAGCAGTTTCACTAGAAGTTTTTTTTCCTGAAATATCTTAGAAAGCTTCTCTATCTCTATCTTAGAAAGCTTCCTCCAGAAGTTCTTCGAGAAGTTTTTCCGAAAGTTCTGCAAGGAGCTCTTCCCAAATCTCCGCAAGATTTCCTTGGAGTTCTTTCAAAAGCTAACCCAGAACCCTATAGAATAACCCAAAAGTTCCTCGAAGAGTTTCTGTCGAAGGATTTCTGCTCTAAAATTTACTGTAGATGTTTCTCTAAAGATTTGTTTGGAAATTCCTCAAGGAGTTCCTCCAGAGGTTCACCCAGCATTTTCTCTACAAATTTTCCTGAACGGTCCGGATTTCTGCATGAAGTTTCCTATAGAAATTGTTACTGGACTTCCTACAAAAACGTCAGCATGATTTCGTAATTATATGATATATTGTAAAGTTTACAGCAGTTCCTCCGGGCTTTAGAGAATACTTCAGAATTACCTTAATGGTTTCTCCTAGGAATTTCTACCTAGTATTCCTGGATAAATTTAGGAATAGTTCCCTGAAGAGCTTCTGGAGCATTTATCTAAAGGAATTTCTAACGTCATGCCCTGAAATACCCTAGAATGGTTCACAGAGTAAATTCAAAAAGAATTCCCAAAGGAGTTTCTGGAGAAAATCACAGAAAAAATCGTGGAAGTTAAATAGTTCCTAGAGAAGTTTCCCAGAGATTAACTACAATAATTATTAGAATGGTCCTGGAATGTTATATTCCCGAGGCAATTTTTGGAAGAATTCTCGGAGCAATATCTTAAAGAATCTGTGGAAGAAATTCTCAGAGAAATTACCGGAGCATGTAGTTACTTTGGACGTTCCGGAGTAATCCCAGGAAGAATTCCCGAAGTTTCATGATTCCTAGAATAATTCATGAAGGAATTCTCTGATGATTTTTTGTGCTATAACTCCCAAATATCAAAGTAATGTTTCCTGAAGAAATCGCTGATTAATTCGCGGAGAAATTTTAAGATGATTCCCTGGAGAAAGCCCGGAGTAGTTCTAGGAAAAATCCCCAAAGGAGTTCCTGAGGAAATTCTCGCAGGAATTCCTGGAGAAATTGTAAGACTGCCTAGCAAAATACAATCAAACCTCCATGAGTCGATTTTGAAGGGACCATCGTCTCATGGAAATATCGAGACATGGAACAGGTATTCATTGGAAAGCTGTTTGAGGGGACCATCATAGTAACCATGATTTTTTGAAATTAGTATGGTTCCATGAGTCGATATCGAGTAACGGAACATCGACTCATGGAGGGGTGACTGTACGCTAAAAAACAAGAAAAAAAAACACTTCGATGACGTGTCGAAACGAACCCGTCTGCTATCGGCTTCTCCAAGCACTGCCCAGTAAAACGCGCGAAAAACAAAAAAAGCATTTCGATGACGCGCCGAAAGCAATCGCTTGCTTTGAGCTTCTTGAAGCACTGCCTAGCAAAACACGCACAAAAAAATACTCTAATGACGTGTCGAAACCAACCCCCTGAAGACAGTGTTAGTTCTTGAAGCCAGCTGCATCTGCGTGACGCTAGTGCTGAGTAAACAAATTTAGGCATTGCTCTCATCAAACCCCGCGCGGTAGCCCCAAATGTCGCATGAGAAAAAAATAATATAATAAAATATGGCGCCTAAATGTAAATGTAAAATGTAAATGTCGCATTCTAAAACGAGTGTGTTTTGTCCTTAACTCAGTATTGGCCTTTTCACATGACTTTTCAAATCAGCTGATCCGGAAGCTCTTTGACAGTTCTTCTATGAAAATGACAGGCCCGTGTTAGCACCGGCCCTCCACCGATGTAAACAAATGCATAGACGGACCTGTCACATGGAAAGGCTTATATTTGGACGAGCTGTCAAATCAGCCTTTTTTGACTTCACTCCAGTTGCTCGTAGATGACAGCCATTTCAGTCATTTGGTCGGAACGAACCCGCTTGCTTTGAACTTCTTCAAGCACTGCCTAGCAAAACAAGCGAAAAAGTAAAAAAAAAAATCCGTCTTACGATTAGAGTAGGAATTGGTCTCGGGATTCGAGTGAAAATCGATCTCTAAAGGTTAGATCAGGTCCGTCGCACTCGGGCTCAGATTGGGTACCACTTCTAGTACTGCATTCGGTCCCTCGGTAGTGCAAAAGGTACCCAAGTTTGACACATCGCAGTACACTTTTCACGGCATTCTAGATTACCTTATGAGCCATAAAATTTTGGGCATTTGCAAGGGACATGAAGGTCTTTAATTTGTCTTTGGTTAGATTCCAGGCATTTGAGTAGATTCGTCTCGGAACTGGAGTAGGAAATTTGTAGAAATCTGTCTAAGGAGGATTCGAGTAGAAATATATCACAGATTTCAAGCAGCAATAGGTATCGTAATTTGTCTCGGGAGTAGAATCCCGTTTTAGGATTCGAGAAGAAACCGGTTTCGGAATTTGAGTGGAAGTACTTCTTAGAATTTCAGTAGAAATTTATCTCAGGATTCAATTAAAAATCCGTCTTAGGATTGGAGTAGACATCCGTATCGATATTTGAGTAAAACCCCATCATTCGAAAAGCGGTCCTTTGTTTTGCTCACTTAACAATTTTAAGAACGTCTGCTGCAGCTGTCTACAATGTCGTGCAGCGATACTGAAATTAATTTTTCCAGGAGTATTGTGAAGGAATGTCTGCAGCAACTTTTGATATTGGATGAATTAAAAAACTACTTTTATCAGGGCTCTTTGCGGATATTTTTGTGAATTCTAAGTGTTTCTTTAAAAATCCCCCAAAAAACTTTAGTAAAACTTTTCAAATTGAATACATTTTTGAACACATTTAACAGCGTAAATTTAGTAAGTAAAAAAAAACGAATAAAGTACAGTAGTATTTGATTCTAACTTGTACTAGACTTGATTAGGATTTAGTGTTAGATAGCAATATCTTCTACATTTGAATCTATTTTCACGTCTATATTTTGCTATAACTTTGAATTGAATTAATGGAATATAGAACTTCACTATCACATCCTCATTGTATCTCTAACAATCTCCTAACTCTAATCAACTTTTCATTCGCTCTGCCATCCGCGCAAGCCACAATATCTATACATCACCATAAGCCACATTCCATTGAGGTGGCATTCTCTTCCAGTCATCCTCGTGTTCTCACCGATAGGCACCTCTATAATTCCATCTAGTGTACATATATTCCGATATTCGTTTCCCGGTGTAACTGACCACCACGACCTCTCATAACCATCACCAATCAATCCACACTGTTCTTGGTCCCATCGGCTCCCCCCCTGCCCTCAAACCAACCTACGCTACCAACGTTGTTGTTGTTGCCATTGCAGGTAACCCCTACCTACAACACTCCGCCTATGCGCCGTATCTACAATGGCATTCCCTCAGTTCAATGCAGCCCTAGTCGAACATGGTCGATCGCCACTACTGCAAATCGCTAAAAACAAAACACAAAATTCCCATACTACACACACTAATTGGAAAACACGTACAAATGACCGACTTTAGCGACTGCACATGCTTGCCACATCAAAGCAAGCCGAGAAAACAAAGTACCTGGAAAATTTGACTTTTCCCTCAACAATTGGGTAGGGTAACTACTCGATCCAAGTAGCCATTTCGCCCCAAAGCTTCAATTTTACCCCAAAAATTAAACCATGAAACGATTCTAGTGATTCTAGTTTGCCAGTCTTTTTATATATAGCGATAAATAGGATTTATTAGGGAAATAGACGAGCATATTTTCGTTACTCGATTCAAAAAAAAAATCAAGAAGTTTAACCAAATTCCTACTATTTTTGGCAAAGCCACAAAAAAAAGACAACACTCAATGCCATAATTCCACTATTTTGTTAATTGTTTGGACTGCGACTCAACGTGAGAATGAAAAATCTTCTGTTTGATACATAAGTGTTAACCAAGCTGTGAATATTGCTACACACTAAAAAAAAGACACCACTGAGAGTTCCACTTTTTTGCTTGTTCGATACCCCAAAACGCAAGTCAAAACTTGAACAATGAATAGCCATCGAACGCTAGATAGTACAAAAATCGACAGTAGCTGTGACAAAATCTATTCTATTCCGCGTGCGTTCCTAAATTAGTGCCCGACTAATTGGCGCGGGCATAGCAAAAGTGCGTTTTGAAAGCAAAACATTCTCGTGATAACGAAAACACATTAGAAACGATGCTAATGATTCAAGATGATGATGATAATGATGGTGACGATGACAGCGAAGAGACAACGACAATGTCGGCGATGATGGTGAAAAAGATGATGTTCGCACAGTTTTTCCTTTTTACTCTGAGTGTGTGTGTGCGTGTGTGATTGGATTTGTTTTTCCGTCACACTCCGATAACCTCTGATGGGCCATGCGGCGCAACTCACCGAGAAGCGAAGTGCCGCGCCGACCGACCCCCAAGATGATCGAGAGAGGGACCGGCCTAATAGCTCTAGTTGGTTGACCCAAGTATATATCTTCTTTTCTTTTCACGGAACATTTTTTTTTTTGCTCTAAAACTAGTTAAGGCATCCCAAATGACCTAAGACACGGCGCTTAGCTCTACCGCTTACTACTAACCTTGGTGGAACCTTGTACAGAGAATGGCCATGCTTCCTCACAAACACACAAAGCACGTAGTGCTCGGTTACTAACCTTATCCCAATTGTCGAACGATCAGAATCGGAGCAAGCCTTGAAATCCACATAACCCTAGAGATTCTGATCGTTCAACAAGCTAAATGGTGATGGACGTTGGCATGGTTACAACAGCATGACAGAACACACACATTGCGCTACAGAAACGAATAATAACTGTACTTTGTGATAACGTATTTCAGCGCCTATTGCAAGCGAAGGTTACTAACACAAACCTCACAAGCCTCCACTCAAAGGAATCAAGACTCCTCAAAAAACGTTGGGCTGCTAGATCATCTTTCATCCGTTCATCGATCATTACAACACACTGAATGAGGTTGAAGGTTACTTATTCGACATTTTTGCTTTTACGGGACATTCGTTTCTCAGTGAAATTTCATAGAATTACGATGTTGGTAACAAAAAAAAATAATTGGAAGTTACTCCACTAAAGTTAGGAAAGCTTTTCCTAAAAAGCTTGATATGATTCTACTCTGAAGTTGGATAAGCTTCTTCTCAAAAGCTAGGAACGTTTCTTGTCAGATGCTCTGAGAAATTCTCCTCAGAAGCTTGGAGATTTGTTCTTTAGAAGCTTGCAGAGCTCCCCTTCAGAAGCTTAAAGAGCTGCTGCTCGAAGCTGAGAAAACTTCCTTTCTGAAATTTCGTAAGCTTCTCCTCAAAAGCTTTGTAAGATTTTCTTCAGAAGCGCATAAGCTTCTTCTAAAAAAAGCAATTCATAGAAGTTTAGGATGCTTCACCGCATAAGGTTGAGAAGTTTACATTCACAAGCTTTGAAAGTTTACTTCTAGAAGGTTTGAAAGTTTACTTCTAGAAGGTTTGAAAGTTTACTTTCAGAAATTTTGAAAATTTACTTTCAGAAGTTTAAAAAGTTTACATTTAGAAGCTTGGAAAGCTTCGTTGCAGAAGTTCGTAAAGCTTCCTAGCTGCTCTGAAAACTTCATAGCAGAAACTCGGAAGGCTTCCTAGCAAAAACTCGGGAAATTTTGATGCAGAAGCCAGGATAGCTTCCTTGTAGAACCCCGGAAAGCTTCCTAACAAAAGCTCTGAAAGCTTCCTTGCAGCTTGGAAAATTTTCTTTCAGAAGCTTGGAGAGCTTTCTTCCCGAAGCTTGGAAAGCTTCTTTCCGGAAGCTTGGAAAGTTGGAAAGCTTCCTTCCCAAAGCTTGGAAAGCTTCCTTTCCGAAGCTTGAAATACAGAGGCTCGAAAAGCTTCCTCCCAGAAGCTTGAAAAGCTTTCCTAAAAGGTTGGAATGCTTTTTACCAGAACCTTGGAAAGCTTTCTCCTAGAAGCTTGGAAAGCATTCTCCTAGAGTTTGGAAAGCTTTCTCCTAGAGCTTGGAAAGCTTTCTCCTAGAAGGTTGGAAAGCTTTCTCCTAGAAGGTTGGAAAGCTTTCTTCCAGAAGCTTGGACAGCTTTCTTCCAGAAACTTAGACAGCTTTCTTCCAGCAGCTTGAAGAGCTTTTTTCCACCAGTTTGGAGAGTTTTCCTCCAGCAGCTTGGAGAGTTTTCCTCCAGCAGCTTGGAGAGCTTTCTTCCAAAAGCTGAGGAAGCTTCCTTCCAGAAATTTTGAAAGCTATCTTCCAGAGGCTTGGAAAGCTTCTTTCCAGAGGCTTGGAAAGCATATTTCCAGAGGCTTAGAAAGCTTTCTTTCAGAGGCTTGAAAAGCTTCCTCCAAAAATTTTGGAAAGCATTCTCCTAGAAGCTTGGAAAGCTTTCTTCCAGAAGCTTGGGGAGCTTCTTCCACCAGTTTGGAGAGCTTTCCTCCAGCAGCTAGGAGGCTTGGAAAGCATATTTCCAGAGGCTTAGAAAGGTTTCTTCCAGAGGCTTGAAAAGATTCCTTCCTGAAGCTAGAGAAGCTTTCTTCAAGAAGCTTCAAAAACTTCCTTCCAGAAGCTGGAAAAGCTTTCTTCCAGAAGCTTGAAGAGCCTTCTTACAGAAGCTTGGAAAGCCTTCATCCAGAAGCTTGGAGAGCCTTCTTCCAAATGCTTGGAGAGCTTTCTTCCAGAAGCTTGAAAAGCTTCCTTCCAGAAACTTGAAAAGCTTTCTCGCTGGAAGCTTGGAAAGCTTTCTTGCTAGAAGCTTGAAAAACTTTCTTGCTAGAAGCTTGAAAAGCTTTCTTGCTAGAAGCTTGGAGAGCTTTCTTCCAGAAGTTGTAAAAGCTTCCTGCCAGAATTTGGGAAAGCTTCCTTACAGAAGCTGGGAAAGCTTCCTTCCAGAAGCTGGGAAATCTTCCTTCCAGAAGCTTGGAAAGCTTTCTTCTAGAAGCTTGGAAAGCTTTCTCCTAGAAGCTTGTAAAGCTTTCTCCTAGAAGCTTGGAAAGCTTTCTTCCAGAAGTTTGGAGAGCTTTCTTCCAGAAGTTGT
Source organism: Aedes aegypti (assembly GCF_002204515.2). Lineage (NCBI taxonomy): Eukaryota > Metazoa > Arthropoda > Insecta > Diptera > Culicidae > Aedes > Aedes aegypti. Next base: position 286,047,310 of record NC_035107.1, on the reverse strand, counting down.
AAAAGCTTCCTGACAGAAATTCGGAAAGCTTCCTGCCAGAAGCTTGGGGAGCTTCTTCCACCAGGTTGGAGAGCTCTCCTCCAGCAGCTAGGAGAGCTTTCTTCCGGAAGCTGAGAAAGCTTTCTTCCAGGGGCTTGAAAAGATTCCTTCCTGAAGCTAGAAAAGTTTTCTTCAAGAAGCTTTAAAAACTTCCTTCCAGAAGCTGGAACAGCTTTCTTCCAGAAGCTTGGAGAGCCTTCTTCCAGAAGCTTGGATAGCCTTCTTCCAAAAACTTGGAGAGCTTTCTTCCAGAAGCTGGAAAAGCTTCCTTCCAGAAGCTTGAAAAGCTTTCTCGCTAGAAGCTTGGAAAGCTTTCTTCCAGAAGCTGGGAAAGCTTCCTTCCAGAAGCTGGGAAAGCTTCCTTCCAGAAGCTGGGAAAGCTTCCTTCCAGAAGCTGGGAAAGCTTCCTTCCAGAAGCTGGGAAAGCTTCGTTCCAGAAGCTGGGAAAGCTTCCTTCCAGAAGCTGGGAAAGCTTCCTTCCAGAAACTGGGAAAGCTTCCTTCCAGAAGCTGGGAAAGCTTCCTTCCAGAAGCTGGGAAAGCTTCCTTCCAGAAGCTGGGAAAGCTTCGTTCCAGAAGCTGGGAAATCTTCCTTGCAGAAGCTTGGAAAGCTTTCTTCTAGAAGCTTGGAAAGCTTTCTCCTAGAAGCTTGGAAAGCTTTCTCCTAGAAGCTGAGAAAGCTGAGAAAGTTTTCTTCCAGAGGCTTGAAAAGATTCCTTCATGAAGCTAGAAAAGTTTTCTTCAAGAAGCTTTAAAAACTTCCTTCCATAAGCTGGAACAGCTTTCTTCCTGAAGGTTGAAGAGCCTTCTTCCAGAAGCTTGGAGAGCCTTCTTCCAGAAGCTTGGAAAGCTTTCTTCCAAAAACTTGGAGAGCTTTCTTCCAGAAGCTGGAAAAGCTTCCTTCCAGAAGCTTGAAAAGCTTTCTCGCTAGAAGCTTGGAAAGCTTTCTTCCAGAAGCTGGGAAAGCTTCCTTCCAGAAGCTGGGAAAGCTTCCTTCCAGAAGCTGGGAAAGCTTCCTTCCAGAAGCTGGGAAAGCTTCCTTCCAGAAGCTGGGAAAGCTTCCTTCCAGAAGCTGGGAAAGCTTCCTTCCAGAAGCTGGGAAAGCTTCCTTCCAGAAGCTGGGAAAGCTTCCTTCCAGAAGCTGGGAAAGCTTCCTTCCAGAAGCTGGGAAAGCTTCCTTCCAGAAGCTGGGAAAGCTTTCTTCCAGAAGCTGGGAAAGCTTCCTTCCAGAAGCTGGGAAAGCTTCCTTCCAGAAGCTGGGAAAGCTTCCTTCCAGAAGCTGGGAAAGCTTCCTTCCTGAAGCTGAGGGGAGGCTTCCTTCCAGGAGCTGGGGAAGCTTCCTTCCAGAAGCTTGGAAAGCTACCTTCCAGAAGCTTGGAAAGCTTCCTTCCAGAAGCTTAGAAAGCTTCCTTACATAAGTTTGGAAAGCTTCCCTTCAGAAGCTTGGAAAGCTTCCTTACAGAAGCTTGGAAAGCTTCCCTTCAGAAGCTTGGAAAGATTCCCTTCAGAAGCTTGGAAAGATTCCCTTCAGAAGCTTGGAAAGCTTCCCTTCAGAAGCTTGGAAAGCTTCCCTTCAGAAGCTTGGAAAGCTTCCCTTCAGAAGCTTGGAAAGCTTCCCTTCAGAAGCTTGGAAAGCTTCCCTTCAGAAGCTTGGAAAGCTTCCCTTCAGAAGCTTGGAAAGCTTCCCTTCAGAAGCTTGGAAAGCTTCCCTTCAGAAGCTTGGAAAGCTTCCCTTCAGAAGCTTGGAAAGTTTTCTTCCAGAAGGTTGGAGAGCTTCCTTCCAGAGACTTGCAAAGCTTTCTGCCAGAAGCTGGGGAAGCTCCCTTCCCGAAGCATGAAAAAATGTTTTACCAAAGCTTGAAATGCTTATTTCTAGACGCTTGGACACCTCCCTTAAAGAAGCTTTGAAAACTTTTTCTCAGAAGCATGGAAAACTTTTCCTTAGAAGTTTGGAAAGCTTCTCATCATGAGTCTATCCTTGGGAGTATGAAAAGCTTACCGTTAGGAGGTTAGAAGCCTTCTACTCAAGAGCTTGGAAAACGTCTTTTCAGGAGCTTGAAAAGCTTATACTTAGATGCTTTGAAAACTTTTTCTCAGAAGCTTAAAAAGCTTCTTTTCATTAGGTTACTAAACTTCTCATCAGAAGTTTGAAAAGTTTCTTTTCTGAAATTATGAAACTGCTGTTTAGAAGCTGGGAGCTTTGAAAGGTTTTCCTTGGAAGCTTGCGAAGTTTCTCTTCAGAAGCTTGCAGAGTTACTCCTAAGAAGCATGCAAAGCTTTGCTCAAAAGCTTCGAAATCTTATCATCAGAAGCTTCAAAAGATTCTCTTTGAAAATCTCGAAAGTTTCTTTTCAAAAGCTACGTGAGCTTATTTCCAGATGCAAGGAAAGCTCTACCCAAGATGCTCCAAAAGATTCCATCCAGAATAGTGGAAAGCATCTCCCCAGAGACTTTTTTTGGAAAGCTTTTTTCAGAATCTTGAACTTCTCCACACATGCCTGGAGCGCTTCTCATCATAAGCTTGTAGAACTTCTCCCTGAAGAATTTCTTGAGCAGCATAGACACCTTCTAAACTTTGTTTTTGAAAGCTCATATAGAGCTTTGCCTCAGAAATATAAAAAGCTTCTTTTCAGAAGCTTGAAGCACTTCTAGTCAGAAGCATTTCTCTTCAGTAACTTAAAGAGCTTCTTTTCAAAAGCATGGGGAACATCTCATCTTTAAAAGCTTTTTGTAAAGCGTCATTTCAGAAGCTTAATCAGAAGCTTATATCACCCCTAAGAACCCCTACTTTGGGGGCTGGTAACCTAGCTTTTTCTGAGCGGATTTACTTCCGTTTTTTACTGGTTGTTTCCAAATCACACACGTAAGCTTTTCTCCAGAAGCTTGGGAAGTTTTCTTCGAAAAGCTTGGAAAACTTTCTTCCATAAACTTGGACAGCTTTCTTCCAGATGCTTAGAAAGTTTGCTTCAAGATGCTTGAAAAGCTTGCTTCCAGAAGCTTGGAAAGCTTGCTTCCAGAAGCTTGGAAAGCTTGCTTCCAGAAGCTTTGGAAGCTTTCTCCCAGAAGATTGGGAAGCTTTCTTCCAGAAGCTTGGGAAGCTTTCCTCCAGAAGCTTGGGAAGTTTTCTTCGAAAAGCTTGGATAACTTTCTTCCATAAGCTTGGACAGCTTTCTTCCAGATGCTTGGAAAGTTTGCTTCAAGATGCTTTAAAAGCTTGCTTCCAGAAGCTTGGAAAGCTTGCTTCCAGAAACTTGGAAAGCTTGCTTCTAGAAGCTTGGAAAGCTTACATTCAGAAGCTTGGAAAGCTTGCTTCCAGAAGCTTGGAAAACTTGCTTCCAGAAACTTGGAAAGCTTGCTTCCAGAAGATTGGAAAGTTTGCTTCTAGAAGCTTGGAAAGCTTGCTTCCAGAAGCTTGGAAAGCTTTCTTTCAAGAGCCTTGAAAAACTTTCTACCAGAAGCTTCAAAAACTTTCACCCAGAAGCTTGAAAAGCGTTCTTCCAGAAACTTGGGAAGCTTTCTTCCAGAAACTTGGGAAGCTTTCTTCCAGAAGCTTTGGAAGCTTTCTTCCAGAAGCTTGGGAAGCTTTCTTCCAGAAGCTTGGGAAGCTTTCTTCCAGAAGCTTGGGAAGCTTTCTTCCAGAAGCTTGGGAAGCTTTCTTCCAGAAGCTTGGGAAGCTTTCTTCCAGAAGCTTGGGAAGTTTTCTTCTAGAAGCTTGGGAAGCTTTCTCCCAGAAGCTTGGGAAGCTTTCTTCGAAAAGCTTGGAAAACTTTCTTCTAGAAGCTTGGGAAGCTTTCTTCCAGAAGCTTAGAAAGCTTTCTTCCAGAAGCTTGGGAAGCTTTCTTTTCAGAAGCTTGGGAAGCTTTCTTCCAGAAGCTTGGGAAGCTTTCTCCCTGAAGCTTGGGAAGCTTTCTCCCTAAAGCTTGGGAAGCTTTCTTCGAAAAGCTTGGAAAACTTTCTTCTAGAAGCTTGGGAAACTTTCTTCCAGAAGCTTAGGAAGCTTTCTTCCAGAAGCTTGGGAAGCTTTCTTCCAGAAACTTGGGAAGCTTTCTTCCAGAAGCTTGGGAAGCTTTCTTCCAGAAGCTTGGGAAGCTTTCTTCCAGAAGCTTGGGAAGCTTTCTTCCAGAAGCTTGGGAAGCTTTCTTCCAGAAGCTTGGGAAGCTTTCTTCCAGAAGCTTGGGAAGCTTTCTTCCAGAAGCTTGGAAAGCTTTCTTCCAGAAGCTTGGGAAGCTTTCTTCCAGAAGCTTGGGAAGCTTTCTTCCAGAAGCTTGGGAAGCTTTCTTCTAGAAGCTTGGGAAGCTTTCTCCCTGAAGCTTGGGAAGCTTTCTCCCTGAAGCTTGGGAAGCTTTCTTCTAGAAGCTTGGAAAACTTTCTTCTAGAAGCTTGGGAAACTTTCTTCCAGAAGCTTGGGAAGCTTTCTTCCAGAAGTTTTGGAAGCTTTCTTCCAGAAGTTTTGGAAGCTTTCTTCCAGAAGTTTGGGAAGCTTTCTTTTCAGAAGCTTGGGAAGCTTTCTTCTAGAAGCTTGGGAAGCTTTCTCCCAGAAGCTTGGGAAGCTTTCTTCGAAAAGCTTGGACAACTTTCTTCTAGAAGCTTGGGAAGCTTTCTTCCAGAAGCTTGGGAAGTTTTCTTCCAGAAGCTTGGGAAGCTTTCTTCTAGAAGCTTGGGAAGCTTTCTTCTAGAAGCTTGGGAAGCTTTCTTCCAGAAGCTTGGGAAGCTTTCTTCCAGAAGCTTGGGAAGCTTTCTTCCAGAAGCTTGGGAAGCTTTCTTCCAGAAGCTTGGGAAGCTTTCTTCCAGAAGCTTGGGAAGCTTTCTTCCAGAAGCTTGGGAAGCTTTCTTCCAGAAGCTTGGGAAGCTTTCTTCTAGAAGCTTGGGAAGCTTTCTCCCTGAAGCTTGGGAAGCTTTCTTCGAAAAGCTTGGAAAACTTTCTTCTAGAAGCTTGGGAAGCTTTCTTCCAGAAGCTTGGGAAGCTTTCTTCCAGAAGTTTTGGAAGCTTTCTTCCAGAAGTTTGGGAAGCTTTCTTCGAAAAGCTTGAGAAGCTTTCCTCCAAAAGCTTGGGCAGCTTTCTTCGAGAAGCTTGGGAAGCTTTCTTTCAGAAGCTTGGGAAGCTTTTTTCTAGAAGCTTGGAAAGCTTCCTGCCAGAAGCTTGGAAAGCTTCCTGCCAGAAGCTTGGAAAGCTTGCTGCCAGAAGCTTGGGAAGCTACCTGCCAGAAGCTTGGAAAGCTTCCTTCCAGAAGCTGGGAAAGTTTCTTTCCAAGAGCTAGGAAAGCTTCCTTCCAGAAGCTGGAAAAGCTACCTTCCATAAGCTGGGAAAGCTTCCTTCCAGAAGCTGAGAAAGCTCCAGAGGAGCTCCGGAAGCTCAGAAAACATCTTCTCATGAACTTGAAAAGCTTATGCTTAGAAGTTTTGAATACTTTTTCTCAGAAGGAAGCTTTGAAAGATTTTTTTTAAAGCTTTCTAAGAAGCATGCAAAGCTTTTCTCAGAAGCTTCGAAAGCTTCACTTCAGAAGCTTCAAAAGCTTCTCTTGGAAAATCTCGAATGTATCTTTTGAAAAGCTACACGAGCTTCTTCTTAAAGAAAGGAAAGCTCCACTGTAGATACTCCGAAAGATTCCATCCAGAATAGTGGAGGACTTTTTTCAGAATCTTGTACTTCTCCACACATGCTTGTAGCGCTTCTCATCAGAAACTTGTAAAAAAAAATTCTCTTCAGCAGCATAGAAGTGTCTAAAGCTTGTTTATAACTTTGCGTCAGAAACATAACGAGCTTTTCTTCAGAAGCTTTGAGCACTTCTAGTCAGAAGCTTAGATAAATTCTCTTTAGAAACTTGAAAACTTCTCTTCAGAAGCTTGGAGAATTTCTTACCTTGGAAAGCTTTTTCATCTACAAGAAGCTTGGAAAGCGTCTCACCAGTAGCTTATAAAGCCCCTCCTCTGAAATTTAAAAAGCTTCTCGCCAGAAGGAAAGCTTCTCATCAGAAGCGTGGACTTCTTATCAAAAGCTTGGACTGCTTGTCATTAAAAGCTTGAAAGGTTGGGAAACTTCTCAGAAGGTTGGAAAGCTTCTTTTCAGAAACTTTAAAATCTTCTTCTCAGAAACTTGTGAAGCTATTCCCATCTCAGAAGCTTGGAAAGTTCTTTCGCATAAGTTTACAAGCTTTTTTTAAGAAGCTTGAACATGTTTTATTGTTCAACAACCTAGAAAGCTTCTCGAAAGCCTAAAAAAATGTTGGGGAATCTTAAAAAGGTTCGTCTAGGAAGCTCGGAAAGCTTCTCAGAAGCTCTGAATGCTTTTCCTCGATAGTTGGAAAAGGTTTCTACCAAAAACGAAGGATGCTTCTCCCCTAAAGTTTGGAAAGCTTATTTTGAGAACCTTGTAAAGTTTTCCTCATAAACTTGATAAATTTCTTCTCAGAGCTTTGGAACGCTTTTCCTCAAATCCCAAGAGGGAAGCAACCTACAACTGTGTTATTCCTATTGTAGCTTTGAGAAAAAGCTTTGGATTAAATATCTAAGATATCTTGTCGTATACTCCGCAACAAACCATCTATGCATTTATAAGATTCGGATTTCGCCTGCATGGCCAACTTTGTCATTCGCACTTGAGGTTATATCACCCATAAGAACCCCATACTTTGAGGGCTGGTAACCTAGCTATTTCTGAGCGGATTTACTTCCGTTTTCCACTGGTTGCTTCCAAATCACACACGGATTCCTCGATTTATGGACGGTGCAAGGTTTTGAGTTCGTAATTTAATGCATTTTGGGTCGGTTTTGATGGGTACTTACCGCTGTCATCCTGATCATCGCTCCAAGCTCCAATTGAGGGGAGGTTACAACTGTAACCGGATATCCCGCTTCTACGTCCGGTCATTGCTATCTGAAACAAAGTTGGAAAAAGTTTTAATTAGTTTGTATTTGGATACAGATATTGGATAAAATTATTGGAGGACGATTCCTTTGAAGAGAAACTTGCTTGATCAATTGGTTATGGTAATCTATGCATCGTACTATTTCTGTATGACGTCTGGTGACTTAGAAGGGTAGTTTCTATGGTAGAATTTTAACAATGGTGATGGGTCGATATAAACTTAGATTAAGGATAGCCTAAGGAGCAAGAAATCTAACGAATTCGTTTTTCTTCGTACTCTTCTTGTCTTCCTCCAAACAGGTCCGGCCGGCCGTAGCCTAGTCGAGATCCAGCACCTGTCGGGGGCGAATATCCAGATCTCCAAGAAGGGAATCTTCGCGCCGGGCACCCGGAATCGCATCGTCACCATTACCGGTGCGCCGAACGCCATCAACGTTGCTCACTACCTGATCGAGCAGCGAATCCAGGAGGAGGAAGCGAAACGGGCCTGCCAAACGACCACGGCAGCAGCGGCGGCCGCAGCCGGAAAGCCCACTGCCGCCACGGTGGCCGCTGTCACGCAGTAAACGACAAGCATACACAACACGTCACCCATTATCAGCAAATACAACACACACATACATACATAGTGCATGAGAAAAGCAGACACACACACAAATCATTCACACATTTAAAGGAAAGGGAAAATCTGTGAAGCGGGATGCAAAACAATGCGAAACCTAAAGTAATGGGATTTAGGAGCAAAGCGAAACAGAAAGAGGATATAATAATTATTAATTAAAGTAATTGTTATTTTAGTAGGTAAATTGAAAATGAATAACAGACAAAAGTTTTAACTTGAGTTGATAAACACAGATCTATAGCAAAACAAAAACAAAATATAATACAAAAGGTGGAATAACTTGAAGGCGCTTCCCCACACATAGAACACACGAGGAAGTGAGAAAAGCAAAAAAATGCAAAATTAAATGATAGATAAGTGAGAAATCATATAAAATAGTTACAAAACAAAGAAGCGATAAACAGACAAACATATACATACACACGAACACAAACACGCCAACAAATCTAGTGAAATTTCACCAACACACACACACACATAAACACCCCAAAAAAAACAGGTTACTTCGACTAGTGATCGCTGTGTTACCATAAATCGTACTACACCGTAGTTTTTTTGTTTTCGTTTCCATGGCAACCCCCTTGGGTTGCTTAGCTCTTAGCGCACTTTGAACGCGATCACCGCGAGAGTTCTGTTTTTCTAATTTCTATTCTCTCACTTGAGTTTTTTTTTACTCATATTTCTATATCTGTTTCTATCTGTCGTGTATAGTTTAAGCGAAGAGATGTTTTTAAGTTTTTTCTTTATATATTCATATATTTTATATACAGATTTTTTTTTCCTCTAGGATTTATCTTGAAAAGGAAGAAAAGCGTAACGAACGGGCCAGGCCTAAAGATTTGTTTTTAGCTGTTAGCGTGGAAGAAGGTGGGGAAAAGCGGAGGAAGGTTAATAATAGAAATTTCTTTCTCGGAAAATAGCATAGCGGTCGATTGATTTCTGGTGTCAACTCTCTTGCGGGTAGGACTAATATTAAGAAGAGTTATGTAGGAAAAACAGTAGAACACGACTAAAGCTAAACGCGTGCGCACCTGTAAAAAAGTATGTATGTATACATTTTATGTATGTATTAGTGGGAACGGCCGAGAGCCGCATTCTTAGTTTCGTTCGTTTCTGTTTTGCCATTTGTTTACATACAACTACACTCATAAACAATACACACACACATACACAAGAAATGGCGACGAAAATTTTATGTTGTTAGGACAGATGTGAAGAAATTTAATCACTGTTGAATGTTAGACCAATGCATACCTAAATACACACACACGAACACTGTTCACACAGAGAAACACACACACGCACGTCGTACAGCCGGATTCAAATTACCAATACCAACGCGCGGGGAAGTGCATATAAAACTAATAATATATAGCAGGCGGTGGGAGAACGAAGCCAATCGGAGATACTACTGTGTATGTTGCAAACAAAGAAGTCATATAAATAGGATTGTAGGAAATTATTTAGGTAATCGCAAGCAGATGAAGAAGAGAAGGGTAAAGTTTAACCATATTTTTTACTAGTTAGCCGATAGAGTTTAGTTTAGCGCAGTGGTATTTTTGCGGAAAAGAATTTTAAATTCTTCGTTCTCTTGTTTAACTTTCCTTAACAAATCTTTACACCCTTGACAACGAGTCAATTATTACCAACTTGTTTCCGTTGTTTTCTACCATTATGTTAATCCACTATTAGGAAATGGGAAGGATCTTTCTCATAAGAAATATATATTATACGGAACATGTGCAAAAGCTGTTGTAACTTCAAACTTTTGTTTTGCGCCGTCATTCTGCGGATAGCAAAGTGTAGCACACTGCGATCAGATCGTAGTAGGCCGCCTACGACTGCTGTCTATGCTTCCGCTCTGCGCCTTGACAGCCGGCCCGAAGTCAGTAATAAAAGCGTTATAAAACTTGTTTTCCAATTGTAGTAAGCTTACCAGCTCAGATGCAATCTGTTAATGTTAAAACCAAAAAGACGTTTTCTCCTTTTAACTTAAAACAAACACATGTTACTACTATTCCTAGTTTACGACTACACATACGCGCATTCACACTCCCACACAATTCGTGATCTTTAGAAGAAACGGAAACACCACAAAATGCAGTGTCATCACACTTTTTTTTTGTTTCCTTCGAACGTTCAGTTTACGTTTACCTTTCCATTTCGTTGAAGAGCATAGCTACGAGTTATTTATAACCTTCTTGTTTTTACATCACCATATGAACAAAAACCACACGCTCACACCTACATTAAACATGCACGTACCGTTATACATTGTTTTAAACGTTTTCCTGTTGATTCAGATAGACACACACATACATAAAAAACCATCTAAACAGAAGAAAAATATTTATAGCCAATTTATCTTAAAGAAAAAAAAACAAATTATAAATCCAGAAAAGAAAAACCTAGTTTTTAGTTAACACGCCGAGAAGAAAAACGAGAAAAAAAAAGTTACAAGTTTGACGTATGAGGAAAAACGAAGGCGAACCACTAGTGATATGTAGGAAACGAAAATTACTAAATCAAAAAAAAATGAAGAAGTAGCTGAAGAACCACAAGGAAGGGGGATCGAGCAAACTTGTAAAGTTGATACTAGAAAGAACGGTAACAAAAAACATAGTCCCCGGCTCTACATTCTACCATTTATAATGATTAATATATTCGTACGTTTAAAAACAAACAAAAAAAGGAAACACTAAAACTTCAAACCGGTTCTTTCTTTTCTTTGTTGCACGCACGCGAAGAAGATTTGTGAACGCGCTAAGGGAAAAATCAAGAAGAAAGGAAGCAAATCAAATGGAGAATATACGGGATTAAAAATGAATGAAAAACCAAAAAACAACTGAACCGTTTGGCGCGGTGCTTTTTATTTTAGTTTGTATGAGTTCCTTGTTTGGTTGCGGGGCTTTAGCGAAAAAGGGGAATGACACTGGTTTGGTCGAGTTAAAAATCTCAAAGAGGACGATTCATCCTTCTTTAATCTGTCAAAAATCTAATAAACGTAAAGATTTTTATACAAATATTGATGCGGTGAGCCGTTCTTTTCAGGATAAGGGATCTAAATTCCAAGCAATTCCGTAATTTTACTTTCTCTTTCGACAAACGAGTGTCATTCCCCTCGTGTTTATCCCTAATTGGTTCTATTTCTCTTTCGTTACCTTTGTTTGAGTTCCGCTTTGTTTAGTTTATCGATGATACCAGATGCATTGAAAAGCTCCAATGAAAAGTGTGTCCGCTATGAAACCCCAGAAGTTTTCGGGATCTCTTTAAGAATCTGAGTCATGATCTTGTCATGAACCCTTGAGAATATTCAGGATCTCACTGAGGATTCAAGTAGGAATCCCCAAGAGCCCTCCAGAGAGCTACAAACTCCGGAATTTTCAGGATGTCACATAGAATCCAGAGATTACCCTGAGATCTTGCTGAAAATGCTCGAAACTCCGTTGAAGATTCTCAAAGGCTCATTCGGAAACCCTTCCTAGACTCCATAATTGTCTGGATCATCAGAGGATCCTGCTAGGAATCCATGGAGTATAATCAAGACCCTCTTAGAAATTCTTAGGAATACGCAAAGAACCTACAGGATATTTCAAGAAACATCTGGAGTCTACTAACTAGGAATTTTCAGATCCCGCGCAGTATCCTGAAGACTCCGCTAGACATTCTCAGGAGCAGCCTAGAAATACCCATCTGAGAATTCCATATTTCTGGGATAATCCCTCCTGGAATTCTGGGAGTCTTTCCTGGAATTCTGAGAGAATCTCTCCTGGGATTCTGGGAGAATCCCTCCTGGAATTCTGGGAGAATCCCTCCTGGGCTTCTGAGAGAATCCTTTCTAGAATTCTGGGAGAATTTTTTCTGGGATTCGGAGAGAATCCCTCTTGGAATTCTCTGGAATCTCTCCTGGGATTCGGAAAATCCCTCCTGGAATTCTAAGAGAATGCCTCGATTCCGGGAGAATGCCTCCTGGAATTCTGGAAGAATGCCACCCAGGATTCTGGGAGAATATCTCCTGGGATTCTGAGAGAATCTCTCCTGAGATACTGGAGGAATACCACTGAGGATTCTAGGAGAATCCTTCCTGAGATTCTGGGTGAATCCCTCCTGGGATTCTGGGATAATCTCTCCTGCGATACTGGGAGAATACCACCTAGGGTTCGGAGAGAATCCTTCCTGGGATTCTGGGAGAATGTCTCCTGGGATTCTGAGAGAATCTCTCCTGGGATTCGTAGAAAATCCCTCCTGTAATTCTGGGAGTCTCTACTGGGATTCTAGAAGAATGCATCCTGCGATTCCGGGAGAATGCCTTCTGGGACTCTGGGAGAATATTACCTAGGGTTCTGGGAGAATCTCTCCAGGGATTCTGAGAGAATACCACCTAGGATTCTGAGATAATCCTTCCTGAAATTCGGAGAGAATCCTTCCTGAGATTCGGAGATAATCCCTCCTGGAATTCTGGAAAAAAAAACCACCTAGGATTCCGGGAGATTGCCTCCTGGTATTCTGGGAGAATACCACCTAGGATTCTGGGAGAATACCATTTAAGATTCTTGGAGAATCCCTTCTGGGTTTCTGGGAGAATCTCTTCTGGGATTCTCGCAGAATTCTTCTTGAGATTCTGGGATAATTCCTAGTGGGACTCTGGAAGTATCCCTCCTGGGATTCTGAGAAAATTCATCTTGAAATTATAAGAGAATTCCTTTAGGGATTCGGATGGAATTCCACTTGAGCTTCGGAGATAACCCAAACCCAAACCCACTTACGTCACAACTGGAATCCTGCATGCCCCCCATGAAAAGTCGTTAACAGCGTGGAACGCGATTATGACCCCCTGAGACCTCCATGGACACTCTCACGTCGATGTAAGAGTGATGTCATAATGGTGTGTCTATGGGAGAGGAGCATAATAGATTTTAAGGCGATTTGAGGGTTCGATGAATCAAGGTATGGGAGCAGTAATATTTTCAGCCGGCATCACGCAAACTCATTCCGTCCTTGTTGTCGAACAGCTTTTTCAACGCTTCATCTTTCTTCTTCGTCATTATGTTCACCTGGCGGCCGCTACCGACCTTCCGCTCCACACTCACGAACGAATTGATGCCACACTCACGAACGAATTGATGCCTTACATCAATGTGCTTCGTTCTTGCTGAATAGTCCATTTCCTTAGCCAGAAAAAAATGAACTTTTATTATCGCATTTGATGACCAGAGACTAGTTGATGTCGTACAATTCAAGGATATGAATCTTCTCCACCACTCCTGAACGTTGGCTTGCACTGCTTGATTCCCAGACAACCAGAAGTCGCATAAGAATAAACGCAAAAACTCATTCCTTGCTTAGCGCTTGAACGAGTCGGTCGACAGGATCCCGGTCTCATCGTACGGCACTTTTTGCAGAGTTCATTTAGGCCTTTTTCCCCACCGCCCGCGTGGGTTTTTGGTTTAATTAGTGAGTTAAGGGGACACGGGAGACCGTGTTATTTTCCCTATTTTTCGTCTCACTCTAACAATAATCATCAAAACTTTGTGGAAGCAAATCTCGAGTTTTAGTGAACCGATGAAGCTGAAAATTTATCGGGTTGTGCACTGCATGTATAGAATCATAGTGATACATTTTCGCATCGATATATGGAGTGGTTCTTGAGATTTGCTTCTTGAAATGGATAGGGTAATTATGATGACGTCCCGTGCGGCCTTAAACAAGTTTCAGTTTTGTGCAAAGTGAGTGCTTAGACGATTGCGCTTTGCGAAGGAAGCGAACTAGTGAAACTAGTATCGTTCCACCGCAATAAAATCATCGCCCATCATCAATTATCGGTGATTGATTTTCTCCCGCACCGAGAACAACAACAAGGCAGAAGGCCGACCCGGTCGGTCTACTACCTACGGCGCGTGGACGTTCTCCTGCTGTAGAACGGATAAGTATACATTATCTATTGAATTGCTTTCGCATCTCCGAACAACAGTGTTGAGTTCAAGGTTGTTTTTCGCTTCTCCTCTGTCTCTCTCCCGGTGCAATTTTGCCTGTATAGGGGAGTTGGGTACAAAATAGCCCACTAACTGGTTAATTTTTTTTTTCTTTTTTTTTTGTGAATTTGATTTACCCATTTAGGGGAGGTGTGTACAAAATAGTCCACTGATTAATAATTTTTTTACACATATTTTTTTTTGTTTTTGTTTTTTTTTATTATTATTTTTTTTTCTTCATTTGGTTGCGGTTAAGCTTTTTTCCGCATGGATGAATCGGATGGAGGCGATACGCCTCCTAGAGATCTCGTTGCTCGAACGCGGTTCTATCAACCGTCTTCGGCTGGGCCTTGGGTTGTCTATTTCCGGCGCAAAAAGAAGATTTTGAACGTGCTCTCGATTTCTCGGGAGCTGACGCGTAAATATCCTGGGACCGTTATTCACCAAGTGAAAGAATCCAAGCTGCGTGTAACTGCACCTAGTTACAAAGCAGCGAATGAAATTGCTCAGCATGAGGCTTTTACTGTGGAATATTGCGTCTATGTGCCGGCACGAGAAGTCGAGGTGGAAGGGAAAATTATCGACGCGAGTCTAACATGCGAAGACATTAAGACTGGCAAAGGCGTCTTTGAGAACCGGTCCATTCCTGATGTGGCTATACTGGATTGTAAACAATTACAATCAGTTTCCATGGAAGGAAATAAGAAAGTGTTTTCGCCGTCAGCCTCGTTTCGAGTGACTTTCCCCGGTTCCGTCCTCCCGAAATTTGTTTGTATTGACAGTGCTTTTTACCCAGTGCGTCTTTACGTGCCGAAGGTATTCAATTGTACCAACTGCAAGCAGCTTGGCCACAGTGCTAGCTATTGCGACAACAAGCCCCGTTGTGGCAAATGCAACCAAGCTCACTTGGAAGATGCTTGCACACAGGAAGCCGAAAAATGTAGCTACTGTCGCGAGGAACTTCATGACCTGCAGAAATGCCCGGCTTATAAAAGACGCATTCGAAATGAGAGTCGCTCAATTGTGAAGCGCTCCAAGAAGACATACGCGGAAATGGTAAAATCTTTAAATCCGTCCGCAAAAGAGTCTTCATCAGCCATCCCAGTTGGTAACTCTTTTCAAGAGTTGTCTTCCGATGAAGCGAACGACGACGAAACCGATGGGGGAGATTCTTCGGAGGTACACGCACCCGGTAAACGAAAGTCTCAATCTTCTCCGGGACTGCGCCGAAAGGTAATGAAATCTTCCCTCAAAAGTTTGCCTAATTCAAAAGGAGGTGGGGCAAATTTGAAATTGCCGAAGAAACAGGTCTTTGATGCTTCCGTTCCGTGTTGCAGCAAAGATCTGCCGCCCCCGCCTCCACCTATTAAATATACTTCAAAAAGAAGCTCTAGACAAGATAGCAAGAAAAAAGCTACTGAAGTCCCTCGCTCTTCCTCGAAAACCCCCGGGGCCAAGCGAGGACTGATAACTTTTACGGCCCTTGTGGATCGCATATGCAATGCCCTCGGAGTTTCAGACTCATTCAGAGGCATACTCGACCTTTTTCTCCCCGCAATAGAAGAGTATCTCAGGGAATTGACTATTTCGTGGCCCCTCCTTGCTTCGATCATATCTTTCGATGGATAATTCATCGAGTGAGGTACAAGATATGATCACTGTGCTACAGTGGAACTGTCATAGTCTAAAACCTAAATTAGACACATTTAAGTTTTTGCTTCACAATTCCGATTGTGATATATTTGCACTCTGTGAAACATGGCTTTCTTCTGAAGATGATCTTAACTTCTACGATTTTAACATTATACGCCAGGATCGAGATGATAATTACGGGGGTGTGCTTTTAGGGATCAAAAAGTGCCACTCATTCTACAGAATCCCCATCCCGACTCATCCAGGCATAGAAATCGTTGCTTGCCAAATAAGCGTAAAGGGTAAAGACCTTTGCGTAGCTTCTGTTTATATTCCTCCAAGAGTTTCAATAAACCGCCGTCATCTCTGGAATGCAGTCTCCATGCTCTCATCTCCAGTTTTAATACTGGGTGATATGAACTCACATGGTACTGGATGGGGCGAGTCTTATGACGATTATAGAGCGGCTATTTTCTATGACTTATGCGACGATTTCAACTTGAACATTTTGAACACAGGTGAAGTGACACGTATTTCATCCGACGCAAAGAAAGCCGCCTTGACCTGTCTTTGGGATCAAGTTCACTATCATTCGATTGCATGTGGAAGGTGATCGATGACCCCCATGGTAGTGATCACTTGCCCATAATAACTTCTATCAGAAATAATTTTGAAAGGTCAGAACAGTCAATTCAGGTTCCTTTTGACCTCACTAGGAATATCGATTGGCAAAAATTTGCATCAGCGGTAACCTTTGGTATCGAATCATTCAACACTCTCCCACCGTTGGATGAGTATCGACTCCTAACAGAATTGATTTATAAAAGTGCATTAGAATCCCAAAAGCAACGAGTTCCAAGTGCATCCTTCAAAAGACGACCAGCCACACCTGGTTGGGATGATGAATGCACTCAGTTGTATCGAGAAAAATCTAATGCCTTTAAAGCTTTTCGTAGATATGGTACCTCAGAACTTTATTTAGAGTACTCGAAGCTCGAAAAAAGACTGAAGAATCTTATTAAAGCGAAGAAGCGTAGCTATTGGCGACGTTTCATCGATGGCCTCTCACGAGAAACTTCAATGACGACGCTTTGGAGAGTGGCTCGCAACATGCGAAACCGCTCATCCTCAAATGAGAGTGACGAATACTCCAATCGTTGGATATTCAACTTCGCAAAAAAGGTCTGTCCAGACTCAGTTCCAGCTCAACCGCCATTCTGGGAAACCCATTCACTATGCTGGAATTTTCTATGGCTCTTCTTTCATCAAACAACTCCTCTCCGGGACGCGATATGATTAAGTTCAATCTTCTTAAAAATCTCCCTGATATCGCTAAAAGACGGTTGCTTGACCTGTTCAACTTATTCATGGAGCACAACATTGTTCCACCTGAATGGAGACAGGTCAAAGTAATAGCTATTCAAAAGCCTGGGAAACCAGCGTCTGATCATAATTCGTACCGCCCGATTGCTATGTTATCATGTTTAAGGAAATTGTTAGAAAAAATGATCCTATCCCGACTCGATCACTGGGTCGAATCAAACAACATGCTTTCCAGTACTCAATTTGGCTTTCGCAAGGGCAAAGGAACAAACGATTGTCTAGCGTTGCTTTCATCAGATATTCAACTAGCCTTTGCGGACAAGGAGCAATTGGCTTCGGTTTTCTTGGATATTAAGGGCGCTTTTGATTCAGTTTCCATAGAAATATTGTCAGAAAGCCTGCACAATAGTGGATTACCTGGAATATTGAATAATTTCTTGTACAATCTGTTGTCAGAAAAACACATGAGCTTCACTCTCGGTCAACTGACAACTTCCAGAATTAGTTATATGGGCCTTCCCCAAGGCTCATGTCTGAGTCCCTTGCTTTTTAATTTTTATGTTAAAGATATTGACAACTGTTTGGAAGAACCATGCACGCTAAGACAACTTGCAGATGATGCTGTGGTTTCTATGAAGGGCCCACGAGCGGAAATCTTGCAAAGACCATTGCAAAATTCCCTTGATAATCTATCCACTTGGGCTAGAAATTTAGGGATCGAGTTTGCTCCGCAAAAAACTCAACTGGTTGTATTTTCTAGGAAGCGGAATCCTGCCCAACTAAAGCTTAAGCTTTTGGGAACAGACATCGACCAGTCTTTGACTTCAAAATACCTTGGGGTCTGGTTTGATTCAAAAGGCACTTGGCGAACTCATATTAGGTATTTAACGGAAAAATGCCAACAAAGGATCAATTTTCTACGAACAATTACCGGAACATGGTGGGGTGCTCACCCGGAAGACCTCATAAAACTCTATAAAACAACCATTCTCTCTGTTCTAGAGTATGGCTCTTTCTGTTTTCTCTCAGCAGCAAACTGCCACTTGATTAAATTGGAACGAATTCAATATCGTTGTTTGCGTATCGCCTTAGGGTGTATGCACTCGACACATAATGCGAGCCTAGAGGTTCTGGCAGGGGTTTTACCGCTACAAAACCGATTCTGGGAGCTCTCGCTAAGAATACTTATTAAGTGTGGAGTGAGCAACACACTCGTCATCGAAAACTTCGAAGAATTGCTCAAACTGAACACTCAGTCAAAATTCATGAGAGTTTATCTCTACTACATGTCATCTGACATTAGCCTTCCATGTTATAACCCTCCACGTGTACGCTTCACCAATGACAGTTCCTCTGTTGAATATGATCTGTCCATGAAACAAGCTATTCATGGAATTCCAGATCAACTTCGATGTATAACTATTCCACGTATTTTCAACGCAAAGTTCCAGAATGTCGATTCCTACAGGAGATATTTCACTGACGGGTCACGTATAAATGGATCCACTGGCTTCGGTGTCTTCAATGAAAACTCTTCCGCCTTCCGAAAACTTCAGGAACCTTGCACGGTTTATGTTGCTGAGCTGGCAGCAATCAACTTCGCTTTGGGGATGATCTCTAACATGCCCGCAGACCACTTCTTCATCTTCTCGGATAGTCTCAGTTCTATTGAGGCACTCCGATCGATGAAACCTGTAAAGCATGCATCTTACTTTCTTACAAAAATAAGAGAGCAGATGTGTGCACTGGTCGAAAGATCATATAAGATTACCTTTGTATGGGTCCCCTCACATTGCTTAATTTATGGCAATGAGAAGGCGGACTCTCTCGCAAAGGTGGGCGCTGAGGAAGGTGAGATATATGATAGAAGAATTTCACACGATGAATTGTTTCATTTAGTACGTCAAAGTTCTCTTCACGGTTGGCAAAGCGACTGGCTAAATGACCAACTGGGACGGTGGTTACATTCCATAATCCCTAGAGTTTCCTTGCGAGCGTGGTGGAAAGGTTGGGATGTAAGTCGAGATTTCATTCGCGTGATGTCAAGACTTATGTCCAACCATTACTCGCTAGACGCACATTTGCACAGGATCAACCTCGCGCTGAGCAATATATGTAATAGGTGTGGTTCCGGTTATGATGACATCGATCACGTAGTTTGGCAGTGCCCGGATATGGACGCCTCCAGAGCACAACTTATGGATACCCTTGTGGCCCGAGGTAGACAACCCTATGTTTCAGTTAGAGATGTGTTGGGCTCCCGCGATCTCGTCTACATGTTGTCGATTTACGATTACCTTCGCTTGTGTTGTATAAAAGTTTAATTCTCTTGTGTTCTCTTCCCCAGTTTTTTTTTTCTCTCTGTGTTATGGTCCATTTGTGTTGGATTGATGTTCCTGGCCATCCGGCAATCGAAAACCCACATGAAGTTGGTATACGCCATGATACGACAAACGAGCAACCATGAAATACCACCCGGATGAGCTGCAAAGAACCCTGTAACCCAATCCCAACCTAGCCCTTCCTAAAAATATTTGTGACCACTAACCTCGAGTTGCCACGAGTACCCTGGCTCCAACCCGGACTAAACTTGGTACTTAAGAAGTTAAACAATTGTAAAAAAAAGTACAAAAATGAATCTCGGCTCCGTAAAGCGTTAAACGCGATAGAGCCTTAAATAAATGAATTGGTAAAAAAAAAAAAAAACGCAAAAACTCATTTGATTGTACAAATAACATCACACCCGCCCAAAACGGCGACAAAAATCATTTGAGTGACGAATTTCCTCGCATAAAACGCTATTTTCTGAGTTCATCAGTGCATTTTGTTTCGTCCCGTATACTCGTACAAAGTAAGTCGGATCAATCCGTAGCAGCTGTCAACTCAACTTTGTTATCACAAATTAAGTCGCATAAGAGTTCAAATTAGTTCGCAATGAAATCTACACAATCGCATTGCATGCTATATTTAATCATATAAAATATGCACATATATCGCCTCCACTTTTGTACGTATATTTCGTTATACCTACATTCTGGTTGTCTGGGTTTCTTTGAGGTAACGCAAAATTCATTTGACCGCTGTCCAGTGTGGAATCTCAGGTTCACTGCAAAACGAGCTGACCATGCTTACTGCATGGCTGATGTCTGGTCTCGTACACAATGAACTGAAGTCCTCCAATCAGCTCACGGAATGCCTTCATCTTCTCTTTTTCCCCTCATTTCGTGGGCTCAACGTCGCTGATTCGCGTCCAGCGGTATCGATACTGGATTACAGTCGCTCAGATTGTATTTTTCTAGTATTTCATCTATGCACCGTCCCTGATCGATGAAGTCGCCGTCGATCCTGTTAGCTCGCAGTCCCAGAATTTGTTTGGCTAGACCTAGATCCTTCATCTGAAACTCTTTGCTCACCTGTCGCTTCACATCGTCGACCAACCCTTGCCTGTTGGAGAACAGGAAAAAATCGTTGACATAGACCGCGATAATGAGCTTACCATCGGTCTTGTAGTACACGGACGTGTTGTACTTTGAACGCTTCAGTCCCATTCGCTTGAGTTTATGGTCCAGCTTGATGTTCCATACTCTGCTTGTCTGCTTGAGTCCGTACAGAGCTTTCTTCAGTCTGCAGACCTTGCTTGGAGCAGCATCGTCTCGGAATCCCTTTGGTTGTTTAAAATATATCTCCTCGTTGTCTAAATTGCCTTGGATAAATGCTGTCATACCGTCCATTTGGTAGACGAGAATATCCAGTTGCGCGACCAGCGCAAGGAGATGTAAAACTGTACGGTAGCGGACTATAGGAGAATATGTTTCACTCAGGGTGTCTACCCATTTACAGAAATGAAATTCCCTGAGTTTTCCAGGTTTTAAAAAATAATTACAGGTTAAAGAAATTTTCCAAAACATACAAATAGTTAATTTAAGATAAATAAAAACTTGTTTTTTTCAAATGAAAAGTATCTTCGAAAGTAAATTTATCTAGGAAAAAAAATCAATAATGTTTATCCAATGATCTGAAAGAGCCTTTCTTATATCCTTTCTCTTAAAATGGGATTCAGATGTATGGACTTCATTGACGTACCCACAATATTTTTCTGGAGAGCGTTTTGCATTTTTTCTCTGGGGAAATTAAGGCTGGTAGTATGATGGTATTAGAAATAATTGCTTTAGACAATTCTAGTTAAAAAAAACGAGACCATACATATATTATGAATAATAAGAGATACCTAATAGGAAGCATGAGATGAGAGTTTGATTACTACATTGAACAGACATTTTTCTATGTATGATTCTAAAGGCCTTTTTGGAATTTCTCATGACATTATCAGTATAACAGCTTGATTTACTATATATTTCTTTCACGTATTACTCCGCAGATCTCTTCAAGAGTTTGTTTTTAAAATTATTATGAACTTTCTAAATAATTCTTCCAAAAAAATTGTTTTATATCTTCATTTATTCAATCTGGATTTTTTCTAAGGTAACCACATCAGGAATCATCCATCCAAAAATTATTCCATTAATTTCTCTAGGACTTTCTCCAGCATTTCTGTTAAGAGTATCTTCAAAAATTCATACAGTCATTGCTCAATTTTGCTTTTTGAACAATTTCCATTGAAATCTTTATATATTTTCTAGTTATTTATCAAAATTTCAAGCAATTTTTTTAGATTGTTTTGAAAAAAATAAAAATAAAAAATCTGCGTTGAATTTTGAAAGTGTTCTAAGTACGACTTCCTTGTGAGTTTTAAGTACGACTTCCTTGAATTTCTTCGAGGATCTCTAAAAGACCTCCTAAATGTTTGATGAAGATCATCCTAAAATACAAACAAATATTATCTCCAAATAATGTTCTACATGACGTTTTGGAGAAAATAATTGAAGTATTTGGACCGAATCCCTGAACCTTGAATGAACGTGTCAAGCACGCGCTCGATTGACCAGCCTGGTTCAACCGGTAAAGGCCGTCCTTTTCACGACCTATAGCAATGACGTCTTCTATTGACTCTTGCTAGACCACGCATGATTCCTTCATAAAACTGACGCAATAACCTTTCTAGCAAATGCGACGCACAGAAAGAAAATTTACTGCGAGATAAGGAACACATAAGACGTTATAGACATCTAGGCTACAGCACTCTCCATCGACATCAGCGTCAATCTCAACATTTCCAGTGGCCCCAACCAGTATCTCGGATGCATCTGCCCCACGGGCTTCACGCCAACTAGCATGCTCTCATCCTTACACATATGGTCTCCAGCTTCAGAATCCAGTACCCACTCTTCCATTGATCCGTTCTGCTTCTTTCACGCCAGTAGTGCTTTCTTCCGAGAACTCTTCTCGTTCTTGTTCGTCGATTTCTGTGGACATTCCAAAGCGTAGTGTCCATGTTTCTCGCACTTAAAACACCTCATGGCCAAACCTTCTTGCTTACTTGTCTCGGACGTGTTGCTAGGGCACCGCTCGATCCGCCAGCCCTGGCACTGGACTCGATCGTTACGTCCTGGAGATTTTTTGATTTCACTCAATCTGCCGTCCACTTGATACCTGAGGCGTCCATTCACATGACCATCGGCTCGGATCTCTTCAGCAGCCCCATCATGAGGAGCAACGATATCCACTCATCGTTAAGCTGTAATCCAATCTCCTGCAGCTTCTGGCTTGTGATTAAAATTTTGTCCACGTACTCTTCAACAGATGAACAGTCTTCCACGTTCCAGTCTCATTAGCTTTCGCAGCAGACTAATCTTGCGATACTTACCGCTGTCTTGGAAGACCGTTCGGAGACTGTGCCAAGCATCTTGTGCGCTGTGGACTAAGCTGTAATTATACCAGGTCTGTCACACTCGGGCTCAGATTGTGTACCACTTCTAGTACTGCATTTGGTCCCTCGGTAGTACAAAAGGTACCCAAGTTTGACAGATCGCAGTACACTTTTCACGGCATTCTAGATTACCTTACGAGCCATAAAATTTTGGGCAACTGCAAGGGACATCGGGGTCCTTAATTTGTCTTTGATTATACTCTCGATACCGAGGCAAATCGTCGCCAAAACACGGTCCAACTAGTTCTCGCTGATCTGCACATGGTCCGGTGAATTAACGGCACGCCAAGTTTCCTCCTGCATCATCACCATCCGCATTCCGAACGCCCACGCTGCGTAGTCCTCTCGACCTTTCAGCTTCTCCAGGGACTGATGGGAAGCGCTACTGGACGGAATCCGAAAATCACACGCTCTTGCATCTTGGTTTCCCCCGGGGGCTTCTTTCCTTTGGCCGCCGAAACCACCAATTACATGAGCTGGATCGCTTGTTCGTTCTCCATTCCCATTGCCTTGAATCGGTGGTAATCTGCCTCCCGTTCTTTTCACGGACATGTTTCAGAATTGCTTGAAGTCTTCTTGCGAAAAAAAAAATCACTTTTCGGCTGATTGTTTGGCCGGTTGCTAGGTTACCAGTTGCAAACAGCTATACTGGGCCGATAACCTGATAGAGAGTTAAAGCGTCTGAACAGGTATACACAAGGTATCTAGAAGGGAGGTACTTCAATGTGTCAGAATGTTGAATTCGCCATTTTGAAATACCAGGTGACAGCTGGCGAGTTTGTTTTGGTTTGAAGGTGCTAACTCAAGACGTACCTCCAAACATTTTTCACAGCCACACTCCACCTCGTTTCGTTCGGCTTTTAATTTCACTAGTCATAGAAGAAATGTAGCTTCCTAGTAGCTTTTCCTCACTTTAATTAAAAAAACACTTCCATTTTACATCCTCTAAAACACACGAAGAAGGTAAACGTTACTCAGAAATGCGGGAGAAAATTTTCACTTACCGGTAGGATTTGTTTTCTGTGGTAAACAATCCCTAACATTCCCATAGAAACGATACATGAAAACATACTCACCAACTAGCCAGCTCTCCAGCTGTCACTTTCACCTCCCCTGTAGCTGACCTCACTTCGCACCCACTGACTGCTTAGATCACTGAACCTCCCTTCAATCAATCTTGGGTATACAGTCTAGCAACGAATGATTTATTAACTCAATTATAAATGCAACGCTTGCTACGCCAACACTGTTTTCCACGATGGCCATGCGTTTCGTAAAACCGTACAACACGCTCGCGGAGTGCTTGCTTTTTCGACGCCATCTTCGATTGAACCCCCGAACGAAGAGAAACATGCCACCCATTTTTAGGAAGTCCAGAGAGCAATTCTCTTAGAGAGAAAAAAAAATACGCTCTTTACTTTAATTAGGGAAAGGTATTGAAATTATGTTTATTTTTAATCAGCTGTACAATCAGCGTTTTGTAGATGGTTAACTTTGTGCGACGGGGATCTTTACTTGATCGAAAAGTTCGATTTGCATCCACGAAGTGGTTCTGGATTTATTGGCTTGTGTTTCCTTCGTTGCATTGATCAATCTTGTCAGTTTATTCTGGGAACTGTATTCGTGCATAACCTACCATTGCCCATACCATCCCAAATTACCTTGCAATCAGTGATAGACGGCGACATGGAACTTGGTAGAGGCGCTCAAAATGGTGATCTCACGATAATTTCCACAATCCAACTTATCGTACTTATTGGAAATAATGTTGTCATACCTTCCATCCACTCTCCTTGTAGTATCTGCTCCACCAAAATATTGGTAATAACTCAGTGCAACACTCTTGGCCAATGCATCTCCATCGTATTTCAGCAGCTCGCTCGGTAATTGATTCACTCTACACGGAGCCACAAATCAACCCAACTTTGACTTCTTTTGACGCAATTCGGCTCTTCCGTGAGATAACCCAAATTTGGGTTAACTGACATATACCTATCATTAGGTTGTTTTTATTTGACAACTGCAAAAAAAATAACTCAGTGCAAAATAAAATCTACCCAGCGTTAGCTTTCGAAGTCTCCGAGATGGGTAAAAACAACTGTTAACTCGAAAGAACTCAAATTTGGCTTATTCCATTGAAATTCGACGATGGGTCGGTGCGTCTCTGTCTGTTTTTGACAATTGAGTTTAAAGAACTTATTTTTTGGGTAATCTGATTTCTCCGTGTAGGCACACCAGCTGCATCTTGAGCAATCGTCAACTAATCTAGAGCAAAAATATGCAATGGTTACGAACGTCGATGGTCCTGTGCAATGATTGAATTTGGGTCACTTGTCCTCAGTTAAAGGTCAAAATCTGGATAAATTTGTTGATCGTGTGGTCTTGCACAAACGACAGAATTTTGAAATATTTGCCGCATAAACTATTGATGGTAGTATCGAGGATTGGCATGGTCGGAATGGATTCAGACTGTAGTATTGACGGATCTTCGGCATTACTGGCAAGACTGTCTAAAGCCTTTGCTAACATTCTCTTGTGTCTGCTCCAGTCCTGAAGTCTAGCAGATCTTTTAAATATCAGACTTTCTAGCTATTGATGGTATTATAGAGGACTGTCATTGATGAAACGGGTTCGGGATTTCTCCTTCAGTTTCCGAAAAAGACTCGGAAGGTTCAACCGGCATCTTGTGGGCTGCTATCGAGAAGCTTTGACTTCTGATGGCGTGCTGCAGTTTAAACTGATACTGTGAAGTTATTTCCAGGAATGTGGCAGACCAAAATCTCGTTTCAACTTGAATTTCTGTCTCGATGGTTTTCTGCCTGAATCCGACTTTTTTTCTGTTAATTTATCATCCATTTAACCTGAATCCTTTGGTTTTTCTTAATAATTTCCAGTTGAGTTTGATTTTACTTTTGTGTATTTGATTCCAACTATTTGTGCCCTTAGATAGATTCACGTATTTCTGCCTCAACTTTAAGGCCGTTTAGAACACGCAACTTATTACACTGCAAAAATAATAAGTTTAATTATTCTAGTAAAAAGTCAAATTTTCAAAGTTATTCCAATGTCAAACAATCAGATCAATACTGTCGAAAGCGACATCGAAGTGCCACGACGTGCCCACACCAACACAAAACCAAGAAACGCTCGAAGCAAAGCACACATACACACAAGCATCAACACCTACAGACAAAACGAGTAAAAATAGAGAAAAAAAGATACAATTTTGTAGACACAG
Organism: Aedes aegypti; assembly: GCF_002204515.2. Lineage (NCBI taxonomy): Eukaryota > Metazoa > Arthropoda > Insecta > Diptera > Culicidae > Aedes > Aedes aegypti. The sequence continues at coordinate 286,021,793 of NC_035107.1, read as the reverse complement.
AAACTAACAAAACAGAAACTGTTTATATTCAAATGAACAAAAAAAAAGTTGTGATGGTAGACAATTCTATTGCTGTTATTTGTTATGGAAATATGAAGTAAACACACAGACACAAACTCTTAAACAGACAAGTAACGAAATAATCAGATCAACTGTCGACACGATTCTTATGTAAAACAGAGAGAAGGAAAACCCAAACAAACTTACAGTTTTTGACAGTTGACCTGTCAGATCCATGCCATCCCGATGACGTTTGATTGGTTTGATTTGATTTCCCCCATAGAGAACAAAACTTAGATGAAAACCGATTCCAAAGTCGTTTTATTTGTCTGCGAGTTTTTCTTCGTTTCTGAAACGAAAATTAGGATGAACATTGTATTATAGCAAGTTAGATAATTTTCAAAAATGGATGGAAATTAAGTACCTATGAATCACATTAATATGAAATACGTGTAGAATAAAATAAATTCATTCATTGACAACTAGGCAAACACAACTAAGCAGGCGTAAGCTCCCATTTAATAAAAAAAAAACGAAACCATGACCCAAGTTGAGCTGAAAACCTTCTAAATAGGTCATTTTATAAATTTTACTCCAAACACTAACAGAAAACTTAACACGTAAACCAATTGCAAAATGAACTTAAAATTGTGCAAATCACGTCTGATTAGGGCGATAGAGAACAGGAAAAGAAACCTAACCTATTTAGTAGCGCATTCATTCAAGCCGAAAATCGTTCGTTCAAGTATTCACTATCGTACTTTCTCCATTTTAGAACAACAGCCGTGCACTCTCTTTGCCCCTCTCCATATGTAGACGAATCAGAATCAGAACCGACTCCAGCGGAGTTTGTCATCCAATTCCGAGTATATTTACGCGTTTAGGAAAGATTGGAACCTTACGAGAGGAAAAAGAACGAAGCAAATGGCTGGACAACCAACGCGTTGAACGGTGATTGCGGTTAGGGTCGAATATCAGGACGAATCTAGCAAATCATTAGCTAAAGGGAAGGACGTATTTTCACTGCGCGGCAACCGGACAAAAGGCATGTATTTTTATAGAACGAACATCAGCCGGAATTCATTTAATACACTGACAACCAAAACAAATTCAAATCTTTGTATCCCTCTTTATATATGAAGCTAAATGATGATATGGAAAAAAGTCTTAAAACTATATTTATATTTGTATAACGAAAAAGGTGCGAAACAAAAAAGAAACATAATTTTAATGGAGGACTACTGAAGATGAGTGCATATTGAAAACTGAAACAAAGCAGGCGCTGATTTCCCACATCGGCATACACACATCACATACATACAGACAAAACTTTTTTCAGCGTCTCCCTTTCCTTTGTTTATCTTCGTGTCACCGCACACTGTTTACAATTCTCTAGTCTTAGGGGTAGCGTCGGTATCGCGCATGGTAATCATATAGACAATACTTAGGGCAAACAACCGAACCATAGTTCATTTTAGGATACCGCAATTTTTGAGTCGAATTTCTTCAGAGTCATTACTATAGAAAGTCTCGAAAAAAAATGACAGTTCCTTCCACGCGAAAGTAATACCAGAGCAAATCAATGCACACACAAGCGCGCGAACAGTTCGACATTATTCCGTTTGTTAAAAGTTCTTTCAAATCCATATTAGTCTTTACTCAAAAGATCAAGCATTTAAGCTAAAGTTTACAAACACTACCATACAAACACAAACACATACAGTTGATACCACGAGTTACTGGTTTTCTACAACTATTTTAACTGAACTGCACACATCTTTCTAATTGAAAAGTAAAAACCGTTGTTGCAAGCATGTTTCACACTTTCTCTCACACACAGACAAACATACTAGAATACAAAATAGTGTAATGTTTATAAACAGAGAATTACACCATCTTCGCAAACGTTGAAAATAAAAATTCTTCCTGTCATCCCGTTTTCATGTTGTTTTCTCATTGGAAAGTAAGCTAAAGCGAGTAGAAAATTTACAAAAAAAAGCAGCAAACAAATAGATAGAGTGAAAATGTTTTTCTAGGAATGAAAAATAAACTGTTGATTATCTAAAAGAATTGAAAAGTGTACTCTAAATGAATGAAATCAAAGTTTTAGGCGCATGCCGCAATGACAAGCCAGAGACGAAACAGTATATAAAGTAGTAGGAAAAACGGAAAACCAATGACGGGAATGATAACTAACGATAAGTGACACACAAACAGATTAACCTAACCTTAACAAACAAAACAAAAAAAAAACAGTTACCGTTCAGATAATTCTTCAGAATACAACCAGTGAAAATAAGAAAACCAACCATCTGCAGTTCTTTGTTTTGCTTTCGCATCATCACATTCCCCTAGTGAACCCCTTCCCCCTCTTTTACAATTCTTACTAATGCCTCGCACTTTCTATGTCAGCTAAATCGCACTGTCCCTTGTCATCATCTCACGCAAGCACGCCCCCTCTCATTCTCCAACCAACGCAGCAACCTGTGATGTCTGTCATCAGTCAAAACATTCGTCGCCAATCCATCGTTCACCGCCTACTGCTCTTCCCTGGCATTCCTACGCCCATCCGCCTCTCAAACTCGTTCCATGTTATAAGAATCAAACATTTAAACCGAATAAAGGTTACAAATTTTTAAAATCTGAAATTCAAAATGGCGCCCACAGTGTACATGCACTCACCCACACACGCACGCGCATGCTAATTCGATGCACTCACACACTCCCAACACACAGAGAGACACGTTTAAGCAGAAACAGCCGCATTCTATTGAAAAAGCATTATAATAAATACGAACAAAAAACGTTAAGTAACGAATCGCCCATGTTTATGACAACAAAAAACCAAAATCTAAATAAAGTAAATAAAGAAAACTGAAATTCTATCCGTCAGCAAACAAGCAAAAACCATTCATATTTATACAACAAAAAAAAACAACAATTACACTACACAGTAAAAACAAAACTTAAAACAGATGCACGCCACGTTGGAGCGGGGTGCGCAACGGAGAAATATAGTTCAATTACTAATTAAAATTTATAGAGAAAGACGCGCCCGGCAGCTGCAAGCCGAAGTAGGGCGAGAGGAGATAAATTCTGACTAGTCAATATTTGATTGCAAGAAGAGATAAACAAAAAAAATATCTAGGATATTCTAGGCTAGTGGTGCGATGGATGTGTTGTGAGGGCGAAGGAGGCAGCAGCAGCAGAAGCAGGGTCAGAGAGGAAAACAAACACGATCATACCTACACTCAAAAAAATCCAAACGTCATTGCTACGTGAAAAAACACGTAGATCATTCCAAATTCATTTTACCTCCACTTCACCTGACTAAGATAAAGATCACTAAACCATTCATAACCACCAAATAGTGACTCGGTAATGTTTACTGATGTTACCTATCGCACTTACGGGGAATTCACGTAGGTGCCTAAGTTCATTTTCACATCTGCATATTGTACGTACATTCGGTGTTGAACTCAAATCCTAAGATGGCGCCCGCTTGATTTTTGGAGAACTTCAGAAGCTGCTGCTGCTTTAAACTCTGTGTAAGATTGATTTCAAGGTAAATATGCTTTGAATACCGAAGAATCCCTGTGTTCACGCACATAGAGCGAAGGGTTCGTATAATCAACCCGGTATCGACGGGGACTCGCGCGGTGATATTTCCACTAAAGAACACTAGGTCAATTTGCGGTCACTGAACTCCGACGTGGAAAGGTAAACAACTTTATTTTTCGAAGCAAGGTACTGGGATCGTTTATTCCGACCGAACGCGACGGAGGTTTATTTATTACTAACTGCTCAGCTGTTCTACTGCTTCTCCTGGCTTCACAACACACGATCGGGAGGCGATCGGTACCTAAAGGCCTATTACCTGTACCCTACAGAGGCAATAGTGTGCGGTGATGTACTGCGTTCAAATGTGTGCTGATAATTCTATCTGGCGGTGAGTGACCACAGACTAGGGTGGCTCTCGCAACATAAATTTAATATTCTATTTTAAGTATTGGCGCAATCATACGCCGGCCGCCTTGAAACCTACGGATTTCAACTAATTTGTTATTCTAATTCAATTAGTTCCTAATCTTCTACGAAATTCTTCGTTGATATCTGAATTCACTTGACAATTCTTCAAATTCTTCCTGGTGACGATACGATTACTACTGGAATGCCGTACTCAAAACGGCTCGTGGCTGATGGTGCTGCTTCGTGACGAATACGACGGCTTCTGGGCACATCGCGAAGGGGTTGGTGGTTGCTTCTTGCGGGATCTGATCTTCAGGTGCGTCTGCGACTTGCTTCCTGACGACGAAACAAACGGCGGTGTGCCATTCCGGTACTTATACGGGGCTGTGGTCGATTCCTCTCTTGGATGGCGATGACGATACTCCGAGCGAGATACCATCAATCGCTAAGGGGACATCTTCGGGGTGGTATTCGGTCGTCCTGCGGTTGTCCGGCGATTGCCTTGCAGTCGTCCTTGACGACGGGGAAGGGCTTCATTCGTTGCTGCAAATGAGAGGGTGCTTTTTCACTTGGATTTATGTACAATACAACAACTTGCCTGGAGCGGCGGCCCTCGTGGCCTCCGCGACCGCTACCAGCGGCGATGACGGTGTCGAAACGGATGACATACGGTGCGATACTGACCAAATCGGTTGCCAAGGATGAAACCAAACGGTTGCGGTGAGCTCTTACCGCTTCTTGGGCTGATCGGGCGGCTACAGTGACGGTCATAGAGTTGGCCAAACTCCGACTGACGCTACAGCTTGCTAAACCAGCGGATTGTTGCAGGTTGTACCTCGGCGAGATGGAACGGATTAGTTTCGCAACGTAACGTATCCGATGGACTCGGAAACAAACGGGTTGCTTCACACGGATTGACTGGACTGAACGCTCACAACTACCTTCACCAACGGACGATTATACCTCGGAACGATGACTTATGGACAGGGTCTTGGATGGAAGATCAAGGTTGGCTCCAAACGATACGCTGTCCCGGAGACCCGGGACGGGTAGCACGACGACTATGGGGTATGAAAATTCCTTAAGCTTTTTGAAATACTGATAAAAAACAAAACTTACTGGAATGCGGAGGCCCTATGGACCTCCGCGGGTGCCGAAGCACCCCCGGTGGAGGCGAATTATGCCTCATCGCTGGTAGATGTTGCGTTATCCCTTATCGGAAGGACGCAAATCTTCGATATCGCTCTTCGGAAAACCCCATTCGCAGTGCGTACGTCTACCACGCGGATGTTATCGTCAGAGCCTCGGAATACTTCGGTTACTCGACCAAGGTTCCACTTCAGCGGCGGTAGCCGCTCGTCCATCAACAGAACCATGGTTCCGACGGTGATGTTGTCTCGTTGTCGTGTCCATTTTGTCCGGTTGTGCAAATCGGACAGGTAAAGTGTGCTCCATTTCTTCCAGAGCTTCTGGCTGTAGTCCTGAGACCTTTGCCAGACGGTTATGCGGTTTGCTGGAACATTCTCCAGATCGGGTTCAGCAATCGCTGTCAGTGGACGTTGAACAAGAAAATGTCCGGGCGTGAGTGCTTCGAAGTCTCCAGGATCGTTGCTTAGTGGAGTGAGAGGCCTGGAGTTTAACACAGCTTCGATTTGCGGAAGCACTGTCTGCATTTCATCATACAGCAGCGTCCGACTACCGACGATCTTCTTGAAGCTGTTTTTGAAGCATTTCACGGCAGCTTCCCATAGACCACCGAAATTAGGCGATCTGGCCGGGATGAACTTGAATTCAATCCCTTCATCTGCGGCGTTGCTGGCTACAGCATTCTGGAACTGTTGCTGCTCGAACAAATTCAACAGCTGTCGAAGTTCCCTCTTTGCTCCTACGAAATTCTTGGCATTGTCGCACATGATCACGGCTGGACGACCTCGACGGGCAGTAAATCGTCGTAATGCCGCCAGGAATGCCGCTGTGGTGAGATCGGCGACTAACTCGACATGAACGGCCTTGGTAACGAGGCAAACGAATATTGCTACGAAGCATTTAACGGGACCACTACGGCGCTGCGGATAGGACACCAGGAACGGGCCGCAATAATCTACACCGACCTTGAGAAATGGTGGTGCCGGATTCACTCTTTCTGGTGGCAGCTCTGCCATCAGCTGTTCTTGACATCTGGGCTTGATCCGAAAGCAGATGACGCACTCATGTAACACCTTTCGTACGAGGTTACGGATGTTCGGAATCCAGAACCTTTCTCTGGTGCTTGCGATGACGACTTGTTGTCCGGAGTGGAGCATCTTCAGATGGTAATGGCGGACTACCAACGTGGCGAGGGGATGACGGTGATCGAGTATCATCGGATGTTTTCGATTTTCGGAAACGGCTGCGTTCCGGAGCCGGCCGCCAACGCGCAGTATGCCGTCTCGGAGATTTGGATTCAGCGGAGATATTCTCGAGGATTCTTTCACCTGATCCTCCCGGGACAGACTTGCTATCTCCTGCGGGAAACATTCTTGTTGCGACAGGCGGACTAAATGCAAAAGGGCGTCTTCGTATTCTTGCGTGCTGATGCAACCGAACTTCCTTGTACTCCGGTTGGCTCTCTGGGAGTTGTGGCGAAAGCGACGAATCAACGCTACGAGTCGAACTGATGAAAACAGCGAGGAACGAAGCGAGAAGATTTCGCTCGGAGTTGCGACTTGCAGCGGTAAGGCGACGGACTTTCTTTCTTCGAGGGAAGCTGGATCAAGCTGCTCTGCGGCGACTTCTGAATTCTCAGGCCAGAACTCTCGACTTTGACGCAACCAAACAGGCCCACTGAACCACAAAGAGTGGTATTCAAGCTGCGTTGCAGATATACCTCGCGAAAGCACATCAGCTGGATTTTCTATCCCTGCGACATGATTCCAGGTTCCACCTTTGGTCAGGTGTTGGATCTCGGACACTCTGTTCGCGACGAAAGTCTGCCATCGGGACGGTGTTGACGCAATCCAGAACTTCACGATGTTGGAATCGGTCCAGAAATACGACGGGATGGCCAACGCGGTCGCTTTGCTTGTCTTCTCATAGAGATGGCTCAGAAGGAGGGCGGATGAAAGCTCTAGTCGGGGCGTCGACTGCTTACGTTTCTTCTTCTTCAGATCTTCCAGTGGCGCAACTCGTGATTTCGACATCATCAGCTGAATTCGCACAGAACCGTCAGCGTAGGTACATCGAAGGTATAGGCAAGCGCCGTATGCGCTATCGGAAGCGTCGCAAAATCCATGCCATTCGGTCGAGACACACTCCTTGGTATATCCGACCCATCGAGGAATACTGATGGACTCTAGGGCGCTGAGGTTCCTACGATACTCTAACCAGAAAGTTTGCAGGTTCTCCGGGAGCGGATCATCCCAATTCGCATTCAGCTTCCACAAAGTCTGGATGAAGATTTTGGCTTCGACGACTACCGGTCCTATCAGTCCCAAGGGATCAAAGAGTTTGGACGCATCGGAAACCACAATTCGTTTAGTAATCCCCGACGCTGAATTCCACTTGGGCAGCGTGAAATAGAAATTATCGGACGACGGACACCATACAAGGCCCAGTGTCTTTACGGTAGCTGTCGGCGGCGGTGAATCCATTTCGTAGAGGACTCGATCGTCTCGCAGATGCGGTTGTAGCTCGCTCAGGACTTCTCCGCAATTTGAATTCCATTTTCGCAACGTCATTGCAGCAGAACCGGTAAGCTTGACCATTTCCTCAACTAGCTCCTTGCCTTCCTCTGGGTTGTCGACGCCGGTGATCATGTCATCGACGTAAAAGTCTTTCCGAACTACCTTCGCTGCGACTGGATGCGTGGATTCTCCGTCTTCTGCTAGCTGTACCAAGCAACGTGTAGCGAGAAACGGAGCAGATGCGGTACCGTACGTAACGGTCGTTAGCTGGAACACCTCGATCGCTTCATCTGGCGTGGCTCTCCACAGAATCAGTTGCAGCTTCTGATCAGGTGGACACATGTTAATCATCCGGTACATTTTCGCTACGTCGGCTACGATACCGATCCGGTGTAAGCGGAAACGAGCATGTATCGAAATCAAGTCGTCTTGGACTACGGGACCTACCATCAGTCCATCGTTAAGCGAAGCACCGGACGTAGTCTTGCACGAAGCATCAAATACAACGCGCAGTTTGGTTGTTGTGCTATCCGGCTTCAATACCGCATGGTGCGGTAGAAAGTAGTTCACCGATCTTGACAGTTCTTCCTCGTTTACCTTCTTCATGTGGCCCATCGCCGCGTATTCCTCCATGAACTCGCAATACATCCTCTTCAGCTCTGGATTTGAAGCAAACCGCCTCTCCAAGCTCATGAATCGACGCTCCGCTATGCATCGAGAATCTCCCAGGTGCCCGATAATGTGATCTTTCTTGGGCAGAGAAACGACGAAGCGTCCGTCTTCGTCTCGAACGGTTGTTTGCTTGAAAAACTCCTCGCATGTGGACTCTTCCACGGAATAGGTGCTCGCTAGATGACAGCTCTCTAGCTCCCAGAACCGAGTAAGTTGCTCTTGGATTTCCGACATGGAACACAATGACGCAGATGGTGAACCTGCGGAGATCGCACTGTTGGAAATGCGACCGGAAACGATCCATCCGAACACAGTGTTTTGGAACGTCGGACCATCCTCGTCGAGTCTAAATCGCCCATCTTGCAACAAATCCAAGTAATACTCGGCACCGATGATCATATCGATGTCCGAAGTCTTGTAGAACTCGGGGTCAGCTAGTACAACGTTGTCCGGCAAGTTCCACTGGCAAGTATCGAACCCTTCACATGGGAGTGGAATCGTTAGCCTTGACAAAACGTTGAATCGCATTACTTCCTCGAAGTCCGAAATACTGGCGAAACGAGGGCAAACTGTAGCGCATACAGCTTTCTGGGAAACGCTTCCCGAACCACCGATTCCCTTCACAGCGAGATAGTCAGGCAATTCGCTCAGGTCCATGCGTCGGCAAAAATCGGAGGTAACGAAACAATACTGCGAGCACGAGTCTAGCAGTGCTCTGGCCAGCATTGAGCAGCCGTTGGCATCGCAAACCCGCACTATGGCGGTTGATAATAGGACTTGACGTGTGGAAGGATTTGTTTGTGTTGGAAGCGCTACAGTGTGTTGCTGTGTGTTTGATTGGTCTGTGGCGATCTGTGGGTTGGTGCTATGCGATTGTGTTTGAACGATTGATAATGAAGTGCTGGGTTCGGTGTGGTTTGTGGTTGGTGCTTTCTGGTGTGTTGGTGGATTCGGCTGTGCTTGCTGTGTCTGATGTTGCTGTTCACTTGGGGGTCTTTTTGTCGTCTGTGGAACGGAGGATTTCGGGTTGACACTGTAGTCCGCGTGAAGCATAGTATGGTGCCTCTTCCCACACTGACGGCATGATCCTTTGCTGCAGTTCCGCGCCATGTGACCTGACGATAGACAGTTCATGCACAGGCCGTTCTTCCGTACTGCGTCGTAGCGTTCCGAGATCTTCCACTTCTGGAACTTGTTGCACATGAACGCCGAATGGAATGCTTCCGAACAGAAGCAGCACCGACCAAAGGATGTTGATGAGTTGCTGACGCTTATCTTGGGCTTCTTCGCTTCGACGGGGGAGGGTTTGTTCGCATCAACTGATTGAAGAACCGCACAATGATTCTTCAGGAAGTTCATTAGGTTTCGGTAGGTGGGCACTTCCTTGGAGTTGTGTGACGACTCCCAAAATCGTAGGATGACGCCATCAAGCTTCGAGCAAACCATATGCACTAGGATAGTGCTCCAGCCATTGATGTCCTGTCCCAGCTTCTGCAGCATCTGGAGATTCTTTTCAAAGTCGCTGATTAGCTGGCTAAGCGCTTCGTAGCTTTCCTTCCGCATCGGTTCTATGCCGAAGATGGCATCGAGATAAGCTTTCACGATCAGTTTTTCGTTGTGGTAGCGATCTTCCAATGCAGCCCAGGCAACTACATAATTGGCGGCGGAAAGTTCAATGGAGCTGACTTCCTGAAGCGCCTCTCCGGTCAACGATGAACGAAGGTAGGTAAACCTGTCCATGTCGGTGAGTTCCCGGTTTTGATGGATCAAGCTTCGAAATGCATCTCGATACGATACCCAGTCTCGAAGTCTTCCGCCGAACGTTGGGAGCTTGATCTCCGGCAGCTTCACCTTCGAGAACGTACTTCCAGCAGCCATGGTCGACGTTCCGGGATGATCCAAACCCTTTTTCGGACGCCGTTCCATTAATGCTGCTTTGGCCTTGCAGTAACGGTTCTGCACATCATTGGCGATGGCTAAACCTTCTTCCTCTCTCTCCTTCGATGCATTTTCCAGCTTTGCTTTACGAGCTCTCTCGGACTCATCCGGATCTGGAACTTCGTCTTCAGCTACTTCGTCCATCAGCACTTCAATCTTATCGCGCACTTCGAAGAATTCGGTCACAACACATTCAAGCAGCTGCAAACGAACTTCAACTTCCCTTTTGTCACGCTCTTCATTAAAGTCACTAATGAACTTCTCCACCAATTCTAAACTATTTTGAAGGCGTTTCTCCCGCTTCAACAAACTTCTCAAGTCTTCGGGTTTCATTGTCACTGTTCTATTGCACTAGCAAGTCTCACCAAAGTCACTGTGAAAAGTTATCGCACAGGAAGTTCGTTTGCACTGTTTACAATACACTGCACTACTCACTAAATCACTGAGCTGCTGCGAGAAAATTCACCTCTCTGGACCACTGTGCACTGGTGACAACGAATCGACTCCACGTTCCACGCGCCGCGAGACGAACTGACCGACCCAATGACAACAGCGAAGGGGAATTCAACCAACGAAAATCGAGCCAACCGGGTAGCAGCGGAATCCAAGACCAACTAGCAACGAACAAACCACAGGGACCAAATCCTCTGGAGTCAAACACACAATTTCGCATGCAATTTAATTTTTATTTTCGCTTTTCTGACCCACAGTCTAATGGCTCCCGTCATGCAAAGAAAGCCACAGACCCACACATGCAATGTACTTCCCTGAATCCGCAATTTGTCCGTTACCGCTCCGTGTCCGTCCACTGAATCCGTGCCTGTCCAAAGGGTGGGCCACCCTAATGTCCCGCTGATAACTGCTCCGAACGATCTGGTCACTATTTGCCGCTCGCCCAGCAATCGCACCGACCACTGTTTGCACTTCCAATGGCGGGGCAAATGCACAAAATCGCGCGCCACAAAATCACTTTTCGTGATGGCGAAATTTCACTTCACTAAGGCGCTTTTGTCCGGCACTAGCGTCCTTTTCTCAACCGCGAAACACTTTTCAACTACGCGCAACTGTCCGACACCGCGATTGATCCGGCTCGAAGGACCAATTATGTTCACGCACATAGAGCGAAGGGTTCGTATAATCAACCCGGTATCGACGGGGACTCGCGCGGTGATATTTCCACTAAAGAACACTAGGTCAATTTGCGGTCACTGAACTCCGACGTGGAAAGGTAAACAACTTTATTTTTCGAAGCAAGGTACTGGGATCGTTTATTCCGACCGAACGCGACGGAGGTTTATTTATTACTAACTGCTCAGCTGTTCTACTGCTTCTCCTGGCTTCACAACACACGATCGGGAGGCGATCGGTACCTAAAGGCCTATTACCTGTACCCTACAGAGGCAATAGTGTGCGGTGATGTACTGCGTTCAAATGTGTGCTGATAATTCTATCTGGCGGTGAGTGACCACAGACTAGGGTGGCTCTCGCAACATAAATTTAATATTCTATTTTAAGTATTGGCGCAATCACCCTGCATTACTTCATATTTTATACGCGATTTATAATCTCTATCAATTATAGCACGCGAAGGCTACAACAAGACAGACCAAATTCACAAAATTGGAGAAACAGGATTCAAAATGCTCAGATTGACAATAAAAATATCACTATCTTTTAAGTTTGTTTACATTGTCTAATTGGGAATTAGTTTTCTTCCAGAGCCTATTAGAAATAAGATTGGTCTTTATTACAGTTAAATTTAATGCAAAACCATCTAGGTCCTATTGAAACGCTTCGTAAAGGCTACCGGAAAATCCACGTAGCTCTTACGTTTAGCGACGATGGAATGGACGAACTTCCAAAGCTCATGCGTTCATTCTGGGCTACCTATGATTTGCGTAGGAGCTACGTGAAAAGTGCGATGGAAAAAAATCACGTATGTTTTCACGTAACAATGACGTTTGGATTATTTTGAGTGTAGGGTTAAATACAAAAGTGGGAAGTATAGAAAGAGAAACTGACAACACAACAAAAGGAGGGAGGTAGAGAAGAGAGAGAAACCGAAACAAAAAAAAAACAAAACCAGGAACGCTCGAGCGCGGAGAGCCGGGATCGGGAGAAGTTTGTTAAATAATGTTTAATATTTAAATATCAAAAAGTAAAACTTATATTGAAAAATAAAAAAAGGTAATGCAAAAAAAAGGATTCAAGAAATATGGCTTGATCGGTGAGTTTACTTTACGGTGATGACATTTTTCTTTCATGTGAGCGACAATCTAGTAGGTGATGCCAAGGTTATGGGCCCAGAAACGCTCTTCAGAAGATGATGAGGCTATTTACGGGACCACAAGAAGAAGCTGGAAGAGAAGACGTTGACGCCGACTTGGCTGACGTGTCTGGTCTAGGATTTGCTTTGATTTCACCCCCTGACAATCCGACATACCAAGTTTGGTTACCAGCCGTTAGAATTGGTCGACATCCAAGAATTTCGTGAAAAGGTCAGCCAGTTGATCGCCGATGGGTTCGATATTCAACGTACCTCTCTCGATCAGGTCCCGGATGAAGTGGTGCTTCACATCGATGTGTTTGGTCCTTTTGCTTTCCAGGTTCTTGACCAAGCACACACAGCCACGATTGTCCTCGAAACTTGTCACCGGATTGGCAACAATGGGCAGCTCCTCCAGAATGCCGCTGATCCACAGGCCTCTGCTGTCGCCGCACTGAGAGCGACGTACACTGCTTCGCTTGAAGACAACGACACGGTAGATTGCTTCTTGCTGCTCGGCCGAAAAAATGCCGCAACTCACAGCAGTCGGTCATTTGGAACACGGCCGAAAGCATATATTCTTGATCAACCTGATGGTGCTCAGGTACCTTCCGGCAATCAGCAGCTCGTCGACATACAAAATTATGTACACCTCATCACCGTCGCAGTGCCGCACGTACAGGCAGTAGTCCCTCTTCGATGGTGTCCGGCAGCAATGTGCAGGTCCTCCAGAATGCCGCTGATCCACAGGCCTCTGCTGAAATCGCACTGAGAGCGACGTACACTGCTTCGCTTGAAGACAACGACACGGTAGATTGCTTCTTGCTCCTCCATGAAAAGGTGCACCCATACACACTGAAGACGGATCAGCTTATTGACTTTCGGTCCTTCGCCACCCAGTCAGCTACAGCATAGCCGACTAGCGCTTCTACTCGTTTCGTCGGAATTAGAGACCTAGCGATTTGGTCCCGCTCAAGTACAACACCACTCGCTTTAGAGCATGCAAGTGTACGGTTGAAGAATCCTGCTGGAATCGTCCAAGATAGCCGACAAGGAAGCACAGATTCGGCCTGAAGACATGGCCAGGCTACCGAGTAGCTTCCGATAGGGAGTTCACCGGCAGCAGGGCCTCCGCCTGATAATTGGAGACCCTTCTCCATCGGAGTACTAGTCGGATTGCACCCGTTGATCCCGAAGCGATTCAGGACCTTTTCGATACTCCATTCCCGTGACAGCCGCAAGAACCGTTCACTACGGTTATAGTCAATTCGTATCGCAAGAAAATGCCACAACTCTGCGCAGTCGTACGAGCCCTAGATTCTTGATCAGTTTGGTGAACTTCTAGTTAAAACACCGTGGCGACTGCTTCAGGCCGTACAGGAACTTCTGCAGCTTACACGCCGTTCCCGGTGCTGCCTTCACACCGTCAGGAACGCATATGTAGATATGCTTCTTCAGCTCGCCATGAAGAAAAGCGGTCTTCACGTCCATCTGGTGGAACAAGCTTTCACGGACGCCAACCGCAAGGATGATTCCTAAATTCGAGCTTTGCATCGCATTGCCCGTCCGTCCTCATCGCCTTTGATGCGAAAACCCCATTTGGGTTTCAACGGCTTCACGTTGGTAGGGCATGGGGCATCAGTCGCCACACCTGGTTCTTCTCCATCGACTGCAGCTCGTCCTGAATGGCATTCAGCCACTCGTCAATCGTACCATCTTGTTGCTTCTCACGAATGAAATTATACCGGATGTCCACGTGCTTCATTCTTTTGTGGTCACGTGGCTCCTGGGCAATGCAGATGCAAGACTGATTATCTTCATGTAGCACTACGGGTTGGTCCAGCTTTATTCCGAGTTCGAGGATAAGGTTTCGCAGCCAGATTGCTTCACACACAGCGTTTTTTTTTTGTTTTTTACAAGGGGGAAATCTGCAAACAGATCCCCTGAGAAGGTAACTCAGGGAATGCGGGGATGACGCACCAACGACGACCCGCTAAAACCAGCCTATGCACTGTGCATGAGCAATTCATTTAGAATTGCTCAAGTGGTGAACAGTGCATCGACATGACCCTTGGACTCAGACCCTCATCTCCCCGGAACCACCTTACGGTATTTCTTCGGGAAGGGACCAGTGCATATAGCACAACACGTGTAGCAGAAGTAGCCTAGGCAAACTGCTTCTCCTAGCCGACTTAAACAATGTTACAAGGGACCAGCCTCGGCAGGGCTAATCCTCTGCAGCCAACTCTTGGTCGGCGCGCCATAGACGCTGCAATTCTAACATAATGTGAGTGACAGCCGTAGTTACTGCATTCCAGCACTCGGCATCCGCACACATTCTCTCTATAATATTGTCGGGGGACGTGTCCCATCCGCATGTAGTGAGCATGCGACCTCTCACAGCAATGAAACGGGGGCAATCGAACACGACATGCTCCGCTGTTTCCTCTACACCAGCACAATTGGGGCACGCAGGAGATTCTGAGTGCCCGAACCTATGCAGGTACTGTCTATAGCAACCATGTCCTGACAGAAACTGCGTCAGGTGGAAGTTCACTTCCCCATGGCTTCTACTATACCAATCTGACACATTTGGTATTAGTCGATGGGTCCATCTACCCTTAGTGGAGTTATCCCATTCCTGCTGCCAGCTTCTGAGCGTTTCCTCTTTACACGTGTCGCGGACTCCTCTGGTACCCCTTTGGTTGAAGCATTGAACATCTTCCTTGATGATGAGCCCGATGGGCGTCATCCCGGCTATGATGCACACGGCCTCTTTAGATACCGTCCGGTATGCACTTGCTACTCTTAAGCACATTATCCTGTACGTGCTTTCCAACCGCTTTAGGTTTCTTCTCGTTATAAGCGCTTTTGACCAGATTGGTCCTCCATACCTTAGTATGGATAGCGCCACGCTTGCCAGCAGCTTGCGTTTGCTGGCAATTACAGCAGAGCTGTTAGACATCATCCTCGAAAGCGCCGCTATAGCCGTAGATGCCCTTTTACAGGCATAATCAACGTGGCTAGCGAAGCTCAGCTTGTCATCGATCATTACCCCAAGATGCCTAAGGGATCGCTTGGACTCTATGGTGCAATCACCTACCGAGATAAGCGCCCGTTGCTCGGACTTGCGGTTGTTGACCACCACCACCTCAGTCTTGTGACGGGCCAGTCCTAGTTTCCTAGACTTCATCCATTCCTCAACCAGGGAAATAGAGTGCGCTGCTGTCATCGCATTCCATAACAGCGGGCCCAGGATTGAACCTTGAGGTACTCCCGCGGTAATTCGAACGCTTTTCTGCCCCTCCTCTGTGTCATACAGTAGAATCCTACCATCAAAATAGCTTTCTAGAAGCTTACACAACTGCACCGGTACCTTGAGGCGGTGAAGCGCGTGTGCTATTGCTTCCCAGCTTGCGCTGTTGAACGCATTCTTCACATCCAGAGTGACAACCGCGCAGTAACGGATGCCGCTCCTTTTATGCTCGATTGCCACCTCAGCTGTTTGAACGACCGACTGGATGGCGTCCAGAGTAGATTTACCTTTTCTGAATCCAAACTGGTTGTTGGACAGGCCGTCCGCACTCTCCGTATACGGTACTAGTCTGTTCAGAATCAACCTCTCCAATAACTTGCCCGTCGTATCTAGTAGACAGATAGGTCTATACGCCGACGGGTCACCTGGTGGTTTCCCCGCCTTTGGTAGTAGCACCAATTTCTGTCGCTTCCATACATCCGGGAAGATTCCTTGATCAATGCAGCGTTGCATCGTGGTTCTGAACATGTCCGGATCCGTGTTCACTGCCGCTTTTAAGGCAACATTCGGGATACCATCGGGTCCCGGTGCCTTGTTTGACGCGAATGATTTCACGACTTCTGCCAGCTCTTCGTTCGTCACTCTCGCCACTTCTTCTCCTCCATCTGCCGCATACGGCGCTGGGGGCCATGGGCTTATGGGATGGTGCGGGAAGATTACATCGATTATCGATCGCAGCAACTCGGGCGATTTCTCTTGGGGCGCTATGGCTCCTTTGGTCTTAGCCATTACCACTCTGTAGGCGTTCACCCGAAACACACAGCGTGACTGAGCGAAACATACTCAGCTTCAGTTGAAGAGAGGGCAACGGTGCTTTGCTTGTGAGTCATCCAGGAAACTGTACCATCAAACACTTGAAACACGTTACCCGAGATGGACCGGCGGTCGGCCGGGTCGTTCCCCCAATCAGCGTCAGCATATCCAACTGGTGGCGCCGATCCTTCGTTCCTCCGGAATGTCAGACCGTGGTTCACAGTACCCTTCAAGTAGCGTAGAATGCGCTTCAGGTGACTCCAATGTTCGCTTGTCGGTGCAGATTGGTACCTGCTGAAGAAGTTGACCGCAGCACTTATATCCGGTATTGACGACAGTGCCAGGTACGTCAAGCATCCTATAAGCTCTCGATATAGTTCGGAGGTCACTGCTTCATCTTCGCGGCGTTCTAGCTTCAGGTTCGGTTCCAGTGGCGTCGGTGCAGGTTTGCAATTAGCCATGCCAAACCGCTGCAGGAGGTCGTCAACGTACTTCGGCTGGCTGATCTTCATCGTTCCTTTCGCTTGATCTCGGTCGATCTTGAGGCCGAGGAACATCTTCAATAAGCCGACGTCAGTCATTTCGAATCTTGTTGACAGCTTCTTTTTCATTTCGGCTATCACGTCCATCCGGTTTGAGACCAGAATTATGTCGTCCACATATAGCAGGAGATACACAACGATCTTCCCATCGCTCCACCAATAAAGACAGTTATCTAGATTGGAACGTCTGAAGCCCAGCTGGATTACGAAGTTGTGGAACTCCGAGTTCCTGCTCCGGGGAACCTGCTTCAATCCGTAGAGGGACTTCTTCAGGCGACACACAAGGCTAGGACCACCAGACTCGAATCCTTCGGATTGTCGCTTGAATATCTCCTCCTTCAGTTGTCCATGGAGGAACGCGGTTTTGACGTCCATTTGGTGTCCATCTGGTTCGCCACCGCCAACAGCTCACGCACCGTGGTCCCCTTCACTACCGGTGCGTACGTCTCGTCGTAGTCGTAACCCTTCCGTTGTGCAAAGCCCTTTGCGACCAGGCGAGCTTTGTACCGGTCGACGTTGCCAGTTTCATCTCGCTTGATCTTGAACACCCATTTACAGTCGACGATGTTCTTATTGGGTGGCTTCGGAACGAGCTCCCACGTCTCATTCTTCTGCAACGACTCCATCTCGCTGATGATGATGGCCTTCTCCGCCGTCTCCACGAACGTCTCAGCATTCAACGCAAACGTCATCGTCGCATCGTCATGGTTCTCAGAAACACCTGTAGAACATTCCGCAGCAGTATATGCTCGAGAGCCGGTAATAAATTACCGGGGAGTTTGCGCTCCCGTTCGCTGCGCCTCGTGGTCGCTTCTGCAGGGCAGTCGACACGTTCTGGTTGCGAAGGGAGCGCGGTGTCGGCATCCTCGTCGTCGTCAGTTATGTGTTTTGCATTCACATCTGGTGCTGCCTTTTCAGGCTGGGGGGCACTATTGGGTTGGCCCACTACTGGAGCTTCCGGTTCATCTTCACAATCTTCTGTATCGTCGTTACGCCACAGCACCTGCTTGGCATCATTCGGCGCAGCAACGGAACCATCTTTCTGCTCGTCGAACACCACGTCTCTCGCAACCGTAACTCTCCGCTTACGTGAGTCCCAGATTCTATTGAAACACGTCTGGTTATGTTGACTTCCGCCGTCCTTAGCTCGCGCAGAATCTTCTCGAACCGGAGCAAGAAAGCCAGCCACCTTCCGCCAGCCACAGCTCTTGGAACTGCTTTTTCAGGATTAACTTGCCTGCAATTCCAATCCGTTCGAAGTTGTTCTTCAGCTTGTCCCAAATGTCTTTGGCCGTCTTGTGTTCCTTGGCATACTCGAGCTGATCCTCTGCAATCCAGTGAATTAGCAGGTTCTTGCATCGTCGATCTTTGGCCATCCGTTCGTCCAGTAGCTTCTTCTTCCGCTGCCTCTCCTCAGCAGTATCATCCGGAAGTTCCTCAGCGTACTCTTGATCCGCAATCGCTGTTTCCAGGCACTCCAGCAAGCCCCTGTCTTCCATCAGCACTTCAATCCTGAATCTCCAGTTGCCGAAGTTTTCACCGTTGAACAGCCAGAGTTTTTCGTCGCTCATCTTGACTTCTTCCGCAGAACTTGATCAAACGTTTCTTCAAATAAACTACTTCCGTGCTGGGCCCATAACCTATTGAAACACGTCTGGTTATGTTGGGAGTAATAGTGGAAGTGAAGGAAATTTTATGGCTCTAATGTCTAAGCCTACTACAATATGTTATCTTAAGTAGCTATGGGTAGTCCTTCGGTTGCCATCCAACATCAGGAACATCTACAGCAGAGGAAAATGCGGCTTAGGTTGCTCGAAAACCAGTGAAAAAGTCAAGCAACTTACCTGGTAACTTGGAGATGCGGGACAAAAATATAAACTGGAAGATCAAGCCATTTAAGCACCTTGGTATGAAAGGAAAAGTTTTTCTGGTGAAAAGAGCTGCAATCCGCATAAATGACATATAGTATACGCATAATCGCAAAACTGTCATAAGCGCCAATTCCATTATTTTCCAAGAAAAACCTTGTAATTTGTAATATTATTGCCTATAATGATGTAAGAAGTTATTTGCAAATTTGTCCCTTTACACTCGTAGCTGCAAAAGTGACTTATACGCCTTTATGCAAAAATATGCGCATATTTTTTAAATTTTCTAGTTAACACAAAATTTGAATAAAATCTTGGAAACTTCATTTAAAATATATTATTTTAAACATAAACTTGCGCTGGTGTAATGTCTGATTCAGCTTTGACCACACAGCGTTGCGAAATTTTCGGATTTTTTATCACAAACAACTCATTTTCATACTTGTGGTGGTTAAGGAGTATACCGAAAAATAGTTGAAAATCTCGAAGAGTTGCAGGGAGTTGCAGCTGTATCTTTCAGACCTCTTAGAGGACACTCTGAGAAACATGTCTGTGAGTGATTTAGGGTGCAACTCGGTGGAACTTTTTTTGAATCGGTAACCAAAGTTACATATTAGTATTTCATAAGTTTGATTTCATAGCCAACTCATCATGCCGATTTCTCATATTCAAAGTTAAAATTGTTGAGCTTATCCCATCAAATATACTTTACCACCCTTCAAACATGTTCTCTTCCAAATTTTGATTGAATGGATTGGTTTCAACACCCTCCGTACCAGTTGAAAGTACTGTTGAAAACATGCGACAAAATAACTTTAGTGCGTTTTAGTGCTTTATAATTCTTATGAATACACGTTTCAATAGCCGATGTTATCTATAAACACTTGTGGATCGCCGAATAAAATAACTTGAAATTTGATTTTTGTCTATGGAGCAACGCAATGTGCGCCTCGAGGACTCACCCTGAGCATCGCGAAGGGAGCACGGCGGTAGTTGGGTCAGGAAGCTCGGAATCGTCGGTATTTTCGTGATAGCTGTCCTCATCATCACCGGCAGCCTTTTCAGGCACCTGTTCATCTGCTGGTCCAGCCTTAACCCCTCTACCGGCAGCTTCATTTTTTACCGCAAGAAAAGAATTCAAATCGCGATATCTTTTTTGTTTCTCGGTATTCTTGCACCATTTTTTCACAAACTCTCAAAAAACTCTTCTAGTTTTAGAATCTGCGTCAACATTGATCATTGGTCATCTTGATCCAGAGATGTTCCGAAATTCCTTGGGGGACCGACGCATAACCATAACCCATGTATATAACTCAGGCTACAGAATTTTTATCGTATTCGGATATTCAGTCTTCGGAACAATACATTAATGAGAGTATGCTGTGAAAAAATGAAGCAATTTGGTGCAACCGTCTTTGAGTTATGAGCATTTATGAGTCTGGTACCACGCTGGCCAAATAAAGATTTTGAAAACTTCAAAAAACCTCATATCGTAATTTTCAGATATCTCTAAGAAAACTTTTCAGAGTAGCTCCTTATTACATGGCATTATGAAGCCCACATTTTATTTTTTTCGATAAGTTGACGTAAAACAAAATGACCGCCTAAGACATTTTATATGGAAAATGTCGGTCCCCCAAGGAACATTGGAATATCTTTTAAACCAGATCACCAATCATCAATATCGATACGAATTCGCAAACTAGAAGAGTTTTTTTTGAGAACTTGTGAAAAAATTGTGTAAAAATACCGAGAAACAAAAAAGTTATCCCGATTTGAATTTTTTTTCTTGCGGTAAAAAATGAAGCTGCCGGTAGAGGGGCTCGTTTGCTGGTTCTGCTGCACACTCTTACTAACGGTTTCTCATCTTTCCTCATTTCAGAAGCGTATGGGAAACAGTTCTCGTCGAAACGTCACGAGCAATTCATCCGTAGGCGACCAACCGTTCCGCCTTTTGTTATCGCTGAGGCGCAGCCAATACATGTGCCTCTCAAGTACCGATCAACTCGCTTTAGCTCCAGCCAGTCATTTTGAGATGGATTACTTGTTTTGCGGCTCAGGATTGACACCGCCGCCGATATATTCGGACTGGAGTTGACCGAAACGTACAAGAGTTGGCCCAACAATTTTTGGTACCGTAATCCGGGGTATCATTGATCAGCGGGGTAACATTGATCGGAATGACTAATCTTGTAGAAAGTTCGTATCATCATTTATTGGTGAAGCATTTCCAAAGCA
Source organism: Aedes aegypti (assembly GCF_002204515.2). Lineage (NCBI taxonomy): Eukaryota > Metazoa > Arthropoda > Insecta > Diptera > Culicidae > Aedes > Aedes aegypti. The sequence goes on along the minus strand of NC_035107.1, from coordinate 286,000,569 downwards.
TGAATTGCGCTACTGTTTTTTTATATTCATGAGCTAATGAAAATTAGGATTTTTGTGAAAATTGCATTTACTTCATGAGTAAATTTATCAACTTTTCGAAACAATGATTTCCATGGTTAAGGATGACACTATCGAAGATTCATATCTCACATAAGTTGGGCAAGCGATATGGATAAGGAAAATGTTAATTCTTATGGCATCGCCGAAAAGGATTCCGTTGTAAAAACTTTCATAGGAATGTTTGAATTAGGCAACATCAGCGAACTACTGTTAAGAATGTACAATTTCCTTAGGAAATAGACGGCGTATTCCGCCGATCGAGGTGTTTTTAATTTAAAAAAAACTCAAAAAGTAAATGACTTGTAAGCGTTTGGCTTTTATATTTGGCTTCAGAAGCCATTATTCAAGTGAGTAACGACATTTTCAATATTACCGAACGTTGTTTTCATAGGTGATCAATGATACCCCATATCACCTAAATAAAATTATCGCCTAAAACATTTTTTTAAACGTACTTAAATCTTTCAAGCAACAAAATACAGGGCATAGTCTCAAGCTATTAGTATCAGTACTTGTTTAAAAAATACAAAACTTGCAACATTTGCATTATCAAAAGAAATATTCTAAAAGTATCCTAAAAACTGATCAATGTTACCCCAGATTACGGTACTCAATATTGTTCGCTAGAGAAGTATCAGCTTATTGCTTCAAGTATCATGTATCCAATGGATTCATGGAATCCTTAACATCCTCCAAACCGCAGGAACGTACGATCTCAACGAGATTTTGCGTTTGTTTGATAAAGAAATCGCCATCCTTGTTACGCTTTTCTTTGATACCCAAGTACCATTGGATGTCACCAAGGGACTCGATGTTGAATTTCTTCCACAAAACTTCAACCCGGCGATCGATCATCTTCCCATTTTCGCACGCCACAACGAAGTCGTCGACGTGTACCAGCACATTGCACCACTGCCTGTTTTCCATCTTCCTATTCAGGCAAGAATCCATCCAGTCACACCATTGAAGCACATCCGCTCCAGTGTGCTGTTCCACGATCTGGCAGCTTGTTTCAGACTATACAAGCTTTCTCTTAGCCTTTCTACACCTTCCGTTCTTCGCCTTGCCCGACGAATCCTGGAGGTTGACGAAGGTCTATTTCTCCATCGAGGTTCCCCTATGCAGTTTTGACGTCGAATTGTCGTACTTTCATACCTTGTTTCGCCGCCACATATAGTAGAGTCCGGAATGTTGTTTGGCAAATATCTGAAGCAAAAACCTGGTCATAATCTGTCCCATACTACTGGCTGTATCCCAGTGCGACAAGTCTTGCTTTGACGCGGGCCACTTCTTTATCATGGTTGCGCTTGATTTTATACGAAGTGGTTGAGTTAATTGATTTTCAACCGGCTAGCAGGTACACCAACTGCCACGGTCCATTCGATTTCATGGAACGCATCCCCTCAACCATTGCTTCATGCCAAGTTCTTCGGTTCCTCATGGGCACCCGACACTTCGGCGGACCAGGAATTCATGATCAACGTCTCCGGAGGCGCACCTTTCCTCGTTCGTTTGGATTGTCGTAGTAAAACTTCTTCAGGAAATCCTTCAAACTCGCTCTCCGATGTACTGATACTGCCATTATCTTCCAGTTCAGCTTCAGGTGGAACTCTTCTGCGCTTGCATCATCGTCACATGGGCCAACGCCAGCTTGGTCACGTAATGTAACTCTCACCTCGTCGTCATCGTCGTGGTCATCGTTCACATCTCGTCGAATTTGGCATCTCGATTAATAGTGATGCTGCAGTTAACGGGTTGACGAAACGATAGACCTTTCGTCCCTTCCCATACCTGCTTCGGCAAGTATACATCGCGTCATTTCAGCTTGTTTGTTAGCGTTTACTTACTATTCACAGCATGCAACTTACCTTAGGGGCGTCTAGCTTCCTTAACCGAGAGATGATTATTTCGTTGGGGAGAGGAGTCTTTCCTAACCGCCGCCGATATCAACACCGTCACTCACACTCACTATTCCTCAGCATCCGCCTCAACCCGCAACGGGTGTCACCCGGTGGGGAGGAATGCTGTATTGTTTTGCGCGGAATTTCACAAAATTATATGGCCAAGCTTCTGTCTATGGAACTCTAGGCAACACAATGCCAGACACTTCAACGAGGTCTTCTTCTCTCGAGTGAACACATTTAACAATACCAAATACTTGGTTCCTCTAATTCCCTCGAGGGAAAACTCAAGTGAGGATCTTTGCCGGTGAGGTCACTAGGGCTTCTTCCACCTTATACCCGGTCTACTACGCTCCTAAAAGGGCGGACACTTTCGTCTACACCGAACTTCACACGCGCTCAATCCACTATCTTTTTGTTGGGTAATACTTTCCGCACACACACACAACTGGCACAACTAAAACAGAAGAGACCCAGCTCGGGTCGCTTGGTCTCCTATGAACTCTCTTGGGCTTAGGTTCGTGTTCTCTCGGGCGGAAGACGAAGGATGGCATTTTTGCGTTTTTGAGAAATTGTAGCTGTGATGTTAAAGTCACCAAAATAGCTTTGGTGAGCGAATTTGACGGATAGCGCCGACAATTCTTGTCGCATAGGATTCATCGAATGTAGCGCGGTTGTTGCACCATGGCCAGATTCATTTCCCGAGCGCGTGCACGGAAAGAAATAACAATTGTGATTTAAAAAAACAGTAGCGGAAAATCAACTGATGATCATTGTCGTTCTACTATTATCAAACATTTTAATAAAAATAAAATGCTTTTAGAAGTGCGCAGCAATGCTAAATCGGTCTGATGTATTCTGCGCAGTTCATATGTATTTTCCACACGTTCTCCAATAATTGTTTTTAATCCACTTCAATGCCGTCAATCCGCCCCCAAACTGGATGGCGTACACTCAGCTTAAGGTGATTATAAAACGAAGCCAAACAAGGGCACAAGACTGGAGAATCTGACAACAGTTTGCGTTGAAAACCAATCAATCTGCTTGCTTGCTGGTGGTGACTAATGGGATAAATTTTCAACGGTGAGAGCTGTTTGGTTCTCAAGTCTTGTGCTTTTGAAAATTTGAGGTGTGGCTTTGTTCTATAATCACCTTAACGCAATTTATAATTAAGTATTGAGTTGTAAATATTAGTATATATTAGTTGTGTTGCTAGAGGACATCTTGAAAATTCACTGAGATTCTTACAGAAACCCTTCTGAAATTATTATATGTAGTTATTTCTTTGATCGCTCTGATTTTTCCAGTAACCTCCTTGGGACTTCCTATTGGACTATCCCAGAAACCCATCTTGGGTTATTATGGAAATCCTTTCAGGATTCTGCTGTAAAATTCTGGAATTCTGCCGTAAAATTCTGGAATTCTGCCGAAAATGATTTAATGATTGCTTTCCAGTGTAATGGAATCTTTTTTAAAAATCTGGGTTCGGGGATTCTCACAAAATTTCTCGGGATTTCTTCTGGAAATCCAATCGAAATTATTATTTAAATTCTGATATTTTCCTCGTAATTCTTCAGTATTTCTTTCGTGAAACTCTTTGAAAATTCTTCAAAATCCCTTTGAGATTCTTTCCGAAAAATGTCTTAGATTATACCTATTATTCTAGAATACTCTCGGAAAGACGCCTGAGACTATAATCAAAAAAATCTATTATTTCACTTCACTTTCTTCCGTGCAAATTCTTGGGATTCTTTCGGAAATTCCTCTGGAATTATTTTGTAAATCCCAATGGAATTCTCCCAGAAATCCCTGTGGAATACTTCCGAAAATCCTGCCAAGAATCTTCCAGATGACGGGGATTTTTTTAAATCTTTATTTATGGAAATCATCCGAAAATTCCTCTGTAATTGTTTGTAAATCCTCCTTATATTCTTACAGAAATCCTTCTTATATTCTTACAGATTTATTGCTATTGATTTTATTGTTTCTGCCTGAGATAATTTTGTATATCCAGAATTATTCCGAAAATTCCTTCGTGATTATTTAGAATTTTTTTCTAAGATTTTTTGAGAAAAAAAAAACTCTGTGATTCTTCTGGAAATTCATAAGGAAGTGTTTTTGATTTTTTTTCGTGATTAATCATTGATTTCCCTTGAAAATTTTCTTAAATCCTTGGCAGAATTTTCTGAAAATCCCTCTTGACTTCAAATGGAAATCCTCCAAGAAAACTACCGGACAGTCACTGGGACTTTAAAAAAATACCTATGAGATTCTTTGATTACTGATTTCTTTTTCTGAGCATCTTTTGAAAGTGACTTTTAAATGGTTCTGGAAATTCCATTTGAAATTATTCCGTAAATCTTTCTGGAGCTCTTCTGGACATCGTAATTATTCTGGAAAATATTCATGAAATCGTCTGGATGTCTGTGACTTTTCATTGAATCTTCAGGGGTTCTTGCGAAATAACTTCTGGGATTCTTTTGGATATCACTTTAAAAAAACATTCAAAATCCATTCGAAATTCTCCTGAGATTGTTTCAGGAATTTACGAGAATCCTTAAAATAATTCCTCTAGAAATCTCCCTGATAATATTTTAGTGATTTCTCTGTGGTTCTTCTGTAAATCAACCTGGGATTCTTCCGGAAATCCTCCTTTAATTCCAAAGCAATTTCCAGAAGAATTTTCAGAAGGATATTTTTAAGAATCCTGTATATTTTTCCCTAAGAATCTCAATGTATTTAAACAAAATACCAGGACAATTTACGGTTGAATCCCACAAAAACTTCCGGTGGAATTCTTGAATGCTTATCATTCAAGCAGAATTCCAGTCGTATTTCCGGATGAATTTCGGCAGGTTTTACGGAAGAATCCCAGCAGAATTTCTTGAAAAATTCCAGTAAAATTTCTGGAAGAATCTTTGAAAGATGTTTTGAAGTCCTCCAGCAGGATAACAGAAAGAAATCTGGGGGTATTGTAGAAGAATTTCCGAAAGAATCCTAGAGAGATAGTCGAAATAATAACAGTTTTCTTGAAAAATTCAGGAAACTCCCAGAGTCTAGAGGTAATTCGGGAAGAATTTCTGCAAGAATCCTTAACAGAAGGATTTGAAGGATCCTCAGAAAGATTTTCGAAAGTATCCCAGAAGGCTTCCCGAAAGAATGCTAGAAAGATATCTGGAAGATTTCCTACAGGATTTTTGGAAGAGTCCCAGACAAATTTCAAGAATATGGACGTAAAAATCTCAGTGGCATTTCTAGAATAATTTCAGAAAGATTTTCGGAAGCATACTCGAAAGTATTCTAAAGGGATTCCGAAAGCATCTCAGGTGATTTCCGGAAGAATACCAGAGGTATTCTCATAATAATCCCAGAAGTATTTCCGGAAAAAGGCCAGAGTTATTTTCGGAGGAATTCTCGACGAATTTGTAGTAGAGTCGTAGTACATTTTTTGGCAAAATCCTCTAAAAATATCCAGAAGAATTGCATCAGGATTTTTGTTAGCATCTTCCATTGAATTTCCGAAAGAATCTTCGAGAATTTCGATTCGAATTTGATTTCCAGGATTTCAAAAGTAATCCTTAAGGAGATAAACGCAAACTCACATACAGATTTATGCAAATATTCCAATAAGATGTCCAGAAGAATCACAAAGGATATCCGAAAGAATCTCAGATATAGTACCGGAATGCTAACGATGTTTTTTAGATGAGTTCAAAAGCGATATCTGTAAGTATTCTGTGATTTCCAGAAGAACTTAGAGAAAAATCAGAAATAATCTTTAGTTTTCCAGAACAATCCCAGAGAGGTTTTGAAGGATTCATAAGTGATTTAAGGAGAATCCTAGGAGGGAAATTCCATAGAATTCTGGAGTAATTTCTGGACCAATGTCTTTTTATATGCTGTAACAATATTTACAAGTAATTATAATAAACAAGTATTTATGGAACAATAACAATTTTAATTTATCGCCATAATGGAACGACAATTTTAATTAGAATGTGCAATGTTGATGTTTCTGTGAATCGCCTTGGAATTCTTCTGGAAATCCTTCTATAATCCCAAAACAATTCTCAGAAAATTTTTCAGAAGGATATTTTTAAGAATCTCAATGGAATTTCTGAAAAATACCAGAACGATTAACGGTTGAATCTCACGAAAACTTTCGGTGGAATTCTTGAATTAATCTTATCAGGTTTTACAGCAAAATTTATTGAAAAATTTAGAATAGAAAGATATCCGAAAAAAAACTCCAACAGGATTTTTGTAAGAGTCCCAGGAGTATTTCAAAGATATTGGCGTAAAAATCTCAGTGGAATTTCTTGAAGAATTTCAAAAAGATTTCCGAAAGCATCTCAAGTCATTTTTGGAAGAATACCAGAGGCATTCTCATAAGAATACCAGAAGTATTTCCGGATAAAAATCTAGAGTTATTTTCGGAGGAATTCTCAAAGAATTTCTAGTAGAGTCGTACATTTTTTGATAAAATCCTCTTTAAATATCCAAATGGATTGCATCAGGATTTATGGTAAAATCTTCCATAGTATTTCGAAAACAATTTTCAAGAATTTCAAAGAATTTAATTTCCTGGATTTCAAAAGTAATCCTTAAGGAGATACACGCAAAATCACATACAGAGTTCTGCAAAAAAATCCAAAAAGATGTCCAGAATAATCGCAATGGGATATCCGAAAGAATCTCAGAAGTAATACCGGAATGGTAACGTTTTTTTGGATGAATCCCAAAGCGATATCTGGAAGAAAATTCAGAAATAATCTCAAGATTTTCAGCAGAACAATCCCAGAGAGGATTTGAAGGATTCATAATTGATTTAAGGAAGAATCCCGGGAGACGCTCCCAAAGAATTCTAGAGTACTTTCTGGAACATTTTTTTTCATATGATTTATATATAAAAATACTTTGATTCAAATATATTTCTTGTGTAGCATTAAGTTTAACTACAGACATAGCTCGTAACATCAATAATAAATTAAATTTATAAATCTTTTAAACACATCCAAATTAAGTAACAGTTCAAAGAGTAAAATACCATTCTCATGAGTTTTTGAGAATCATATGGTCGGAGTTTAGACAGACCAGACTAGATGAATTTTGGAGCTCTAAGGATACGTAAAGAACTCCATCAATTTTAAATCTTCCATGTTATTTTGATACAAATGTATCATCAAATAGATAAGTTCCATTATTACAGTAAATATCTATAGTATTTTGATGTTTCACATGTATGGGGTACATTTTTCTTACTCGATTGAAAAAAACACTTGGTTCAGTCTGTATGAACACCGACCATATCTATGTTTGCTATTTGATATTTAAATACTTGAATTGTGCTGTATCAATATTTACAGGTAATTATAATAAATAAGTATGTATAGAACAATAACAATTTTAATTTATCCACATAATTGAACGACAATATTAATTAGAATGAGCCTCCCCCACATCATCCCTCTCAGGAGAATTTTGATTCCCAATATTTTTTTTTGCGGTGGTTCAGAATTGAAAATATCAAAAGTCTATTGTAATCACATCCTTTTTGTTCAATTGCATGTGGTGTTATTCGATATTTAAAATAAGATTCGTTAAGCCGAACATGTTGATCCTTCCACAAGAACCAACAACAAGCATTGCTTATGTTAAGAGATTTTATCGTAATGCACAACCAGCCTAAACGTTCTTCCCCTTTTGTATATGTACTAATTATAATTTCAAATTATTTTAATTAAATTAGTTGTGTTGTCTACTATTGTACACGGCAATATGTTTCAAAATAAGTGGAGCTGCTTTTAAAACAAACTTTAACATCGATCAACCAAACCATAGAATATCCAATAGCGAAAAAATAATAATAATAACCGATCATTGCAAATCGAGCCGAACTGGCGCTCTTTCCGTGCGCACGCGCTCTGTCCGTGCGCACGCGCTTTCTGCAGAGCTGTCAAACAGACTTTTGTGCCTTCCTTCTTTCGCTCTCCTTCAACTCAACAACTCAGCACGATCCACCTCGCGGTGGATTGGTGAGCTGTCTGGTTGTTGCAGATGAACACTTATCGTGTAGCGTGACATCATCATTGACAGTAAGCGTGCAACTCACCAGACAAACGATAGGTGTAATTAACAACTGGACTTGTGTTTTCTCGGAGTGGGATTGGCGTTTGCGGTACTCCGGAACACAAGGTTTTAATTAACAAATGTAACAGGTCCTAACTCCTAAACATTCAATAGTATAATATTTGCTATAATATTTCACAAATTATATGGGACATTTAATTTTAAACGTAACAAGCTAAGGAGCGCTTCCTCTCGGCCACTCCATTCTGTTGAGGGCTGTAAGAGGTTGTTTGTTACAGAATGATTCCGTTGTCGACCAGAATCTTATTCAGCTTTCCACTAGAGTACCCACCGCGGTGCACCGCCTTCATCAGAGCGTATTGCCTTAGGTTTCCTACCAGATCCAACGTTTTTGGACCATCTTTAAAAAGAATTTATCGATCGTGTGCCGTGTGCATCACCCCTCGTTCTGGCCGTCCTATAATGCTCTAACACTGAAACAAAAAAAATGTTATATTCAATACAATCGACGACCAATTCAATCATTTAGCTATCTAAAATCAAGGATTTCTTTAACTTTCTACCGCATTGAAACCCGCAGCAATTACTTTCCAATTGTTACGCACAATCTATCCGTTAAGTTTCAAGTGCCCTTTTAATGCGTCTCTGTGAAGGAAATTTCTGTGAACTTACCTCCTAAATCTTATAGATATAATACCTACAGTGTAGCCCCCTTACATTACACCTAGCCGCAGTCTCCTGTTCGTAACCCGTTCCTAAAATTTAGCGTAATGACCCTCCGAATCTTCCAATTGCACTCTATTTTCACTGGTTTAAATAGCTATGGGTGGTCTGATATATATTTGATTTATGCTTCACCGTGGTGTCCAGAAAGAATTTTCTTAAGTTTGTATCTGTATTATGCTGAAGATGCACTGCGTCACATCATCACTGAACTAGAATTCAAATCTAAATTCACCCATCACTCACCCCAGGCACTCATGCACTCACTCGAACTCATCAGGTGATCATCATCATCATCAGGTAAAATATCAACACTTGGAAAGTCAACCCACAACCCCGCCAATCGGGTCGCCCTACAATAAATAAGTTCCTTTCGGGAAAAATCGCTCACATTTCACAACTGACTTACAAGTAACTCTTCGATCAACAGGCGCCCCTTTCGTGCGCTTTATCGCTGGATGATGAAGGCCTTCGTATCCATCGGACAGAAGCTAACATCGTCCGACGCGACTGGTTCCTGTTTGCGGAGCAGCGTCAGGGCCGATCCGTAGATCTCGTGTCCGTCGTCCAGATCGAGCAGTTTTTTGATGTTCAACTGGAATATGAAAAAAAAAAAGTTTGAATTCATCCATTAGGAGCTTAAGAAATCAAAGTTCACATTTCCCTCCCCGCTGGCTTCGGAGCCGCAGTCCTCGAAATTGGTCCGGTGCACCACCAGCCCGAGGCAGGGCCGTTTGTCCTTGCCGATGCGCACGTGCGGCAGGCTTCGCATCGCCACCACCTCCATGCCCTTCTCCAGGGATTCGTGGTTGGCGCCGAAGCTGGGCAGCAGCCCGGTCCATTCGTTCTCGTTGAAGATCAGCTTCTCCAGGGGATGCAGCAGGGAGCGCAGCTCACCGTGAGCAGTCGATGTGAGGAATCCGGCCGGGTAGCCGGGATCTAGACGGGTACACGGCTCGCGGCTCTCCAGCACTAGGCGGAAGATGTGAAGTACCGGGAGGTTGTCCAGTACACCGTGACCCAGACCCCGGTCGTCGTCCTGCGAGAGGCGACGGTCCTGCATGAGTTCCATCTGCGAAAGTAGAAAGGTGGTTTTAAAATGATGAATGTTATCATCTCTCACCTCTAGTACTATCGTTTCTCTTTCATCACAATTTATATCATTGCTGAGTTATACCTACTCTACTCAGTTTATTTCTTATCTCTATTGCTATAATCTTTCATTTGCTCTCTTCTATGCTTATGTTCCCTTATCATTAGTTCTATCATCTCTCATTTCTATACCTGTTATCATTTGCTTATCTTCTCTTATGCATATTCGAATAATCTTTCATTTCTTCAATCGCTCTCTATTCCTTTCATCTATCAGATCAATTGCTCTCTCATCTATCTTGATCATCTCTCATTCATAAACATCTCATCTCACATTTCTTCCTTTCAGAAACTTTATCTCAGAAAAAAAAACTGGGAAAACACCCTCTTCAAGGTTTCAGAACCTTTTATTGCAGAAGCACCCATTCAGAATCATGGAAAGCTTAGAAGCTTTCTTTCGGAAGCTTGGAAAACTTTCTCTCGGAAGCTTGGAGAACTTTCTCTCACAAGCTTAGCATGTTTACTCTCATAAGCTTCAAGAGCTTCCTATTAGAATTATGGAAACCTTCCTTTTAAAAGCTTTGAAAGCTTTCTTTCCGAACTTGGAAAACTTCCTCAAATAAGCTTGAAAAGCTTCTTTCCAGAAGCTGTCCCTCAGAAGTTTGAAAACCTTCCTCCAAAAGCTTGGAAATCTTTCTCTCAGAAGCATGGAATAAAACAGAATGAATCTAATGAAATGATATTTTTCTGCCAGAAGCTTGGAAAGCTTCTAAAAAGAAGCTTCCTTCCCTTCCTAAAGGCAGGAAAGCTTTCTCCCAATGCAAGGAAATTCTTCTCCCAGAAGCTTAGAATACTTCCCCTAAACTTGGAAAGCTTCTTCTTGGATGTTTTATAAGACTTTTCTCAGAAGCTTGGTTGGCTTCTTCTCAAAAGCTGAAACTGAAAAACTTCTACTCCGAAGCATGGATTGTTTTTGAGGATAAGTTTTCCAAGTTTTTGAGGAGAAGCATGGAAAGCTTCCTATCAAAAGCTTGGAAATCTTCTCCTAAGAAGCTAGAAAAGCTTTTCCTCAAAAGCTTGGAAAACTTCTCCTCAAAAACATGAAAAACTTCTTCTCAGAAACTGAAATTCAAAACAAGCACCCCCTCAAAAGTTTGTTTCTTTGTTTGGTAAGTTTCTTCTAAAACAAAAAGAAGAAAGCTTCTATTCTGAAGCTTGACAAACTTCTTCTCAGAAGCTTAGATATCTTTTCCTTAGAAGTTAGGAGCTTCTCCTTAGTAGCTAGGAGAGCTTTTCCTTAGAAACTAGGAGAGCTTCTTCTCAGAAGATTAGAGGATTTCCTCTCATAAGCTTGAAAGCTTGCTCGTTCTGTTTTTCAGAAGCTGGAAGCTTCCTCTCAGAAGCTTGGAAATCTTCCCCACAAAAGATTGGAAAATGTTTCCTCGAAAACATGGAAAGTTTCCCGAAGAAACTGAAGCTAGAAAGCTTCTTCCCAGAAACATTGAAAAGCTTCTCCTCAAAAGCTTTCTAAGAAGCTAAGAAATCATCACCATAGAAGCTAGGTCAGCTTCTCCTTAGAAGACAGGATGATTTCCTGTCATGTGTTTGGAAAGCTTCCTTTCAGAAACTTGCAAAGCTTCTAGTCAGCAGCTTGGAAACTTCCTGTCAGCACCTTGAAGAGCTCTTTCTCAGAAGCATTGAAAGCTTCCTCCCAGAGGCTTGAAGAGCTTCCTCCAAGAGGGTTGAATGGCTGCCTCCCAGAAGCTAGGGAACTTCCACCCAGAAGCTTGAACAGTTTACACCCTGAAGCTTAGAACGCTTCTTCCCATAAACATGGAAAGCTTTCTCCCAATTGCTTGAAAAGTTTTCTTTACAGAAACTTGGAAACTATCAGAAGCTTGATAGACTTCCTGTCCGAAGCTTGGAAATCTTCCTCTCACCACCTGTCAGCACCTTCAAGAACTCTTTCTCAGAAGCTTGGAAAAATTCCTCCCAGAAACTTGGAAACCTTACCAAAACTTGGCAAGCGTCCTCTAATATATTTGGAGTGCTTCCTCTCCGCACCTTGGAAAACTTCTTCTTAATAGATTGAAAATTTTCCTCTCGGAAGATTAAAAAAAATCTTGTTCAGCAGCTTGGAAAGCTTTGCTTCAGGAGCATGGAAAACTTCTCCTCAGAAACATCTTTTCACAAACTTGGCTAGAATCTTCTCAGCAGCTTGGAAAGCTTGTTCTCAGATGTTTGGAAAACTACTCCTTAGAAGCTAGGAAAGCTTCTATTCAGAAGCTTGGAAATCTTTTCCTCAAAACAGAAACTCTGAAAGCTTCTCCTCAGAAGCTAGTAAAGCTTCTTCGCATAAGCTTAGAAGCTATATTTTCATAAACATGCTAAGTAGGGTAGTTCAAAATTTAAAAATGTTTGAAAATCCAATCTCCCATATGTTCCTTACTATACTCCACTGCACTGTGACGTCACGCATCAATTTTGACAGGTACTGTTGTTTACAGTTTGGACTTAGTACGTATTATTCTATCTTCCTACCGTGGAAAATCGTCACCATCAGCATGCTGGTGATAGAAATGCGAAGATGAAAATATGATGGAAAAACGACTAAGTCCGAAACGTAAACAACAGGACCAGCAGCTGTCAAATAAGTGAGGTTAGGCTCGTCTTATACAGCGCTCTATTCATACGATAAAAATAGAGCTCTGTGAAATTTTCATAATTCTAGGTGTTAATTTAAAGGTGGCCCAAATACGATGTAGGTTTATATGGAAATTACTATGGAGAAATTTTGGAAAAAGTTCCAAAGACGTCAGTACTGGAATGTAAGTACAAGTTTATCATAGTTTTTACCATAGTAAAAACTCATTCTTCAAGTCATAATAAAGAAATATACTGAAGAGAGCAACTCTATCGGACGGGTAGGAGATGAGTTATTAATGAGTTTGTTTGCTATTATTTAGTTTCATATGGGATTATACTGCCGTGAATCGCAAGTCAGTCCCATCTGCATTTTCGTCAAAATTGAGTTGAGTTCAGTTTTCAACATCTCTTCCAATGCTCTTTCAACTGCACTGTTGAAATAATATGATTTGTTCGGAAAAATTAGGAAAAAAACAGCAAGTCAAATTGTCCCATAATGAAAAGTAACCGCATATCAGTCCCATTACAGATTTCCGCACCGTGTGACACAAAAATGAACCGTATTTAGATCATCTTTATATTTTTCTCGGAAAGATATCGTAGTGATAAGCAAGTTGTGAAAGTTTCATTAAGATTGGAACATGTTACAATCCTCTGGAATTTTTTGAATTATCGTATGGAAAACGAGTTTGATAACTTCACAGCCCATTTTCTCAATGCCTACTTTTTACAGATGGGACTGACTTGCGATTCACGGCAGTGTAGCCCTGCAAACATCTGTAAAACTCCCAAACCAAATTAGCTCAAAAGGGATCTTTCATTAACGTTTAAGATTGAGTTTTTACTATGCGATGATGAGTTTGTGCTAACGTGGTTGGAACATTTTTCAAAGTTTTTCCATAGTTATTTCTATATAAACTCACATTGTCTTTGGGCCATCTTTAAATGACCATCTAGAAGAGGGGCCCAGATAGCCGTAGCGGTAAACGCGCAGCTATTCAGCAAGACCAAGCTGAGGGTCGTGGGTTCGAATTCCACCAGTCGAGGATCTTTTCGGGTTGGAAATTTTCTCGACTTCCCAAGGCATAGAGTATCTTCGTACCTGCCACACGATATACCGTAAGGACGCCATTCACCGCTCATTGAATTGTTTTGAAAAATCTAAAAAAAAATTTCGCAATAAAAATTATCGGCATATATAAATATACCAAAATGGATTGTAGAAGAATGAAATTCATATAATTTTATATTATAGATTATTTATAAAATAATAATTTTAGGCTGTTTTAGGCGGTAAACATGAGTTAAACAATGATTTTATTATGGCAGATCTGAAAAAGCTTTTTAGTTGCCACTGTTTTATATATTGTTGAATTATAATACAAAGAATACAACCAGCTAATAAAAGTAAACTAATTCCAACTAGTGCTGTATACAGGGCCTCATACTTCGGATGAGCGGCGAATGGCGCCCTAAACATGTATCATTGGCATACATGTCGTTCGGTACCATTATACATTTTAACTTTTTTATTTATTTTTATTCGGTACCATTATACATTTTAACTTTTTTCCTACAAGAACAAATGTTTTACCTTGCGTCTAGTACAAAAAGTTGTAAAAAATATCGAACAGCCGATTTTTATCAGAATTTAACATGTTGAAATGCTGTTAAATGAGTGGTGAATGGCGTCCTTACGGTACACACATGCAAAAATGGTCAATTGGCATAGAAAGCTCTCAGTTCATAACTGTGGAAGTGCTCATAAGAACACTAAGCTGAGAAGCAGGCTTTGTCCTAGTTGGGACGTAACGCCAGAAGAAGAAAGCTGAAAATTTCACAGAACATTATTTTATGGTAAAGATGGTATAAAAGATATGGAAGATTGGAATTTCAAAAATTTTAAAATTTTTAACCGCCCATTTGCTAAGTTTTAAAGTTTGAAAAAAAAAACTATTAAATCTATTCGTACCATCTCTCATCTTTGTTACTTCATTCCCTATCTGTATTATATCATCTCACCTCTCTATTCCTATAGCCCCTTGTGTTTATCTCTAATACTTCTTATTTTTGTCCCTATTTTCTCTTATGATGTATATAATTACCTCTAACCGACATTAGGATCTGAATACATCAATACTAATACGTAATTTATTTTTGAATCTGATGGGACGTTGTCTGTTTGCACTCAAATCTATAACAAAAGGTCGAAAGACAAAAAGTCGAAAAGTAAAGCAAAAGCGACAAAAAATCGGAAAATTGTATTTCCAAATGAAAAATTTCCACCAAGCAAATCATGTTCGACTTTTTGTCCTTTCGATGTTTTAACTTTCGACCTTTTGTCCATAAACACTGTAATTCGATCGCCGTGAGAACCGAGGTTCATTAGAGCGCGTTTGCTCAGAGGAGAGTCAGTGTCAGCCCGCTTTCAAATAAATATAATTGATGGGCAAATGGACTCGTGGTGTATTCAAGAAGCTTAACTTTTTCTTCTGAAAATCAAATCTATGACCATCTGCTTACAAAGCGAACGTTTAGCCAATTACGCACGTTGGCCGTCTTCATATCATTTCATGACTATTCCTATAATTTCGCTCTCGTCTTTGTTGCTCTAATCTATCATCTCTATTCTAATTGTCGCTTGTATTTATTCCTTCGGTTTCTAATATTGATCACCTCCTATCTTTACTTAAAGCACTCTCGTTTTAATCTAATTTCTGTTACTATCATCTCCCATATCTATTCCTATCGTCTCTCATTTGAATTCCTACCGGCTCTCAAGCCTAATTCCATCGTATCGCATATCTATTAATATTATTTCTTTTCCAAGAGATATGTCGTCTCTTCTTCCTCCTATACTCCTGTCTGCTCACATCTTTATTTATCTCACCTCCATTCCTAGCGTCTCTCACCGGCCTCCTCTTCTAATCAACTCTCATCTCTCATCCTAATCATGTCCTATTACCATTCCCTTCCGCTGGATAGCTTCTTCTCGGAAGTCTGAGTTTTTTTGAAGCTTCAGAAATTTGGAAAGTTTCTTCTTAAAAACTGAGCTGAAAAGCTTCTTCTCAAAAACTGAAATTGGTAAGCTTATCCTTGAAAGCTTCTTTCTTACTAGTTCTTACTAGAAAGCTCTTTCTCCGAAGCTTGAAATGCGTCTTCGCAGCTTCGGAGCTTGAAAAGTTTGCTCTTTCTGTTTCGGTAGATTCTTATTTCCATTAAAAATATTATATCTCTTCGTGTTATCTCATATTCGTATTAACTTTCATCTTTGTTCCTACATATCTTTCGATCACTCTATTCTATCATCTCACCTCTCAATTTATTTTTTTTTTCGTTTCCTATATTTTTTTTGTTTTCGCCTCTTATCTATAGTTGTAATTTCATTTTTCTGCCATCTCTCATCTCTATCCATATCTACTGCTGTCATCTAGAATCTGCATAACTATCACTTATCCTTTCCAATGTTGCTTCTTTGTTCTTCATGTCCCTTTTTTGTTCCCATCTATTTGAACTCTGATCTTGTATTTCATTTCTCTCTATCTTTTATGCCTCTGTCCTATTTTATCTCGATTCATGTATACAATCTTTAACCCTTAAAAGCCCGAGACGAGACTTGAGTGGTTCAAATGACTCGTTCTCAGAAACTAGCCAACCGAATTACGAACTTTTTGAAGCTACTTCAAGGGAAAAGTTGGGTATGCTCGGGATGGTTCCTGTATCCTCCCCCTTTTTTGTGGGGGGGGGTGTAGATGGGTCATAAGGTATAATTTCAACTAACCTTGATCATATGAACATGACAACAACAAAAAATCATAGTTTTCCAGAGACAAATCATCATTTTGGCCACTCCGAGGCCCCAGAACAGGTGCTGGAAGTCCTGGAAACTTTGCAAGGGATGAACGATACTCCTATAGCTCTACAAGCCTATTATGTGACACATATATCGTAATTCAGTTGGCTAGTTCTTGGGAACGAGTCATTTGAAGCACGCAAGTCTCGTACCGGGCTTTTGAGGGTTAATAGCATTTATTTTCCAAGAAATATGCCGTCTCGTCTTCCTCGTATCTATCTGCTCACATCTCTATTTATCTAAACTCTTATTGCTCTTCCTCTTCTAATCAACTCTCTTACCGACATTGAGTGTGAAAACCATCAATATTTTTATTGAATTTATTTTTGGATCTGGTGCGACGTTACCTCTTGGCAACCTCTAGCTTTTGCAAGTAGATCAAATAGTACTCTGTGTAGCTCAATTCATCCACAGGGCGACATTGGGCATAGCCGTCAATTGCCGTGATATCCACATTTCCTCAAACGAATGTCAATGTCAGTTCGGTTTCAAACGCATACGCATACACATCGATGAACGTACATTTGTAGTTGCTACTCCGTGATTGATCAGAATTAGTAATCCTTTATAAGAGAGATTCGCGGAAGCTGACATTTCTGTCAAAGTGTGAGCCAATCGAGCAGCGAGAGCTGTCAAAGTGTGAGCCAAACGAACATGCGTTATGTTTGTTTTGAACTTTTCTTGAGGAGTAATGTAATCCGCTTGAAATTATTTCGATAAAAGTAATTTTGCATGAAGCAAAAACATGGAATATTTTTCTTTTTTAAATTTTTGTCAATGCGATTTTTAGTTGTTGATTTTTTCGGCTGTTTATTAGTTTGGATATATAGCTCAAAGATATATAACGTAACAAAATACACTTTTTTAGCAATGAGGAAGTCATGTCCTTGTTACAATATTATTCTAGACGCCGAGCAAAATCAGCACTGCTGGTCTGTTGCCAAATCATTCCATTTTACTTCCGCATATCTCTCTATAAAGAATCACTAATCAGAATAATCAAAATTGCACAGGGAACCAACAGATGCAGCTTGGGAGTAGCATACCATCTTCAATGTACAATTTTGAGAACTCCAAACTTGGTAATGTCAATAACGGCGCCGACCACGTCCTTACGGCAATCGGAGAGGGTGGGGAAGGAATGTTAGTGTGGACGTCCATTGCTACTAGAGACCGAGATCACCTTTGCATCTCCATGGTTTTTACGGGAGGGAGTTATTAGTGGGAGGGTTCAAAAGCTACATTATCAGGATTCACCGTGGTAAGAGATGCAATTCATGTAGCCTCAATTAAAAAAAATATCTATCTATGCGTCTGCTTTGTTAATGTCAAACTGCTCAAAGGTTATTTTTAGTAATGGCGATAAAATTACCGCAAAAACAAGTGCGTGTATCTCATTTTGTTTTATAAAACAGGAATGATGGCTTATGCCGATACTTATACGAACGAATGTAAAATTGCCACGATACACATTTGTTTTATTACAAACATGAACGAGCTCACCGTTTGGTAATCCATTCTCGACTGAGGTCACAATCTTGGCATCAACACGCAAAACCTTCGATAGAAATTCATTCCGATGGCACGCGAAAACGAACTTTTGAGCTTGGGCCTTAAAAAAGCACTGCCCAGCAAAATATGGAAGCGGAAAAAAAAACTTTCCACTCCAACGGCTCCAAAAACGAATTGTTTGCTTAAACTCTACGAAGCGTAGCTCAAAACACTGCCTTTAATTCACTTCACTTATTATAACTGTTTTTTTATGGTGTACTCAGCTGGAGCTGCATGACAGCTTCGTTGTCTGTGCTGGACCCCGTAGTGCAAATTTTTACCTCTACTTTTGCCAATATTTAGGCTATGTTGCCCGCTTTAACACTGTTTTGTTTGAATATTGTGCAGAAGTAGTTTTATTAAATTGTTTTTGCTTCAGTTTCCCTCCCGTAGTCATGTATGTATAGTCATCCTGTAGTTCTGAGCAATCGGATTCTTGGTTACGCATGGAGAAGCGACATGAAAATATATGTTATTAATCAAAGCATTTCTTGGAAATAACATACAGAGCTATGTTGTAGTAGTCTATGTTGACAAATTGTAGCACAGATGTCACCTCCAAGCATCTTTTGACAATGATAGACAGGAAATGTTAATTATACAGTATGCGGTCGTATATTAAAGGATAGCGATAGGGAGATCCTTTTTTCCCGAATGGAATGAAGGTTATTGAAGTGAAAAACCTGAAATGTACTTCCATCTATACGCGAACAAGAACTATCTGAAGTGCCTCGTCATTGTACGTTATGTATTCTTTAGTATTTTAGTCGTTTATGCTACTAGTCTGAAACGTGATGTGCTATACTATATGAATAAATTTCAAAATATGAATCAAGGGTTTGGTTTTAAATAGTCTTATCTTCCGAAGGTCGTACTGGAATGCTAATCAATACAATACTTTCTAGGAGAGATGACTGTCTATGTTGCCATCTTGTAGTACCTGTAGTACCGAATCCAAGTTGTAGATAATTAATATGAGGAGAAGTATCAAGTAAATGTGTTTGGTTTGGTCATCGAAGTGCTTTATGTTCGTCTTATTGTTATTGTTCTGAGGTCTTCTCAAAATGAGAATTCAATTGAATAATGTCTCAAGTTAGTATACAGTTTGGATAGACAAAGTTATTGGTACGGTATTATCGGGCGGGTGAATATGTAGGGGGCTGAAATGGTGTACAATATGCGTTCGCTAAAAATTAAAAACGTTACTTACCCCTTTCTTAGTATACCCACCAGCGCATATGGATCGTTTTTACCTCAGTTTGATGTTAATTCGATCCGTGTCCGTGCTGATCTATGTGGTTCGGCTCCTAACACGACGTTTGATACATACGATGACGCGGCATTAAACAAATATTTCCTGATGTGATACCACCACGACTGGACATGTCTTTGGTTCCCATATAAGTGCTAATGGGGTAAGCCCACCCATCGCGGCAAGATTGCACGTCCTAGGGGAGGGCACTTCACTTATTATAACTTATTATAAAGAAAATAAGCTACACTTGTATCAGCTTTTTTTTAATTTCACATTAGCTGATTTATGATTTCATCAGCCGAATTGAAATCACTCGCGGAGACGAAAAAAGTAACATAAAATTTAAAACACAACCGTTCGTGCCAGTGTCAGTTTGCTATCAAACGGTTGATGAAGTTTGTTGGAATCAAATCGTTCACCATCCATTTATAGAGCGAACATGCAACCAACTACGCTACGTTGACCTTCATTTCGGCTCATCACTATTCCTATCATTTGGCTCGCATCTTCATATCGTCATTTACCTCTTTTCTAATCGTCTCAAATCTCCTTTTCAATCGTCGCTCATATCAATTTACAACATCCTCCTTCTTCGCTTATAGGCCTATTCACATGACGTCTCAAATCAGCTGATCGGGAAGCACTTTGACATTTCTTCTATGAAAATGACAGGCCCGTGTTAGCACCGGTCCCCCACCGATGTAAACAAATGCATAGACGGATCTGTCACATGAGAAGGCCTATATCATCCTCTTATCGATTTATATCATCATTTATTTATATTTATATCAGCTCACATCTTTATTTCCATCGTCTCTCATCTCTATTTTTATCATCTCTCATTCCTAATTCCATCACCTCTCATATGTATTGAAAAGAAGCTAGAAAAGCTTACTCTCAGAAGCTATAAAAGCTTCTTCTCAGATGCTTGGCAAGTTCCTTTATGTTTGGTAAGCTTTATCTCATAAGCTTCTCTTCAGAAACTCGGAAAACATCCTCCTAGAAGCTCGGAAAGCTTCCTGCTAGAGGCTTTGACGCTTCCTCTCAGAAGCTTGGAAAACTTGCTTTCAGAAGCATGGAAAGCTTCATCTCAGAAGCATGAAACCCAAGAGTTTCATCAAAGAAGCTTGGAAGGCTTTCTTCCAGAATATGGCGTCTCTCGCATGCTTGATTTCTCCTCAAAAGCTTGGAAAACTTCCTCTCAGAAACATGGAAGGCTTCTTCCTAGAAGCTCGAAAAGCTTTCCTCCAAAAGCCTGGAAAGCCTCCTCCCAGAAGCTTAGAAAGTCTCCTCTTAGAAGCTACGAAGGCTTCTTCCAAAAAGCTTGGAAAACTTCCTCCCAGAAAGTTGGGAAGCTTTTTCCTAGAGACTTGGAATTTTTTTTTCTCCAGGAACTTGAAAAAATTTCTCCCAGAAACGAAACTTGAGAAGCTTTTTACCAGAAGCTTGGAAAGCTTTTTTTCTAATTTGAAGCCTTGAGAACCTTGTAAAGTTTTCTCCTAAAAAATATCGTATCCTATATCAATATATATCATCCTCCATCTTTATTTCTATTATCTCCCATCTCTGTTCTTATCGTCTCTCAGCTCTATTCCTTTAATCTCTCATTGATATTCCATCGTCTCTCATATACATTGCTATCGTCTCTCATATCTATTGTTATTGCTTTTTTCGCATTCATCTCGTCGCTATATCTGCTCACATCTCTATTCATCTCAACTGTATTCCTATCGTCTCTTCCAATCATCTTCAATTCCGTCATTCCTCCATTCCCCTCCGTCCCCAACTTACCTCGCCCGCCTTCAGCGACGCTCCACCAAGCGGCTGCCCACTCAAGATCGTCAACCGCCAGCTATCGTCCTGGATGTACATCGCCGACGGCACCGGATAGTAATTCGCCTGCAGTGGCAGCTTATCCATCCGCTTCCTCTTGATAATCTGCATCCCATTCAGATCCGTGTAGTAATACTCGCCACTATCGATATTGGTCGACACGCGCATCACAATCTCCGTATTCTCCCGATCGCCAATGTCCACCAGGTTCCGAATCTCCACGGCGCCGTCCTCCCTCAGAATCGTCTGATGCGTGGCAAACGGCAACCCGCTGGTAATACTGGACTCCAGCGGTCCCTTAACCACCAGAACAACCGGTTCACCCAGTTTCATCGTCGTGGCCGGACCATCCGGATGGAACAGATACGCCCCACTCTTGCCCGAAGAGAACCTCATTCCGTACTTCAGGAAGTCCAGATGCACTGGCACCGTGTTGGCGTCGATCGAAATCGATTTCAGCAAACCGTTAGCGTTGAACGAAGCCCCAGCGCCACTATCGCCGACCTTAAGCGAAATCTTGCGCGGTTCGCCAAACTCCGGCAGTTCCGGATATCCGTTCAGGTTGATCGTGAACGGAGCCAGCGACATGACGGTGATCTTGGCGAACGTGACCCGATTGCTCTGGTCCGCTCGGTTCCGGGAATTGATGGTGTACACGACCAGTCCCATGGGCGGGACCGATGCCTTGAACAGCAGCCGGAACTTGGTGTTGGACGCCTGCGGAGTGCTGGTTCCATCGGGACGGGTGTGCCACGACCAAACCGGAGCGACCTGCGCCGGAACGGACTGTCCGGTGCGGGCATCCTGCACCTCTACGAACGGCTTACCGATGTAGACCTCGACCAGCTCGGTGCGCTGGTAGGGTAGGGAGTTGTGCACTACCACGTGTTTGATCGGGAGTTCATCGCCGATGATGATCGTCGGACGGAACGTGTCGGAACCGTCCACGGTTCGCGAGTCGTCGATGCTCAGGTAGGCAAAGGTCGGATCCGCTTGGTAGACGGCGGGTTTCGTGAGAAGTCTGTGGGCAAAACGAAACGATTAATGGATTTAGAAATAAATTTTATTTAGACCTCGATTCAATTTTGATTCGATTTAGATTCGATTTCGATTGGATTTCGATTGCTGGAAAACTTCTTCTCAGAAACTGGAAAGCTTCTTCCCAGAAGCTGGAAGGCTTCTTTCCAGAAGATGGAAAGCTTGTTTCCAAAAGTTTGAAAGCTTCTCTCCAGAAGCTGTAAAGCTTCTTTCCAGAAGCTGAAAAGCTACTTTCTAGAAGCTATAAAGCTTTTTCGCAGAAGCATGAAAGCATTTCCTCAGAAGCTTGAAAGCTTCTTCTGACAAGCTGGAAAGCTTCTTCTAAGAAGCTGGAAAGCTTCGCCCGGAATCTTGAAAGCGTCTCGCAGAAGCTGGAAAGCTTTCCTCAGAAGCTTAAAAGCTTCTCTCAAAAACCTGAAGGCTCCTTCAAGAAGCTTGAAAGCAGAAGTTTAAAACCTTTTACCAGAAGCATGGAAGCTTTTACCAGAAGCTTGAAAGCTTCTCTATAGAAGCTTGAAAGCTTCTCTGCAGAAGCTTGAAAGCTCCTCTGCAGAAGCTTGAAAACTTCTCTGCAGAAGCGTGAAAGCTTCTCACAAGAAGCTTTCCAGCTTGACAGAAAAATCTTCCAGCTTGATCCAAAAGCTTTCCAGCTTCTGGAGAGAAGCTTTCTAGCTTCTGGAGAGAAGCTTTCTAGCTTCTGGAGTGAAGCTTTCCAGCTTTTGGAGTGAAGCTTTCCAGCTTCTGGAGTGAAGCTTTCCAGCTTCTGGAGTGAAGCTTTCCAGCTTCTGGAGAGAAGCTTTCCAGCTTCTGGAGAGAAGCTTTCCAGCTTCTGGAAAGAAGCTTTCCAGCTTCTGGAAAGAATCTTTCCAGCTTCTGGAAAGAAGCTTTCCAGCTTCTGGAGAGAAGCTTTCCAGCTTCTGGAGAGAAACTTTCCAGCTTCTGAAGAGAAACTTTCCAGCTTCTGGAGAGAAGCTTTCCAGCTTCTGGAGAGAAGCTTTCCAGCTTCTGGAAAGGAGCTTTCTAGCTTCTGGAGAGAAGCTTTCCAGCTTCTGGAGAGAAGCTTTCTAGCTTCTGGAGAGAAGCTTTCCAGCTTTTGGAGAGAAGCTTTCCAGCTTCTGGAGTGAAGCTTTCCAGCTTCTGGAGTGAAGCTTTCCAGCTTCTGGAGAGAAGCTTTCCAGCTTCTGGAGACAACCTTTCCAGCTTCTGGAGAGAAGCTTTCCAGCTTCTGGAGAGAAGCTTTCTAGCTTCTGGAGAGAAGCTTTCCAGCTTTTGAAGTGAAGCTTTCCAGCTTCTGGAGTGAAGCTTTCCAGCTTCTGGAGTGAAGCTTTCCAGCTTCTGAAGAGAAACTTTCCAGCTTCTGGAGTGAAGCTTTCCAGCTTCTGGAGAGAAGCTTTCCAGCTTCTGGAGACAACCTTTCCAGCTTCTGGAGAGAAGCTTTCCAGCTTCTGGAGAGAAGCTTTCTAGCTTCTGGAGAGAAACTTTCCAGCTTCTGAAGAGAAACTTTCCAGCTTCTGGAGAGAAGCTTTCCAGCTTCTGGAGAGAAGCTTTCCAGCTTCTGGAGACAACCTTTCCAGCTTCTGGAGAGAAGCTTTCCAGCTTCTGGAGAGAAGCTTTCTAGCTTCTGGAGAGAAACTTTCCAGCTTCTGAAGAGAAACTTTCCAGCTTCTGGAGAGAAGCTTTCCAGCTTCTGGAGTGAAGCTTTCCAGCTTCTGGAGTGAAGCTTTCCAGCTTCTGGAGAGAAGCTTTCCAGCTTCTGGAGACAACCTTTCCAGCTTCTGGAGAGAAGCTTTCCAGCTTCTGGAGAGAAACTTTCCAGCTTCTGAAGAGAAACTTTCCAGCTTCTGGAGTGAAGCTTTCCAGCTTCTGGAGAGAAGCTTTCCAGCTTCTGGAGACAACCTTTCCAGCTTCTGGAGAGAAGCTTTCCAGCTTCTGGAGAGAAGCTTTCTAGCTTCTGGAGAGAAGCTTTCCAGCTTTTGAAGTGAAGCTTTCCAGCTTCTGGAGTGAAGCTTTCCAGCTTCTGGAGTGAAGCTTTCCAGCTTCTGGAGAGAAGCTTTCCAGCTTCTGGAGAGAAGCTTTCCAGCTTCTGGAGAGAAGCTTTCCAGCTTCTGGAAAGAATCTTCCAGCTTCTGGAGAGAAGCTTTCCAGCTTCTGGAGAGAAGCTTTACCAGCTTCTGGAGAGAAACTTTCCAGCTTCTGGAGAGAAGCTTTCCAGCTTCTGGAGAGAAACTTTCCAGCTTCTGGAAGAGAAGCTTTCCAGCTTCTGGAGAGAAGCTTTCCAGCTTCTGGAGAGAAGCTTTCCAGCTTCTGGAGAGAAGCTTTCCAGCTTCTGGAGAGAAGCTTTCCAGCTTCTGGAGAGAAGCTTTCCAGCTTCTGGAGAGAAGCTTTCCAGCTTCTGGAAGAAGCCTTTCCAGCTCTGGAGGAGAAGCTTTCCAGCTTCTGGAGAGAAGCTTTCCAGCTTCTGGAGAGAAGCTTTCCAGCTTCTGGAGAGAAGCTTTCCCGAGCTTCTGGAGAGAAGCTTTCCAGCTTCTGGAGAGAAGCTTTCCAGCTTCTGGAGAGAAGCTTTCCAGCTTCTGGAGAGAAGCTTTCCAGCTTCTGGAGAGAAGCTTTCCAGCCTTCTGGAGAGAAGCTTTCCAGCTTCTGGAGAGAAGCTTTCCCAGCTTCTGGAGAGAAGCTTTCAGCTTCTGGGAGAGAAGCTTTCCAGCTTCTGGAGAGAAGCTTTCCAGCTTCTGGAGAGAAGCTTTCCAGCTTCTGGAGAGAAGCTTTCCAGCTTCTGGAGAGAAGCTTTCCAGCTTCTGGAGAGAAGCTTTCCAGCTTCTGGAGAGAAGCTTTCCAGCTTCTGGAGAGAAGCTTTCCAGCTTCTGGAGAGAAGCTTTCCAGCTTCTGGAGAGAAGCTTTCCAGCTTCTGGAGAAAGCTTTCCAGCTTGGAGAGCTTTCCAGCTTCTGGAAAGAAGCTTTCCAAGCTTCTGGAAAGAAGCTTTCCAGCTTCTGGAAAGAAGCTTTCCAGCTTCTGGAGAGAAGCTTTCCAGCTTCTGGAGAGAACTTTCCAGCTTCTGAGAGAAACTTTCCAGCTTCTGAGAGAAACTTTCCAAGCTTCTGGAGAGAAGCTTTCCAGCTTCTGGAGAGAAGCTTTCCAGCTTCTGGAGAGAAGCTTTCCAGCTTCTGGAGAGAAGCTTTCCAGCTTCTGGAGAGAAGCTTTCCAGCTTCTGGAGAGAAGCTTTCCAGCTTCTGGAGAGAAGCTTTCCAGCTTCTGGAGAGAAGCTTTCCAGCTTCTGGAGAGAAGCTTTCCAGCTTCTGGAGAGAAGCTTTCCAGCTTCTGGAGAGAAGCTTTCCAGCTTCTGGAGAGAAGCTTTCCAGCTTCTGGAGAGAAGCTTTCCAGCTTCTGGAGAGAAGCTTTCCAGCTTCTGGAGAGAAGCTTTCCAGCTTCTGGAGAGAAGCTTTCCAGCTTCTGGAGAGAAGCTTTCCAGCTTCTGGAGAGAAGCTTTCCAGCTTCTGGAGAGAAGCTTTCCAGCTTCTGGAGAGAAGCTTTCCAGCTTCTGGAGAGAAGCTTTCCAGCTTCTGGAGAGAAGCTTTCCAGCTTCTGGAGAGAAGCTTTCCAGCTTCTGGAGAAGTTCCAGCTTGAAAAGCTTTCCAGCTTCTGGAGAGAAGCTTTCCAGCTTCTGGAGAGAAGCTTTCCAGCTTCTGGAGAGAAGCTTTCCAGCTTCTGGAGAGAAGCTTTCCAGCTTCTGGAGAGAAGCTTTCCAGCTTCTGGAGAGAAGCTTTCCAGCTTCTGGAGAGAAGCTTTCCAGCTTCTGGAGAGAAGCTTTCCAGCTTCTGGAGAGAAGCTTTCCAGCTTCTGGAGAGAAGCTTTCCAGCTTCTGGAGAGAAGCTTTCCAGCTTCTGGAGAGAAGCTTTCCAGCTTCTGGAGAGGAAGCTTTCCAGCTTCTGGAGAGAAGCTTTCCAGCTTCTGGAGAGAAGCTTTCCAGCTTCTGGAGAGAAGCTTTCCAGCTTCTGGAGAGAAGCTTTCCAGCTTCTGGAGAGAAGCTTTCCAGCTTCTGGAGAGAAGCTTTCCAGCTTCTGGAGAGAAGCTTTCCAGCTTCTGGAGAGAAGCTTTCCAGCTTCTGGAGAGAAGCTTTCCAGCTTCTGGAGAGAAGCTTTCCAGCTTCTGGAGAGAAGCTTTCCAGCTTCTGGAGAGAAGCTTTCCAGCTTCTGGAGAGAAGCTTTCCAGCTTCTGGAGAGAAGCTTTCCAGCTTCTGGAGAGAAGCTTTCCAGCTTCTGGAGAGAAGCTTTCCAGCTTCTGGAGAG
Source organism: Aedes aegypti (assembly GCF_002204515.2). Lineage (NCBI taxonomy): Eukaryota > Metazoa > Arthropoda > Insecta > Diptera > Culicidae > Aedes > Aedes aegypti. The sequence goes on along the minus strand of NC_035107.1, from coordinate 285,974,246 downwards.
AAGCTTTCCAGCTTCTGGAGAGAAGCTTTCCAGCTTCTGGAGAGAAGCTTTCCAGCTTCTGGAGAGAAGCTTTCCAGCTTCTGGAGAGAAGCTTTCCAGCTTCTGGAGAGAAGCTTTCCAGCTTCTGGAGAGAAGCTTTCCAGCTTCTGGAGAGAAGCTTTCCAGCTTCTGGAGCTTCTGAAAGGGAACTTTCTAGCTTCTGGAAAGGAGCTTTCTAGCTTCTGGAGAGAGCTTTCTAGCTTCTGGAGAGAAGCTTTCAGCTTCTGGAGAGAAGCTTTCCAGCTCTGGAGAGAAGCTTTCCAGCTTCTGGAGAGAAGCTTTCCAGCTTCTGGAGAGAAGCTTCCAGCTTCTGGAGAGAAGCTTTCCAGCTTCTGGAGAGAAGCTTTCCAGCTTCTGGAGAGAAGCTTTCCAGCTCTGGAGAGAAGCTTTCCAGCTTCTGGAGAGAAGCTTTCCAGCTTCTGGAAGAGAAGCTTTCCAGCTTCTGGAGTGAAGCTTTCCAGCTTCTGGAGAGAAGCTTCCAGCTTCTGGAGAGAAGCTTTCCAGCTTCTGGAGAGAAGCTTTCCAGCTTCTGGAGAAGCTTTCCAGCTTCTGCGAGAGAAGCTTTCCAGCTTCTGGAGAGAAGCTTTCCAGCTTCTGAGAGAAGCTTTCCAGCTTCTGGAGAGAAGCTTTCCAGCTTCTGGAGAGAAGCTTTCCAGCTTCTGGAGAGAAGCTTTCCAGCTTCTGGAGAGAAAGCTTTCCAGCTTCTGGAGAGAAGCTTTCCAGCTTCTGGAGAGAAGCTTTCCAGCTTCTGGAGAGAAGCTTTCCAGCTTCTGGAGAGAAGCTTTCCAGCTTCTGGAGAGAAGCTTTCCAGCTTCTGGAGAGAAGCTTTCCAGCTTCTGGAGAGAAGCTTTCCAGCTTCTGGAGAGAAGCTTTCCAGCTTCTGGAGAGAAGCTTTCCAGCTTCTGGAGAGAAGCTTTCCAGCTTCTGGAGAGAAGCTTTCCAGCTTCTGGAGAGAAGCTTTCCAGCTTCTGGAGAGAAGCTTTCCAGCTTCTGGAGAAGCTTTCCAGCTTCTGGAGAGAAGCTTTCCAGCTTCTGGAGAGAAGCTTTCCAGCTTCTGGAGAGAAGCTTTCCAGCTTCTGGAGAGAAGCTTTCCAGCTTCTGGAAGAACTTTCCAGTTTGGAAGAAGCTTTCCAGCTTCTGGAAAGAAGCTTTCCAGCTTCTGGAAAGAAGCTTTCCAGCTTCTGGAAGAAGCTTTCCAGCTTCTGGAGAGAAGCTTTCCAGCTTCTGGAGAGAAGCTTTCCAGCTTCTGGAGAGAAGCTTTCCAGCTTCTGGAGAGAAGCTTTCCAGCTTCTGGAGAGAAGCTTTCCAGCTTCTGGAGAGAAGCTTTCCAGCTTCTGGAGAGAAGCTTTCCAGCTTCTGGAGAGAAGCTTTCCAGCTTCTGGAGAGAAGCTTTCCAGCTTCTGGAGAGAAGCTTTCCAGCTTCTGGAGAGAAGCTTTCCAGCTTCTGGAGAGAAGCTTTCCAGCTTCTGGAGAGAAGCTTTCCAGCTTCTGGAGAGAAGCTTTCCAGCTTCTGGAGAGAAGCTTTCCAGCTTCTGGAGAGAAGCTTTCCAGCTTCTGGAGAGAAGCTTTCCAGCTTCTGGAGAGAAGCTTTCCAGCTTCTGGAAAGGAGCTTTCCAGCTTCTGGAAAGGAGCTTTCCAGCTTCTGGAAAGGAGCTTTCCAGCTTCTGGAAAGGAGCTTTCCAGCTTCTGGAAAGGAGCTTTCCAGCTTCTGGAAGGAGCTTTCCAGCTTCTGGAAAGGAGCTTTCTAGCTTCTGGACGGGAGCTTTCTAGCTTCTGGAGAGAAGCTTTCCAGCTTCTGGAGAGAAGCTTTCCAGCTTCTGGATTCGATATCCATTCGTGATTTCGATTTGATTTTGATTTCCATTTTCGATGCGATTCGTCTTAAGCTTTATTTGTCCTAACTTTATTCGTTTCCAATTCTGATTCAATACTGATTAAATTCGTTTCAATTTTGATTCGATTTGAATTTTATTCAATTTCTTTTTTCATTTGATTTTGATTCGAGATTTTATTCGATTCCGCTTTGATCTCACTTACCTATAAACCGCCTGCTGCATCACGAACTTACAGTTCTCGATGGCGGTCGTCATCCGGGTGGCATAATCCACCACCACGTGATTCTCCGCCGTTCCCGTTATGCCATCGTGGTGCTGGAACAGGGACAACTGCTGCCGGGCGTATTCCATCTTGTCCTCCAGCAGCTGCCAATCCTTGCCGTCCCACAGGTTCCACGCGTACAGCATTTCCGCCGAGCGGACGTAATTCATCAGGATTCGATCCTGGCGCTTGTGGTAAGGTCTCGAAGTGTAGTAGCCGCTCCAGTAGTCCTCGTTCACATCGGCATAGGTGAAGAAGTCCCCGCTGAGCGAGGGGAAGTCTTCCGGCCTGTTGGACGCCCGAATGGCGTCGAAGTAGTCCTGAAGGGTGCCGAACTTGGCCTCCACGTTGAGGGACGGTTCGTTGTTGATGTATTCGAAGAGTTTTTCGAAATTGACCCGTTGGGCTTCCCATTCCTTGCTCTGGGTGTACCGGAAGTCGTCCCCCAGCGGTATCAGGACGTTCCGGGTTTTGTACAGAACGGACTTCTTGCGCCACTGATCGACTATTAGTTCTGCCCGTTGGGCAACGTTATCGTCGGTGATGGGTTGCGGCGGAATTCGCCACGGACAGTACACCCCGAAGTTCGGCAGCCGCTTGAAGTCGAACTGGCAGCAGATCTTCGGATCCGGGCCGCAAGTGTGCGGAATGTCGTACGAGTAGAAGGGCATCATGTGCGTCAGGAGATCAGTTTCGCCGGTGGTGTCCCACAGTTGGCGCCAGCGGAATTCAAGCTGCTTCTTGAGGGCCAGGTTCTTCTTCACGATGTAGTGAGTTCGTTGGATCAGGAGATTGTCGAAGCCGGAATGTTTCAGGATGTAGGGCATGGCCGCGGAATGGCCGAAGGGATCGATGGCCCAAGACGAGGTTGGAGTTACGTTGAGACGGGTTTTGAGCCAGGTTTGACCCTCGGTGAGTTGGAGAAGGACCGAGTACCAGTGGGAGTTGGCTTCATCCGGCATTACCCATCCTCCGGTCACGAATTCCAGTTGGTGGTTTTTGATCAATCTGAAAGATGGAATGCTTTGTGAATGAATTGCATTGATGACAAAGATTTCTGGCATCCCAGAGGTACCTTTCTTGAAGTATACCTTCAGGAATAACGCTAAAGACTCTTCCAGATATTCATTGAACAATTTTTAAAGAATGCATAGCATAGCATAGCTTAGACCTACTGTACATGTCAATGGTTGCTTCTCAGTGATTTATAAGCACTGGTGAGAATTACACTTCGTTTCAAATAAATAACGGATGGCACTTAATGCCTAAGTCCTAGCTTTACGCTTACTCTCTAAGTGCACATATCAATAATGGCGCCGGCCAAGCCCTTATAGTCAGTTGGGATGGGGAATGGATGTTAGTGTGTGATAATTATTGCTTCTATAGACCGGGAACACCTCTGCATCTCCACAATGACCACCGGAGGACTGTTGATTAGTGAGAGAGGAAAGAGATTTCAACTCCCAGATCTCTTTCCTCTCTCACTAATCAACAGCCATACCGTCCCTAAGAATGAATGGTTAGGGGGGTCTAAATGATATCTAACCGCATCTAACCGCCTGTGAAGTACCGGGGCTCCATTCACAGTATTGTGTCCTTCCTGCGCTATCCGGAGTAATGATGCAGGTGACCTTGTGTTTCTCCGAGGTAATCGACTGCCCTTCTTCAATCTCAATCCTTAGACTAAATAAGGGTGGGATTATAAAGATGTAATTTAGTTTAAATTTTCACCTTTATGGTTTCGCATTGTGCGTTTTACACAGTGTATTCTGTGCTTTTTGCCTCTAGCGACTTTTAAAAGATCTGGTTTTTTCGCTGCTGGTCTGTTTCGTGCTGAGATTGTGAAAAGCTTAATCCTGCCTAGTTTGGGTAGTGACTACGGTTAGGATAGCTCGAATCAATCTTCAGCATAAAAGAACAGCATCAATAAATGTTTGCAGACCAACGCAAAATGCTACAGCCCAAGTGACGTTTATTCAAGAATCTTACTTTCGTAGGGCGAACTTCTATCTTGGTAACCGTGTGGACCCAGTTTTTCGCAGTTCAGTAGAATTCAGTAGAAGGTAATCTTTGTGTCCCTCAGCGTAGCCCACCAGCACCAGTTTTTCAGCTTTCGGGTCCAGCTTCTTTCGCTTGGAATGTACACCCATGGGGACGATCCAAACACCCGGAGATGGACATACGAGGGTTTGCGACCACGCCATAGTCCATACGTCAAAATGGCTTCACCCCAGAACTTCTCCAGATTGGCTTTTGTTCTTCCAGCGGTCCCATTTTGCTCGGGGCTGTATGGTGCAGCAGAATGCCGTTGTCCGCGAGGTAATTCTTTAGTTTGTCGCTAGAGTACTCACCAGCTTCGTAAAATCATCGGCTTCCGAACTGATTCTGGTTCGAATTAACGTACTGCTGGATCTTTTCATACACCTCCGACTCGCTGCGTAGTAGATACAGTACTATGTAGCAAGAAAAATCGTCCACCAGTACCATACTGAAACGGTTTCCAAACGTTTCACTTCGAACGGACTAGCCAAGTCCGAATGGATGAGATCTCTTACTGCTTTGTTCCTGCTTTCGGTTGCCTTCGAAAAAGGTAATCTTGACATCTTGCCTTCGTAACATGTTTCACACATCGTTTGTACGTCACAATCTTGCATTCCATTGCAAAGCCCTTCACGCACGACTTTCTTGATTGCATATGAACGCATTGCTTCGGATGACTGTCGGTGGTTAGCATTGTCTTCTCCGATCGTTTCCTGAGATGGTACACGATGCCTCGCCGTTATCCAAGAATGTGCATTTCTCCGTTTTTGAGGATCTTCCATGACTTCTTATCGAATTGCACAGAAGAACCTTTATCGGTGATCTTGCATGCCGAGAGAAGATTCCCAGCTAGTGTCGGAGCGTGATAAACTTGAGTCAGCTTGTTGTGATGTATCCGCAGAGCCACATCGTTGGTCAAGTAGCTATGGATTCGAGGACCTACAGTTCTCCAGTTGAATCACCGATACCTGCAGCAAGGCGTTGGTTCCGTAACGTTGGCCTTCAATCCTTCCTGGATCAACACCAACTCCATGCGAAGCAGGGATGTCTCACCCAAGGACTGTAAGACTAAGTAACCGCATTTACTTCAAAATTTATTTCGAATTATTTATCTAGTAGCCTCCGCCTTGTGGCCATTTAAAATTTCAAGATTCATCCCAAAATTGTATGCATAAATAAAGGTACCTCTTGAGCGACCATAAAGTAAACTTTTAATGATTTTTTCCGTGAATTGTAAGGTTCATAGAGGACCTTGTAAAACTTGAAAGCTACTTTAGATACTCCTCTTTACTTCGATACTTTATGCACCATAAAACCACTCATGACCATACTTTTACTTCTTAGCAGTGGTGGAAAAGTTCGCATCACGAAGCAGCTCACGAGTGTATACAAACGCATAACAAACATCACAGACTCGCAAACTGGCTAGGTGTGAGTAAGTCCGCACCCGTCTGCTCGGGAGAACAAGCCAAAAGTAGTAGCAACAAGCTCGGGCACGTTTACTCTCGAGTAACCGAGCAAAGTGTGATTTATTATGGTTTTGACAGACAAATTAATTGTATAACCATCAAATCGAAAGTAAACTACTAGTTTGTAGTCAGAAAACCCTTGGAAACCATAAATCTCGGAGGGAAAGCGGCTTTTTTCCCAAAAGCACAATATGACTCTGAACAATTTCGAACACGTTCATGAATCACTTTAGCTTCGGTTACTCGGGAGCATGACAGATACGAGTAAAGCAGCGCTCTGATGCTCGGGAGCGCTTGGGTTTGTTTATGTTCCAGTTCAGCAGAACTGTTCGCCACTTTTCATCACTGCTTAGGGATCGTTCAAATATTACGTAACGCAACAGGGGGAGGGAGGGGGTCTCACATAGTGTTACGGTCCATACAAAAATTTAGAATTTTCCATACAAAAGCTGTTACGTGGGGGAGGGAGGGGGTCTAATATGGTCAAATTTTGCGTTACGTAATATTTGAATGAACCCTTAGCAGCCTCTTCTTTCATTTGTCATTAAGTTCCATCTACCTGTTACCTTAAGGCGCAAGTAAAAATGGAGCAAATTAATGTCAAAACTGAAAAAGCAGTTTTCTCTTATAATATCTACAAATCGAAGAAAATAAAAACACAGAGCTCTTTTTTTGCCAAATAAAACAGCTTTGTGTTTTTATTTTTCTTTGATTTCTCGATTTAGAAGGAGAAAACTGCTTTTTCAGTTCATTTTTACTTGGGCCTTAAGTGTTCCATGAGCTCTTCCACAATAATAAACTAAAAACATGATATACCTAGTAGGTTGTAATTTTTAGAAGAACTTGTAATGTTCTGTCAAAAGCGCTTAGAGTGCTTTCGGTAAAATCGGTCTCTCTGACGAGATGAACTGAATAAAGTTAGTTATTCGAGCTTGAGCCGTGTTCAAGAGCGGAGTCAATCTTTGGAGTTTTATTTTAAATCACATTATCTCAAAGTATAGAAGTTTTAGTATAATTAGTAAGATTATTTGAATTAAGCCTTAGTGAAATTAGCATAAGTGATATATAGTGAACTTTACAGAACTCTCATTGGAATTGGAAGAAGAACATACTTTAAGAATTTTGATTGGATTCCTCGCAGGATTCTTCAGAGCTCTCTCAATTCTTCATGATTCCTAATTTTTCTTCAGAATGCTTCCATGGTTCTAATCAGAACTCTTCCAGAATAAATATTTGCAACAGAATCTTCCCAGGATCCAAATCCTAATCTGATCGAATCGAAATCCTAATCTGTACCGTATCTGTCAAAGATAAGCATTTAGGGCGGAATTAAAAAGTACAAGGAAGTCCAATCTACTTTTTAATTTCTCTATTGAGATTTTGCTCAGAGGATTCGAATACCTACATGAAAAAGAAAAATGACCTTAAGATAAATGACCATATGCCTGATGGCTCAATACCAAATGAACCAGGCTTGAAAAAATCGTCGTTGCAACTCCTGGAAGGATTCTTGTAGCGTTTAGTAGAAATACCTCGGGAGAGAATTCCTTAAAACCTCTGGAGTAATATGAGTATGAACTCCTGGGAAAATTAATAAAGAACTCTTTGGAGGTATTTCGGGATTGATCACTGTAGGAATTCTAAAAGAAAGCTTTGGAAAAATCACTCGAAGAATTTCTGAAGCTTTTCTGCAAGGAATCTGACAATACATTCCGGAAGAAAATGTGGAATAGTCACGTAGAAGACTCTGAAGATTTCTCGCGTAACAATTCAAAAGGGCCAATCCTCAGATCGGCGACTCTGAGAAAATTCGATTTGAATATTATTCACCACATTTTCAATTCCTATTTCTCAGTATTCAAAACAGTCAATGTGATTTCTTGCTAGTTGAGTAACGATTTACTATTACTACACGCTAATAATCGATTTTTCTCTGAAAACGACAGAAATGTGGAAAAAATGATGAGTTTAAATGCTTGGCCCATATTCGATTTTCATCAAGGCATGGGCCTTTTTTATTGGCCAAAATTGAATTTTATTAGCGTGCTTGGCCCAAGGCTAGGCCTTTTTGGTTTTCAATGAATGAGCAAAAGAGAGTCATTGGCCTCTCACCATGCTAAGGCCAATGACAGTTTGCGAAATTTTCCGATTGTAGGCCCTCTTGATAGAGCGAGAACCGATCATTGGCCTTTTCAAGCAGTGGGCCAATGAATGATTTGGAAAAAAGCGGTTATTGGCCGTTTTGAAAATCGGGTTTATAACGGTAAGTTTTATGATTACGTTGACAATGTTTGCATAGTTTGTGGGTGTTGGGAGATGCTATCGAATGGTATCAAAACCCGATTTGTTTACAATTTGATCACTGGCCCTTTAGAATTGTTACGCGGGAACTTCTGCAAAGATCACTGGAAAAACTCCTGTGCTCTTTGGTCTTTCTAGATAAATTGGTATGAAAACTATTCACAAGATAATTAATCTAATTTTTGGATAATATGCACAAGGATTTTATGAAGACATTTAAAAAAAAATATCGGACGGAATTTCTGAAGAAATATGTGTGGGAATTGACGGATAAATTACTGGAACAATTGCTATAGTATTAGCTGGTGTAAAACCTTTAAATGTATGAAAAAACCTGAAGGAGTAATCCCTAAATGAAATGCTAGAGAAAACTCAATGGGAACTCAATGAGGAATTTCTAGACAAATTTATTTATGAGTTTCCGAAGGAGTTCCTAATAGATTTTCTGGAATGACCTTTGGAGGAATTATTAGACCGATTCAAGGAAGAAAAACTGCAAAAATCGACGTAGAAACTCCTGGAGGAACTCTTGTAGGGTTTCTTGGGAAAAATCCTACAATAAATTGCTTTAACAACTATGGAGTAAATCTTTGGCGATTTTCTTGTAAGACCTCATGTAAGCATCTTTAGAGAAATAGGTCTTTAAAGTCTCTTAAGGAAATCCTGGATTTTATTCAGAATAATCCCTAGAGATAGTTGTGTCGGATTTTCTGGAGAACATCCCTGGCCGATTTCCTGGGATAATTGGTAAAGAATCTGAATTCTTTTCAGAAGACATCTGGACATAAATCACTAGAAGAATTATTGGAGCTATTCCTCAAGGAATCTGTAAATTGCTGTAAAACCTGGGGAAAAGTCACGTGATAATCTTTGAAGCTTTCTTTGGTGTCTCGAGATTTTTGTAGAAAACAGAATAAGGAAAAAAGTTAAAGTACATTTTGGTTAATGAAGAGAATTTAGATACTATTTAGAGGCATACATCAAAATAGTGATTCTTTAAAATAAGTCCTGTAAAAGATAAGAGCTGGTAGCACTCTGCTCCATGAAAAACACTGTGGAATGCTTTTTCTATGTCTAGCATAGCAAGACAGCCGACCCAAGAGAAATCTGAGGAGGCCTCTAGTAGCATCCCACAACCAACTCCCACCATACAGGCTAGCTTGTCTTCCTCTGATGGAAAAGATGCATATTTGACCTCACTTCCTGGCCCAAGCGGTGTCACCTTAATGGCTCCCAATAAGGGCAGTGGAAATGTCAAAAGTGTAAAATTGACCACAGGGGATAAGCCAGCAGGCCTAGGTAAGGGAAAGGACAAAAACCAAAATCTAAGACATCCCCCAAAATCAAAAGTTGATGATCCGCAACATCCAAAGAAGGACGGCAAACGTCCGGAAAATGCGGAACGCCTCAGCAATGATTAAAATCCTCCAAGTGAATCTCCATCATGCTCAGTACGCAACAGATGTGCTTTGCAGGAGATTCACAAAAGAACACCTTTCCGTGGCACTGATTCAAGAGCCATGGGTCAACAAAACTCGAATACAAGGTATTCAACTAAACTCGTGTAGGTTGGTATATGATGACAGCCAGCTCTCTCCCAGAGCAGCTATTCTAATACGCAATGATACTAAATGTTTTCCAATTACAGAATTCATCAAAAGGGACATCGTGGCGGTCAGGATGGAGGTTTCTACTGCTAGGGGCAGTACTGAGATCATTATGGTTTCGGCGTATTTCCCTGGCGACGCAGAAGACATTCCTCCTCCAGAGATGGCTGCTCTTGTCTCTTACAGTCAAAAACACAACATCCCCTTCGTCATCGGTTGTGACGCCAATGCTCATCACCTTGTATGGGGAAGTACAAACACAAATATCAGAGGTGAGCATCTTTTGCAGTTTCTTTCCTCCAAAAATATTGACATATGCAATGTCGGTGATAAGCCTACATTTGAAAACATCTTACGACAAGAAGTCCTTGATCTGACTTTATGCAGTCAATCCATCTCGGATAAAATAAAAAACTGGCATGTTTCTAATGAAATATCTATGTCAGACCATAAACATATAGTCTTCGAGTGGGAAGGGGGTCTAATGATTCAAAAGTCGTTTAAAGATCCCAAGAAAACTGATTGGGAAACCTACTCAGCTATTCTCCGTTCTGAAGACTATATAATAGAGCCGAATATTCAGACTATTATACAGTTAGAAGCAGCTTCGGATTCTATTAAAAACAAAATTCTAAATGCTTATCAAGAGAGCTGTCCGATCAAAACAGTTAGTTCGAACAGAGATGTTCCATGGTGGAACTTCAACCTTGATAAACTCAGGAAAACTGCTCGGAAGGAATTCAACCGAGCCAAACGCACTTCTGATTGGAGTCTATACCGAAAGGCTCTGACAGAGTATAACAAAGAAATGAGACGAGCAAAACGGAAATCATGGGTTCTCATGTGTGAAAGCATTGAGAAAACTCCCGTAGCTGCTCGACTTCATAAAACTCTTTCGAAGCAACACTCCAATGGTTTGGGAAGTCTTCAAAGGACTGACGGTTCACTCACTGTGGAACCTCGTGAAACACTGAGTGCAATGCTAAGAGTTCACTTTCCTGATTCAATCCCACAAACGAGTCTAAATGCTGAAGGTGCCAGACTTGACGTCTCAGTTCCACACGGGTTCCTATCAGGGGACTCAGGAGCAAAAAGGGACGCAATAAAGGTTGCCAAAGAAGCTATTACTCGCGATAGGGTTGTTAGGGCAGTGAGATCTTTCGAGCCATTCAAATCTGCTGGCATGGATGGAATCTTCCCAGCGCTTATCCAAAAAGAGGAAGAGACACTGATTCCACACATGGTAGAGATTTTTAAGGCAAGTTTAGTTCTGGGACACATTCCAAATGATTGGCGTCAAGTTCGAGTTGTCTTTATTCCAAAAGCAGGAAAAAAGGACAAAACCAACCCTAAAGCATTCCGACCGATAAGCCTATCCTCGGTAATGCTTAAAATCATGGAGAAGGTATTATGCGAGTATATAGATTCTAAATTTATGAAAACTATGCCTCTTTCTAAATCCCAATTTGCTTATCAAAGCGGAAAATCAACGGTCTCAGCACTGCACACGCTAGTGAACAAGATCGAGAAAACCTTTAATGCAAAAGAAATCGCTCTTATAGCATTTCTTGATATTGAGGGCGCGTTCGATAACGCTTCTTATTCGTCTATAGGTTCGACAATCGACAGATCTCATCTGAGCTGAGTGATTCGCGCATTACTGTAATGGCTACAAGGGGATGCCCTCAAGGGGGAGTACTATCTCCCTTATTGTGGTCATTAGTGGTGGACGAACTGCTAGATAGCTTAGAAAGAAGGGGTTTTGAAGTTGTTGGATACGCAGATGACGTAGTCATTATTGTACGAGGCAAATTTGACAGCGTTATTTCATCAAGGATGCAAATTGCTCTCAATCACACACTCTCCTGGTGTCAAAAAGAGAAACTAGGAATAAACCCTTCAAAAACAACAATTGTACCGTTCACAAAAAGACGAAAGGTACAACTCCACCCTCTTTTCTTGAACCAAATACAATTAGTTTACTCAAATGAGGTCAAGTATCTTGGCATCACACTTGACGCAAAACTAAATTGGAACACCCATCTTCAAACAATCATAAATAAAGGTCTCAATTCACTCTGGGTTTGCTCAAAGACCTGTGGTAAAACATGGGGTCTAAAACCCAGTATGATCATGTGGATCTATAAAACAATCGTTCGGCCCTTTGAACCGTATAATTTTCTATTTCCAGTCTAACTTGAAGCCACTAACCTGTAGATCGCTTCAAATAATAATAGGACATTTCGATTCATCTCTTTTAGGTTTTAGGGACAACACTTCTCCAGTATGACTAGCAGCCCTCAGGAAAAACGTCTCTGAAAAATTTAAATTTGCCTATCTCAGTAACAAGCAATCATTTCGAAATTTTTTAAAGTTGTATTTTGTGTTAACATATAGATGTATTACAAAAGGTACATGGACATTGATTTCTCATTGTTTTCAATGCGAGATCATCTTTCTAATATTTAGCTGTTCGGATAATTTGCGGACACCCTGTAGAGTAACCTATGCGTCCCTTGTTTGGTGGCCTAAGACAAAGGAAGCTACGGCTAGAGCTAAGCTGAACAAAATTCAACGTACTGCCTGTATTGCCATAACCGGTGCAGTTCGTAATACCCTCTCGTTTGCCCTAGATGCTATACTCAATCTGCCCCGGCTGGATCAATTCATAAAGCTGGATGCTGAGAAAAGTGCTCTTCGGCTAAAACGATCAACAGTCCTACTGTCAGGGGACTTAACAGGTCACCTCAGTATATTGAACGAATTTTCGATAAATCCTATTGTTGAAAAATGTAGTGACTGGATGGAAAAAGTGGTAAACTATGACTCGCCATTCACGGTGGTCTTTCCTTCTCGTGAGGAATGGGAAGGAGGTGGACCCACCATTTCACCGGGATCTATTAAATTCTACACAGATGGTTCAAAAATGAATAATTTGACAGGGTCTGGAGTATACGGACCGAAAACCAAAATCTCTGTCTCTCTTGGACAGTGGCCTACAGTATTTCAAGCAGAAGTCTATGCAATCAAGGAATGTGCGCAGCTGTGTCTGAAAAGAAATTACAGGCATGCCACCATCTGTATTTTCTCTGATAGTCAAGCAGCGCTTCAATCTTTGAAGGCTTTCACTTGCAACTCAAAACTTGTGTGGGAATGCATTCTTGCACTGAAATCCCTAGCTGAACGCAATCGAGTTAAACTATATTGGATCCCAGGACATACGGGTCTAGAGGGTAACGAAATTGCCGATCAGCTAGCAAGGAATGGATCAACCAATATGTTCATTGGTCCAGAGCCATTCCTTGGCATTTCAAACTCTGCACTAAACACGGAATTGAACAACTGGTTGTTCGGTCAAATTCAATCAAATTGGAATACAGTTTCCAATGCGAATCAGTCCAAAAGGTTCGTAACAATAAACACGACACAAACACAAAAACTTATAGGTCTCAACAAAAGGGATCTCAGAACATACATCGGTCTAATAACTCGTCACTGCCCAAGCAGATACCACTTATACAAGATCGGTGTCGTCCAAAACACAAATTGCCGTTTCTGTGACGAGACGGACGAAACCTCACAACACCTTCTCTGCTCTTGCAGTGCACACATCCATCGTAGGTTCAAAATATTTGGCAAGCACTACTTACAGCCAGCTGATATTTGGAACGCATCCCCCAGGGAGGTGGTTAGCTTTATTATATATATATATATATATATATATATATATATATATATATATATATATATATATATATATATATATATATATATATATATATATATATACATATATATATATATATATATATATATATATATATATATATATATATATATATATATATATATATATATATATATACAGGGTGTTTGGTTCCATGTTTTTAATAATTTGAGGGTCGATAGGTCTCCATGAGATATGAAAAAGTGCCCATGGAACATAGGGTCGCATATCACTGCTAAGTGAGTTATTCACGATTTTACGATTTTCAACTTGGTCATCTTTGAAACCTCATATCTAATTAACTATGCGTCATACCTTCAATCTCAGCGCATGAATCGAAAGCTTATGATCTAATCTATCTTAGTTTCTTGGACGTGATTTTTGTAGAAAATGATTCAAAGGCTCAAATTACGAAAAGTTTGCAAAAAGTGACGGAAAAATCAGCATTTTTCGACGTATTTTCATGAATTTTATTAAAATTATCGTAATTAATGTTAAAAAAGTTCTTCTACAAAATATGCATTAACTTGTTAGCTACCAAAGTGCCTTTGAAAGCAAAAGTGTATCTCTTGTAGATTCGTCACAATATCATGTTGAAAGTTGTGCTTCAAACAGCAAAAAAATCAAAAAGAATATCGGCTTTTTACTCTATTCGTTCGTCCGTTCGTGTGTTGATGCCTCCGCGTGTGAATGAAGTGCTCGGAAACGACAGATGTCGGTCGTGCCGAAGCGAAGGGAAAATGAAATCGCTTCGCACCATGCGCCATTTTTTCCTCTCTTCGCTGCGTTTGGTTTGCAAACAGTCGCATAAATAGATTTAGTGGGGTCGCCGCACGACCATCGCAGTAGCGAAAGTGTGTTCATAAAGACTGATCCTTTTAAATTCCTCGCACTAGTAGCTGAGCTACGGTGCAGAGCAGATGGGGGGTGTGCTTGCGCGTGTAGCGAGAACTTAATTTATGCATTTCTCGCCTATGACGTTGAACTTTTGATGCATTTTGAAGGGTTTTAGGTCGTCTATTAATTACATAGAGGTGGACAAGGGAGAGTAGAATTTATGACGTGCCATTCACTCCGTTGTAAATGTACAACACTACCAAATAAACCTCGCCCGTGATACACAGCACGGGCGAGGTGAATTCTTAGGTTCAATAAAGTAATTTAGGTATCGCACTAATGCTCAGCGTGAACTGGTTACAGCTTGGTTTTCTGTATAAGGTTGCTTACAAATTATGTTCAATAGATCAATAATCTCTCAGTTAACTATTTTTATAAAATCGAATAATAGACCTACATGTAATATTCCATATAATTTGCAGTGTCGTATCAAGAAAATTGCTCAGGGGAGACGAACGACGCAAAAAAGTAGATATTTTTACAACAATTGGGATGGCTTAAGACGGTTCAATCAAATCATTTTGTTTTTGTTTTATCCAGCAAAATAATAGAACAACTGCATAAAATTAAGAATTTCTTTTGAAATTGAGACTTTGGCAGTTTATTAGGTACTTTGTGCAGTCACAACAATTAAAAGTCACAATTTGTAAATCAGTAATTTTCTTTAAAAAAAAGCCTTAAGCCTTGCAATGTTTGTAATACGAAATCAAATATTTAAAAAAAAAATCAAATAATTCATCAAATTCCAACATTTTTACTTCATTATTAACACAATTTATGATAGATTGAACGAAATAGACACAATTTTATCAAGCAGGTTGATGCGGTTCTTGTACAAGAATAATAAAATATAAATAAACCTTTTGTTACGCTCTTAATCAAATAGTTATCAGATCTGTATCCAAATATTTGTAGTTCAAAATTTCATTTTTTTTCTCTCTCTCTCTGTTGAGTTACTAAGTCTTGTTTTTTAAATTTGTTAATTTTGAACGATAACATTTGAAATATTTGCAGTTTGCTCTAATAGATGGAAAATTAGAAATAAAATTGGATATAATTTAACAATTGAATGTATTAAATGAACTTAAAACAGTCACAATTAGAAATTGAAGCTCTTTCAAACTTTAGTCAAGTTTTAATCATCAAGTTAACTGTTACTCTAGCGATGGCAAAATCATTTGAAATTTGACTCATGGAACATATTCACGGCATAAATGTGTATGATTTTACACGAATTAAATTAAAACAAAATACCTGCTGGAATCCCACCAAAACCCGGAAATATGAGAATATGTCATTTTTCAAACAAAACTAGTTTAATGTTATTTAAAGCTGCCGCAGCAATTTACGGATGCTAATGGTCGTCACTATGGCAAGCCTCTAAAATTTCGTGAAGGGAAATATCCTTCATCATTTTAGTAACAGAACCTCCGAATTGTCAACCCTCCGAGAGGGCGAATAAAATTATTTGAAAAATAAAATTCAATTCACATTTTCAAAACTGAATGAGCCAAACATGCTATTAAGAGCGTTTTTCGTATTTCAAGTAGTTTCACACCAAAAACTGACTCCAAAATCCACTAAGGTGGAGAGGGAGGGAGGGTTGACCCCCAAACTCACCCCCTCCCACTGATCACTTATTTCTGTTTTGTAGATAATATGATCTTAATTTTCTTTCTGGCGTTATGTCCCAACTGAGACAGAGCCCTGCTCCTCAGCTTAGTGTACTTATGAGCACCTACATAGTTATTAACTGAAAGGTTTTCTCAGACAAAGTTGCTGTTTTGTATGCGTATATGGGCAAAGGCATATACATTTTAAATGTTTCATATGGAACAAAGTCCACGAGACCCCTCCCAGCTCTGAAATTCTTTGGAAATGAGCATGTAGCTTAAGGGCCGCTATAAAAGCACTGCAATATTAAATAAATGAAAAAACTCTAGTGGAATTAAATGGTATAGTACTAAATTCGGGTTTTCTTTTATTTATAGGTATTCCACTAAACAGCTCGAAGATTTATTACACAATCTTCTTAATTTTTCTCATAACCTCAATTAAATGCTTTTCACACAAATCAAAAGCATGATTACTGCATCCAGACGGAAATATTAATTTAGAAAATTTTCAAGAGTCTATCTTGCAATTTCCAAGTTGTTCATTAGTTAATGACCAATTAACTATGCTACGAATTGTAATATGAACACAATTAATTCCTGGTTTCTTTAGACACCAAAAATATGGAATAGATTCAGCGGGTAAAACTTTTCTTTGGAAATCATCCAAGAATATCTCCACAAATTCCTTCAGGAATTCTTTCAGTTAATGTTCTCAGGAATTTCCCAGGGATACCTTCAGACTGAGACCACTTGAGGAATCCTTTGTCGGCCAATACCAGGCTGGTTTTCGGGAGGGCCGCTCCGACAATGAACCAGATATTACCGATACATCTTGCAAATGATCTTAGATAAATTCTTGGAGTATAACTAGCAGACTCACCATCTGTTAGGATTGGAGACGAGGTGTCAAACAAGCGTGCAAAGAAATGACACTATCATGACACGGTCACATCTTCTTCTTCTTCTTGACATTATGTCCTCACTGGGACAGAGCCTGATTCTCAGCTTAGTGTTCTTATAAGCTTTTCCACAGTAGTTAACTGAGAGCTTTCTTTGCCAAAGTTGCCATTTTCGCATTCGTATATCGTGTAGCAGGTACGATGATACTTTATGCGCAGAGAAGTCAAGGAAATTTCCATGACGAAAAGATGCTGGACCTACCGTGAATCGAACCGAGACACCTTCAGCACGGCTTTACTTTGTAGCCGCGGACTCTAACCACTCGGCTAAGGAAGGCCTACGGTTACATATGGTCCTTGGTCTTGCGGACGATATCGGCCTTATTTAAATCGATCGCAGGTCAGTGGAGGAGGTTTTCGAGGCTCTGAAGAATCTGAATATCCCCAAGAATTCGTTTAGGAATATCTGCAAAACTTCCTTCAGCAATATTTTTAGGGATTACCCCTGATACTTCTTCAAGAATTATTTTATGAATTTCTCCAGGATTTTCTCCAGAAATTGTTTGGTAAATTCTGGCAAATTTTTTTCAGGGATTTCCCATGAGATACATCAAAGGATTCCTCTAGGAACTCCTCTAAAATTTTTTCAGGGGTTTCGCGGATTTCTTCTAGCACTCCTTCTCTAAGGAATTGTACTAGGAATTTGTTCAGAATTTCCTCGAAAGATTTTAACAGGAATTCTACCAAAGATTCTATCTGGAATACCTATTTGAATGCCTCCAGAAATATTTACAAGGATTTCTCGTGAAATACTTCCAGAGCTTCTCTACCCGGAAACTCCTCTAGCAGATTTTCGTTGAACTATTCCAGGATCTCCATAAGAATTCTTGAAAAGATCATGAAAAATATCCTGAAATTATTCTAAGAAGGACTCCTGGAGGCATCTTTGAAGTTCCAAGAGAAAATCCAAGAAGTTATTTTTAAAAACAGGGAGAAACTCTGGAAGAATTCCTGAAGAAACCAATGGAGAAGCTCCGGATGGAATCATCGGAGATATTCCTAAGAAAATTGTTGGATGAAACCCTAAAGGAATTCTTGGAGGAACTGCTTAGATCAGTGTTTTCCAAACTTTATTACCTTTCGCCCCCTTTAGGCTTATATTTTTTGGAATCGCCCCCCTAATTTATGAAACACATATGTATGCCAAAAAATGTCTTCGATTTGCATATCCCTTAATATTGTCGGTTATCGGATAATGATTAAAAATGATTAACTGAACAGTATTTTATACAGTCGACTATCCACATCTCGATATCTCACCCTATGTCGATGAATTCTTCGGTCCTTTTATTCTGCATATAATTATCCTCTCCATGTGTCGATATCTTCGTCGATCGATGTACTGCCCATAACTGCATATTTGTCAGATTCGACATTTTTGAAAATTTCGAGTTTGTACCGGGGGAGTTATAAAATGACAAATACTTTCGATCAACTTACCGAAATCTATGAGATTGTTCTAGTAAATTAAAAAGAAATGCATAGTTGTTTAGTCACATTGGCAATTGTAACCGCATAACAGTCACATTGAGATTATACATGAGCCTCATAATGTAGTAGCAACAAAATTTCTATCAGAATTATTTTGTTACTACTCATCCTATATGCAACATGAGTTATACAAAATTTCAGCCTCAAATAAGCACTTATGGATTCATAGTGATTTTTTGAAATTTTAGTTTCCTCCAATATTGCAATGAAATGCAAACTTGATATATCATTTACTAAATGCCTACTTTTGTCGAAAGTTACAAATATGCAGTTATTGGCAAAGTAGTCTTGTAGTTTTTTCATTCATGATTTTTCGTACGTTGCTATGCCCATTATCAAAGGATACTAGTTCAAATTTTCGTGATTCAAAATAACATAGGTGCATAATATGACGTCTGCTTGTTCATTGTTTTGCCTATTTTCTTTTCAATTAAGCTGGTTACCATTCATTAAAAATATGTTCTTTTCCTCCAGATTACGATAGTTCCTTCGATAACGAGATGAGGAGAGTCGACTCTAATAGCAATTCGAATAATTTCTTGCGTGTAGTACAGGCTACTAAATCAGTTTTCAATACAACTTCTGTCCACTTCAAATATTGAAATGTAATATGTGTAATATGATTTTTCCTTTAAAATTACTCAAATATTTTAAGAAATTGTAAATAATAAATGTTTGATGTTTATGAGAATGTTTTTCTTTCATTCAAATCCCCGGAAAAATATATGAAAACCCAGAATGTTTTCAAACTCATTTTTCACAGCAATAAATATAGAAGGTATTTTCTCTAACTCTAAGAAAAATCAAATTTATAGTGATGTTCTGAAGATTTAAATTCGACGTTTCTCTTATATTACTTCAAGTATATTTTTGAGTAGAGTGTTTTTCGTCTTTGGCATTCAACTGTTCTTTCGTTGGAACCCGATTTTAGCCTGCCAAATTTTATAAAAGTTTTTTTTTAAATGATCTGTACAATGGTCACACTACTATGGGTTACCCATTGTTATGAATAATTTCCATTTGAATTACTCGTGGAACAGAGTGACAAATAATCGTGACAAGGTGACCCATGCGACAATGTGAGAATGCGTACAACCAAAATATTGAAATGATTACTATAGTTATGTTTTTTCCTGGAAAACCCGGATGCCAGCCAAAGAAATATTAGCTGCCTAAGGACTGTTCATTTTATAAAGTGGACGCTTTGTTTATGCTACATCTTTTTTTATTTATTGATAAAATCGTAATCGGTTTTCTGTGCATCGTTCAACTATTATTCTACAATGCTATGAAAATATAATATCTGTGAAAATGCGTTTGGTTGAAGAGCTAAATATTGTTTTTTCCAAAAACTCCTAAAAAAGCTGTTCGTCAAAGTTTAACATTATTCTTCGCAAAACAAAAATCCTCATTTTTATGAACAAATAATATGTTTGTTTCCTTTACTATTCTACTAGAGGTATAGTTTTAAAAAAATCGATTATATTCCACCATTCTCTGACATTAGGTAGCTTGAGTGATTTATCCATTCATGGCCAAATTTGTTGATACACTATCTTTTCATTCCCAGCAAAAGAGAAAAGTAAAAAGCGTTTGAACTGGTTTAGATTACTAAAGAAACAATATTTATATAAATGAGAATAAAACCGTGAGTTTAAACCACAGTCTTAAGTATAAATTTTACTAATTTTGTACCAGGGTTGTTAACGTTAATCAACGATAAACGCCGTTAACGTTGATTGTGCTCTGGATCAACGTCAACGTTGTTGCGTTAATTTTCATGGTTGTTGGCGTCAACGTTAGCGCGTTTGCTTTGAATCAACGTCAACGATCACCGCTAACCAAAGCGTTGATCTTATGTTTCGTACAGGTTCCCCGAGAATGTTTCGAAACATCAATAAACAACACTTTTCTGTGCTGATACACCGTATCCATGGAAAATCGATTAAAAAAATCTAAGTTCACAGTACAGATCAATTATTTGGCACCCAACAGTCAGCCTCTTTGACCGTCAGTTTTGATTGCTTGGAAGAACTATTAGAAATTGCAAAGATTTTCTATCAATATTGTAACCGTCCTATGACCTCTCGCCGTTCCAGCAACCAACAACAATGAGCTGAAATCGTTCCAACAACCAAGATGTTTTTATTGAACGATCCCAAGAACACCCGATTTCTCATTTCCAAATACAAGTTGCCATACTACCCTAACATACTAATGGTAAAAGAGCAGATTTTCCCACTTCCGAGACTGTGCACCTCTACTAAAAACATCATTTTCCCACCAAATCCGACTGAGAGAAAGTCAGTTAACATTCCATAAAAAAAGCACACTGAGATCATGCATTTGTTTTCTTCTAAAAATCGTTCCTAAACATGGCATGTTTCAGTGTCTAAGTTGAAACTTTCGAAACTGCCCACACAATTCGTAGTTATCTTGTTCTAATGTTAGTAATAAACTGTTCATTCGTTATTATTATGTAAACTGAATAATTTTCTGCTTTTCTACATTTACTTTCTTATTAATCTATCGAGTATAACAATCAGGTTTCATTTTTTTTTTCAATATAAGAATCTTCAAATCGTTAACGTTAGAAATAACGAAGTCGTTGACGTTAAATCAACGATGTACATTAACGTTATCGTTAAATCGTATTTCAATGCAATCAACGCATGGCTCGTTAACCGTTTAAGGTTAACGTCAACGAATTAACGAAACGACATTAATCATTGATTAACGTTAACAACCCTGCTTTGTACGCATATTTATCGATCTACAGCAAATTGTTAACGGTTTTCTTCGAATATTTCGAAAGGTAATCCCAGAATAACATATTATGAAAACAATATGTGAAAAATAGAATCCATTTTATTCCAGCAGTGTTGCCAATTTTAATGATTGTCAATGTACTTTGTAAGGTCTTCTCAGAATGAAGCAATTGTGTTTCTATTGTGCTTAAAATGTGTAATTGGAACTTAATAAGTATGAAGGCGTAAGGACTGTTCATTTTATAAAGTGGACACTTTCTGCATGCTGTATCTTTTTAATTTGTCAATGAAATTTCAATCGGTTTTCTGCACATCGTTCGACTAGTATTGTACAATGTTGTGTTAATAAAAATTCTTCAAAATAATAAAATTTCACACGAATATGGAACAACGATTAGAACGGTCGATTCATGGAGGTTATCAAAATCAATGATTGTTTGAAAATGGCTAGAAAATTCGACGATCTATATTTTTTAATTTTCAAAACAAACTTGTTCTTCGAAAGCAACATCAATCAGAAGCCTCATAGAAAAAATCAAGTTATTTTTGGAACAACAATTTTACAAATATAATAAAATCATTTTCCCCCCTTATTTTTAAAAGAAAACTATTTAAGAAACACAATTGCTTTATTCTTAGAAGATCTTTCAAAGTACATGTATAATCACAAAATTGGCAACACTGCTGTAATTAAATCGACTTTATTTTCCACATATTCTTTTCATATTATGTTATTCTGAGATTACCAATTGAAATATTCGGAGAAAACCGTTTACAATTAGCTGTAGGTCGATAAATATGCGTACATGATTTTCAAAGTATGAGGCTTTTTAGTAAAACTATCATAAACAGTAAAATTTGTACTTAAGACTGTGGTAAAAACGCACGATTTAGCTCTCGTTTGTACAAATATAGTTTCTTTAGTAAACCAAACTAGTTTTAAACACGCTTTTGACTTTTCTCTTTTGCTGGGAGTGAAAGGATGGTGTATCAGCAAATTTGGCCATAAATGGGTAAATCACTAAAGCTACCTAATGTCAGAAAATGGTGGAATATAATTGATTTTTTTAAACCTATACCTCTAGTAGAATAGTAAAGGATACAAACATACAATTTGTTCATAAAAATTAAGGTTTTTGTTTTGCAAAAAATAATGTTAAACTTTAAAGAACAGATTTTTTTAGGAGTTTTTGGAAAAAACTAATTAGCTCTTCACCAAAAGCATTTTCACAGATATTATATTTTCATAGCATTGAAGAATAATAGTTGAACGATGCACAGAAAACCGATTATGATTTTATCAATAAATAAAAAAGATATAGCATAAACAAAGTGTCCACTTTATAAAATGAACAGTCCTTACTATATTAGCACTTCCGTCAGGACGTACTTTAAACCAAAAAAAAACTTATCATATCAGTTCCTTTCAAATTTAAAATATTTTTCTCTAAAAAATATAGGGGAAATTGATTTTATGATATCTGCAAAATTGTTGCTCCAAAAATAACCTGATTTTTTCCATCAGGCTTCTGATTGATGATGCTTTCTAAGAACAAGCCTTTTATGAAAATAAAAAGTATAAATTGTAGAATTTTTCAGCCAATTTTTAACAATAATTGGTTTTGATAACCTCCAAAAATCAACTGTTCTAATCGTTGTTCCATATTCGTGTGGAATTTATTTATTTTTTGAATTTTTTTATTATCACAACATTGTAAAATACTAGTCATTCTCAATTCTCAGATAAATGTTTTGAACTTTCAAAACATGTTATCTGTGTTCTCAATGATATTAGTGATTAATCTTTTCGATTCAGAGAAAATCTCAAATACCGATCATTCACATGATATGGAAAAAAATGAATGCATATTATAAACATTTTGTTTTTGACAATCATTAAGTGTTTTCTATCATAATTTTAAACGGAACATGCTTAGTAGACTGATGCAAATTTTGAAGTTTTTGCTCCCCTTTGCTTAAACGATGTCAATTATGATGAAAATGATCCTTCCAAAATTTGAAGTGATTTGGAAGGAATTTGGTTGTGCACACGCTATTTGAAGTTTATATGGAAATTACTATGGAAAAGGCAAATCTTTTGTGTTCACTCCTCTAACTGCTAGTCAAAATAATATATGGAAAAGTAAACACACTCATCTTATGTGAAAACTTTCCAGCTACAACTTTGCCGAAGACCACATTTCGATGGGACGTAAGGATAATTTGTTATTGGCAACTTTGGCAAAGAAAGCTCTCAGTTAACTACTGTGGAAGTGCTTATAAGAACACTAAGCTGAGAATCAGGCTCTGTCCCAGTGAGGACATAATGTCAAGAAGAAGAAGAAGATGTGACCGTGTCATGATAGTGTCATTTCTTTGCACGCTTGTTTGACACCTCGTCTCCAATCCTAACAGATGGTGAGTCTGCTAGTTATACTCCAAGAATTTATCTAAGATCATTTGCAAGATGTATCGGTAATATCTGGTTCATTGTCGGAGCGGCCCTCCCGAAAACCAGCCTGGTATTGGCCGACAAAGGATTCCTCAAGTGGTCTCAGTCTGAAGGTATCCCTGGGAAATTCCTGAGAACATTAACTGAAAGAATTCCTGAAGGAATTTGTGGAGATATTCTTGGATGATTTCCAAAGAAAAGTTTTACCCGCTGAATCTATTCCATATTTTTGGTGTCTAAAGAAACCAGGAATTAATTGTGTTCATATTACAATTCGTAGCATAGTTAATTGGTCATTAACTAATGAACAACTTGGAAATTGCAAGATAGACTCTTGAAAATTTTCTAAATTAATATTTCCGTCTGGATGCAGTAATCATGCTTTTGATTTGTGTGAAAAGCATTTAATTGAGGTTATGAGAAAAATTAAGAAGATTGTGTAATAAATCTTCGAGCTGTTTAGTGGAATACCTATAAATAAAAGAAAACCCGAATTTAGTACTATACCATTTAATTCCACTAGAGTTTTTTCATTTATTTAATATTGCAGTGCTTTTATAGCGGCCCTTAAGCTACATGCTCATTTCCAAAGAATTTCAGAGCTGGGAGGGGTCTCGTGGACTTTGTTCCATATGAAACATTTAAAATGTATATGCCTTTGCCCATATACGCATACAAAACAGCAACTTTGTCTGAGAAAACCTTTCAGTTAATAACTATGTAGGTGCTCATAAGTACACTAAGCTGAGGAGCAGGGCTCTGTCTCAGTTGGGACATAACGCCAGAAAGAAAATTAAGATCATATTATCTACAAAACAGAAATAAGTGATCAGTGGGAGGGGGTGAGTTTGGGGGTCAACCCTCCCTCCCTCTCCACCTTAGTGGATTTTGGAGTCAGTTTTTGGTGTGAAACTACTTGAAATACGAAAAACGCTCTTAAAAGCATGTTTGGCTTATTCAGTTTTGAAAATGTGAATTGAATTTTATTTTTCAAATAATTTTATTCGCCCTCTCGGAGGGTTGACAATTCGGAGGTTCTGTTACTAAAATGATGAAGGATATTTCCCTTCACGAAATTTTAGAGGCTTGCCATAGTGACGACCATTAGCATCCGTAAATTGCTGCGGCAGCTTTAAATAACATTAAACTAGTTTTGTTTGAAAAATGACATATTCTCATATTTCCGGGTTTTGGTGGGATTCCAGCAGGTATTTTGTTTTAATTTAATTCGTGTAAAATCATACACATTTATGCCGTGAATATGTTCCATGAGTCAAATTTCAAATGATTTTGCCATCGCTAGAGTAACAGTTAACTTGATGATTAAAACTTGACTAAAGTTTGAAAGAGCTTCAATTTCTAATTGTGACTGTTTTAAGTTCATTTAATACATTCAATTGTTAAATTATATCCAATTTTATTTCTAATTTTCCATCTATTAGAGCAAACTGCAAATATTTCAAATGTTATCGTTCAAAATTAACAAATTTAAAAAACAAGACTTAGTAACTCAACAGAGAGAGAGAGAAAAAAAAAATGAAATTTTGAACTACAAATATTTGGATACAGATCTGATAACTATTTGATTAAGAGCGTAACAAAAGGTTTATTTATATTTTATTATTCTTGTACAAGAACCGCATCAACCTGCTTGATAAAATTGTGTCTATTTCGTTCAATCTATCATAAATTGTGTTAATAATGAAGTAAAAATGTTGGAATTTGATGAATTATTTGATTTTTTTTTTAAATATTTGATTTCGTATTACAAACATTGCAAGGCTTAAGGCTTTTTTTTAAAGAAAATTACTGATTTACAAATTGTGACTTTTAATTGTTGTGACTGCACAAAGTACCTAATAAACTGCCAAAGTCTCAATTTCAAAAGAAATTCTTAATTTTATGCAGTTGTTCTATTATTTTGCTGGATAAAACAAAAACAAAATGATTTGATTGAACCGTCTTAAGCCATCCCAATTGTTGTAAAAATATCTACTTTTTTGCGTCGTTCGTCTCCCCTGAGCAATTTTCTTGATACGACACTGCAAATTATATGGAATATTACATGTAGGTCTATTATTCGATTTTATAAAAATAGTTAACTGAGAGATTATTGATCTATTGAACATAATTTGTAAGCAACCTTATACAGAAAACCAAGCTGTAACCAGTTCACGCTGAGCATTAGTGCGATACCTAAATTACTTTATTGAACCTAAGAATTCACCTCGCCCGTGCTGTGTATCACGGGCGAGGTTTATTTGGTAGTGTTGTACATTTACAACGGAGTGAATGGCACGTCATAAATTCTACTCTCCCTTGTCCACCTCTATGTAATTAATAGACGACCTAAAACCCTTCAAAATGCATCAAAAGTTCAACGTCATAGGCGAGAAATGCATAAATTAAGTTCTCGCTACACGCGCAAGCACACCCCCCATCTGCTCTGCACCGTAGCTCAGCTACTAGTGCGAGGAATTTAAAAGGATCAGTCTTTATGAACACACTTTCGCTACTGCGATGGTCGTGCGGCGACCCCACTAAATCTATTTATGCGACTGTTTGCAAACCAAACGCAGCGAAGAGAGGAAAAAATGGCGCATGGTGCGAAGCGATTTCATTTTCCCTTCGCTTCGGCACGACCGACATCTGTCGTTTCCGAGCACTTCATTCACACGCGGAGGCATCAACACACGAACGGACGAACGAATAGAGTAAAAAGCCGATATTCTTTTTGATTTTTTTGCTGTTTGAAGCACAACTTTCAACATGATATTGTGACGAATTGACAAGAGATACACTTTTGCTTTCAAAGGCACTTTGGTAGCTAACAAGTTAATGCATATTTTGTAGAAGAACTTTTTTAACATTAATTACGATAATTTTAATAAAATTCATGAAAATACGTCGAAAAATGCTGATTTTTCCGTCACTTTTTGCAAACTTTTCGTAATTTGAGCCTTTGAATCATTTTCTACAAAAATCACGTCCAAGAAACTAAGATAGATTAGATCATAAGCTTTCGATTCATGCACTGAGATTGAAGGTATGACGCATAGTTAATTAGATATGAGGTTTCAAAGATGACCAAGTTGAAAATCGTAAAATCGTGAATAACTCACTTAGCAGTGATATGCGACCCTATGTTCCATGGGCACTTTTTCATATCTCATGGAGACCTATCGACCCTCAAATTATTAAAAACATGGAACCAAACACCCTGTATATATATATATATATATATATATATATATATATATATATATATATATATATATATATATATATATATATATATATATATATATATATATATATATATATGCTATACGATAGGATTCTAATTTTGATCTTACTTCTGGATTTAATCGATTTCGAAGCATGCCTAGAGATTTTCGCCACTTCATCAGTAACTTCTTCGCATCAGAATCTTCATCGAAAAATCAGATAAAATCACTTTCTGCACAACTTTCGTAAAGATTTGTCTAACTTCTTTACGATTTTTCAATAAAATTTGCAAACTGAGCTGCAAAAATTTCATATTGAATGTAAACAATGATGAAATTTCAACATTACACTTTTTTGTGTGCCGTGCGCCCAGTGGTGCATATGTGCACCATACAAATTCCATAAAATTCAATGATTGCTAAACAAAATTGTGCATTTCCGATCATATGTTAGCTCAAATAAAGAGTAAAACTGTTGGAAAATATTTTTATTTCTACCTTGTGAATTAATTCTCTTTGTTATATCAGGCTTCGAAATCATGTAATATTTATCGACCGGTAAAACCCATTCCTTTTTCTTTTATATTTTTCGAAGAACAACATGTTAAATGTGTTGGCATCCCTAAAACAAGGCGTTGTAGTGAAAAAAGGGGATGTGTAATTATGAAGTAGCGAGAAAACAATTTAATTTTGTTCGTTATTTTTAAAGATACAAAGGTTGAAAGTTTTGGTGCATTGATTTTCCTAGAATTTTTGTTTAGGGTCTTTTCAGAGATACCTCTAGGGATTTCTTCATATTTCCCTAAAAATTATCGTTCAGGAGTTATTTAAAAATTTAATCAAAATTTTCTCTAAAGTCACCTTTAGAAATTACTGCAGATTTCTCAAACGATTCCATAAGAAATCCTTCCAGATATTGATGAATAAATGTGAGGTGAAATTTTGCAAAATCTATTTTAAAAACTCGAGGTCGACGTTTTCCAGACAACTTTAAATTCATGCGTCAAATAGATAATGAGAAATTTCTCAAGGAAATCCTCAAAGAATTATAAAATGGAAATCTAAGGAATTCCTAAAAAAAAACACGGAAGGTATTTTCAAAAGCAATTCTAAAGTAAAATCTTATGAAAGTTTTGTAGAAATTGTAATATCGACAAATTTCTCAAAAACTAGGGTTTTCAAATTTCCCGGGATTTGATTTCCCGGGAAACGGGAAATAAAATTACCATTTCCCGGGAAATCCCGGGATCCCGGGAAATTCTGGAAAACGTGACAATAAAGCAAATTTGATGAATTTTTTTTTGTCAAATTATTCGTATTTCGTGTAGGGTCAGTGTTCCCTTAGTAGACAGTCCCCCATAGTTGCATCAGTAGCTTTTTACGGCCGTTTTGCTACAAATCGTTGCAATACATTTTTTAACGTGAAGCTCAGGAACCACTTACCTAAGTACCATTGATACACAACTCGATTTTGTTAAAAAAAATGATCGAAATATGGTTTTGCTTATAATTTAACCTCCCTTGCATCTATAGGAAACCTATTGTTCCTATAGTTTCACTACTAAGAAAAACTATTTTTCAAAAAACAAAAAATTAATTAAATTAGAACTTTTTAATATCAATCAAAAGCTTTTGATCCACCTTTCAAAGCAAAAATGTAAAAGTTTTGTAAGAACACGGTTTTGATTTGTACTTTGCTTTGTATTATAGGCTATAGTAGCACAAGAGACAATAAACACAAAAAAAATGTTTTCGTATTTTTGTGTTTTTTTTTTTTCAAAACCGTGATAAAAAGCTTTCAGACGTAAAAACAATGCCACTGGCTTTATTTTTCGATTTTATTCGAATATTTGTTCTTAGTCATGCGGCTTCATCGACCCTATATGTATTTTATACCAGTAAATTTGTTGGTTATTTCTGTTCTTTATGAGTAATTTATTCATGATTCTCTGAAGAAACGTTTGGCATCAGAACAACAAAGTTTATAGTATTGAGCCAAAGTCCTTGTGGAGTTTATTCTTGATCCAACTAGAATCTTTATATTAAAAATTGTGACTGATACATCCATGAAAACTTTATAAGGTCACTGAATTCATAGAAAAGATCCCTTGAAAATTCCATTATTTTATATAGCAAAATTCGTCAAAAACGATATCTATTTTATGAACAACTATTTCATTAGAAGAAAAAAACAAAAAATCAGCATCGAAATAAAACTAGTGATGTAGTGAGTTCTTTGGTTAGAATTATATAATTAGTAAATGGTGCGATGGTTTTTGTTTGAAAATAGATAGTAATTTCTTTTTTTTATAAAGTTACCCGGGAAATATGAAAATCCCGGGAAATACGGGAATCCCGGGAAACAGAAAATCATTTCCCGGGAAACGGGAATCCCGGGAAATCTCAATTCCCGGGAAATGTTCCCGGGAATGAAAACTCTATCAAAAACCTTCATTTATTGAGGAATTCCTAATAATTCTTGAAAAAAAAGATTTGCTGAAGTAATCCCTGGAGATGTTAAGAACAATGCCTGTGAGATGCTGTGGAATTTTTTTTGGAGGAATCCTTGTGAAAATTGTTGAAACAATAACTGCAGAAATCGGCGTAGCATCTCTTTGAGCAAATCTTACAAGAATTCTAAAAAAATCTAGACGAATTTCTTCAAACACTCTGGAAATTTTCTTGGATGAACTCCTGTACGAATCTTTTGAAGTTCTCCTAGAGAAGCAACTGGAAAAATCAGAGGAAGAATTAGTCCAAAACTCGGTGGAGGCATTCCTGAGACAGTCCTTGGGGAAATTTCCAAAATAATCCCTGAGGAAATTACTGGATGTAGTAACGTTAGAATGCTAAAGGATTTCCTGGAGAAAAAATATGGATCTGTTTCTTTAAAAATATTAGGGGTCGTCCATATATCACGTGGACATTAATGAGGGGAGGGATCTGGCCAATGACCACGGTCCATACAATTTTTATTTTTTTTTTTTTGTATGGACAAATAACCACGAGGGGGAGGGGGGTGGTTTGAAAATTCAAAAAAATGACCACATGGTTAATGGACTGGACAGCCCCTTACGAAAAAAAAGGAATTTCTGGAGGCATCCCTGGAGAAGTCTACAAATATACCTGAATAATTTCTATTAGAATTCTTGAAAATTTTATTCGGGAAATCTGGAAAGGAATCACTCAACCTGAAATCATAGAGTGGCTATATAGACCACTTTGGTTTTCAGATCTTCTTTAAAAATTAACAACTTATTAATAAGTTATAAATTTCCATTAAAATAGTGACCATTTTATAAAAAGAGACTAATAGCATAGCTCTGCATTTAATCACAAATCATGTGTTTGCCTTTTTCGATGTCGGAATTGATTATTTCAAAATGTTAGATAGATTTTCCCCACATATCAAAAGAGTTAATTCTTACTTCTTCACGATATCCTTCTGCTCGCCAGCCAGCTTGTCGTACCACCGCGCAAAGTAGCTAATCTCCGCCCAGATAAACTTCATTCCGGGATTCTCCTCCAGGTGCCGCAGCATATTGGCGAAGATTCCCTTCGTCTGCCGTTCGTAGTACTCCTCGAACGTGTAGATCCAGCCGGGATCGTTGTGCGAGTGCGGAACCACAAACACCTTCAGCTTGTGGTGCTGGTTCCACTGCTTCTCGTCGTACGTCACTTTCCAGCCCTGCTTCCACGGGCCGCCGTCCACGTTATCGAACGGAACCTTCTCGTACAGATCCATCATCTGTATGTCCGGTTGGGGGATGATGTCCGTTCGGAGCGAGCAAGTTCCTCCCGTGTCCCGGTTCGGACTGATGACCGAATCTTTGATCATCTCGCGATTTCCCAGATGGGGAGCGGCCACTGCCGGAACCTTGTCCAGTCTGGATTCTTCGCCGTATTCGTCTCCGTCGACCGAATTCGATCGGTGGCCATTCGATCGGATTGTATCGAACTGCTGCTTCATGGCACCGAACTCTCGCCGGTGTTTGTTCAGCCCGGTCTCCAGCTCCTTAATTTTATCCTCCAACATCATAAAGCTGTTCTGCTGAAAGGAAACGGATTCTTTTAGTGAACATTATTCCATTACACAGTGAAAGATTTCATTATTTTATCAATTTTAATTTATTTTAATTTAAAAGCGCTAACATGACAAAATCTCCCACTGTGCATTGATAAGGTCACCGCAACTTACCGGTTTTTCCGACTGAATCGAGTGATTCAAAATGATGTACAGCAGCAGAAACGCAAATAGCGTTACGCCGGACATAATCAGCACGAACTTCCTCCGAATTCGGACCATATTTGCGCCTAGTAATTAGGTGCTTCACAATACTGATTCACAGGCAGAATCTACGCCGCTTATCTGCCTCCCTCTCTATGACAAACTCCACGCAAGCATCGAACCGTGCAAAAATGACCGTCGTCGTCGTCAATGTCCAATAAAACTCTGCCCGAGTTTTGTTATCAATAACAAAACCCGAAATTTCCAAAGCAACACACAACCAACACCAATAAATGCACTTATTGTTTCGTGTCGACAATGCACGACGCCACCCTAATGCGAAATTTTCTCTAGCCGATCGGATTTTTTCAAAGCTCCGACAACAACATCAAATCCACCCGGAAACCAATTCCACCACACACTTCACACTCCAGGAACACTCACGTGCACCGATTCACCGGCATAATCACTTTTTCCGGTGGGAAAACCCGGAAATTTCCCGTTTTTCTTCCTGTGTTGACGACGGCGAATCCGACCGAAGAAGACCGATTTGCAAAACTCGACTCTCGGACCGAACAAGAGAAAAACACAGTCGTCGTCTGTCAAAAAGGCCAGAGTCGAACTCGGTGTTTGAAATGTTTCAGCTTCGACGGGGCGAATGCCGATGGTAAATTGAAATGTAATTCAAGCGTGTGCTATAGCTATATATAGCTAAATATCTATAGGGGTATTCACTTAACGGCATAAATCCCTGCGTATATCGTGATAAACTGTTTATCTCAAATGTTTCACAAAATTGCGTAAACTGCGTAGGAAACATTTCAAGCCGTTGAAATTCAACAGTCAACAAATCCAAGAATGCGTCAGTCATCATAGCAACTTGAGTACGTTATTTACAAACAAACAACAAATCATGAAAAACCACTGGAAAACGTACATGAGAGTAGGATTGTCGATAGGTAGATCTGGGAGAATTAAATAAAAGACTGGGGAAAAGTTAGATGAATAAATGAGTATGATCATAGAACGAATTGTTTCAAGTGAAAGAGGTTCTGTTCTTATCGGATATTGAATCGTCACAGTGAGGAATAAAATGAACTAGGTGGCAGAGTGTTATGTCTGAGTCTAAGCAATATTGGGGCTATTCATTTATCACGTAAGGGGTTATGGTGGAAGGGATGGGAGTTTGAGTTTTCTTACGCGCCATTCTTTCAAAAATCTTTTCGTGGAGAAGGTTGTCTTAGGTAATTAATGGACCCTATGTCTTAACCAAACTGAACGCAAGGCACATCGACAACCATTTCATCCCATCGATTTGGGTTCTAGTGGGTTCTGCAATTGGATATTTGAGTAGGTATAAAGGCTGCGTTGTTTTCCGTTTATGAATCATAAGCAAAATTTCCCTTGGGATCACTTGAATGATATTGAGAAATTATTAAAAATGTTTGACAATAATAAGTTGAATAAAATGTTCTTGCAGCAACAGCACAAAGGTTGGTTTTCGTTGACGAACTGGTAGGAGTTCTGGGTGCTGTGAATAATACAGTCGAAGGTTCGTCAACTATGGTGAACCTTAGCTGAAACGATTCGAATTAAAGTTCGTAATTTATATAAACAAATTGTTGACAAGCTTGATAGTTTTGTTGGGTAACTAGGTTATAGATTTTTTGTTTTTATCGCCTGGAGCCAGAACAGGAATATTTCATTTGAAACGTTTCATCGCCAATATCTCAATTTACGCTACTTTAAGTGAATACCCCTTATATATAGATCAGTTTACCCATAAATAGGTAGTTGATTCACCCATTTATGAGTTTTTCTTATAAAACTCATAATATGGGTAAAATCTACCAATAAAAATTAGTAAAGTTCACCCATAATATAAGTAAAGTTGTTTTACCCAAATATGGGTAAAATAAGTACCCATATTTGGATGAAAAATAAAACATCAACAATTATAAACGAGTAACAGCAAAGAGGTGGTTACAATCTTTATACTACGTTCAGACTAGGGCTTATATTACGTGAGATTGAGGGTTTCGTAATATAGAAGCTATATCACCTTCTATATTACCTAATATCCCATACAAATCAGCTGTCACTCTATATTACGAATCCAACATGATATAGCTGATATCACGTTCCGATCATAATATACACGCTAAGAAAATAAAATACTAGTTGACTTAAACATCATTCTAAAACCATATTCGGTCTATTCACCCCTTGGAATGCATATTTCTGGAATATGCTTTCATAGTATAAAAAGCGTATAATAATCGTAATGCTTATTACGCTCCTATTTCTATACCGCCGTTATTCTTTTGTTTAAATTTATTTCCCACTGTCGAATCAAGAAGGAAAACTTAACACTCGCGAACACAGATAAAAATTGTTCCTCCGGCCATCTTGATATACCGAAACTGCAACAAACAAAAAACAAAGTCCCAAGTGTAGCAACAGACAACATAAATGCATGAGAATTAATAATTTCCGTAAATGCATGCTCTAGTATAAAATAAATATTGGAAATGCATAATTAATATAATTTGTAAAAATTAAACACCTTAAATGAAATACAAGTAATAAATTTCAATCTAATTAGTATTTTGCGTTTTCTCCGTGTAGCATCGAAAATTCATGGTTGGCAGCTCAGCCTACATAGCGCTGGGCGATATTTTATGCTAACAAATGTCATGCTGCGCGCGGAATCAAAGCAAAACAAACAAAAAAAATACACTGTCGGTTCAGTCGTATCAACGTTTTCATAAGGATAGATCCGGATAGTTTCTACGATTCTCTTCTACGAAAGATTCCAGTTTATTTAGGATCTTTACTATGCAACAGAATTAGGCATTTCCAGAATATTCTAAATTCTTTCAGAATGCTCCTAGAATTTTTCTCTTTTGGGTCACATCCCGAATCCCTCTTGAACATTTAAAAAATCTTCTTAATTTTTATACCGAATTTCTTCAACGATTTTTTTTTTCTGAAATTTAACCAGAATTCCACAGGAGCATTCCACAAGGATTCTGTAATCATCCATAAGAAAGTCCAAAAACATCTAGGTAAGAAGAATTTTGATAGCATTCTGGAAGAATTCTAAAATCATCCCAAAAGGATCCTGGAAGCATTCAAATGTATTCTTCTGGCATCCTAACTAAGAGTATTCTTCTAGCATCCCGAAAAAAATCTTCCACCATCCTAAAAGGATTCTTCTTGCATCCTGAAAGAATTCTAGCATCATGGAAGGATTCTGCTAGCATCCTGAGTAGATTACCATAGCATTCTGAGAGGTTTCTTCTAGTTTTCTGAAAAGATTCTAGCATCCTGAAAGGATCCTTCTAGCATCTTGAATGGATCATTACAGCATTCTGAAAGGACTCTTCTAGCATCCTGAAAAGATCCTGGAAATATCCTGAAAGGATCCTGTAATTATCCAGAAATAATGCTAAATGCAGGGGGTGGGAAACTCGGCTCATCTAAAATTGTGCCGATTTGTGCCGACTGTGACGAAAAGAGCGACCGTATCGATATGTCATATTTGTCTGATTGCACTGTAATAACTGGCAACTCTGTTTAATCTATGTCAGATTGTTTTTGTTTATTTTAAAAATCACCGATTGAACGAATTCGACTGAACAGCATAAAATCTAAGGTTTTTGATTGACGGAGGCCGCTATTTAGATTTCTGGTAAGTTTTAAGTAAAAATGTGCCTTTGCTTTCAATAACACATTAATATAATTTTGCAGTCCAGTGGCAAAGATATCGCGCGGATTATGATCGTAAATTTGAATGCCAAGCATTGCGTTAAGGATCCGATGGATGATAGTGGATTTGCAAAATAGTTTCCGAATTGTAGTGGGTGGCAGTGATCGTGGAAATGCGGGCTTCGAGGTCCATCTACAGTGTGTTCGTTGTACTGCTAGAAGTGTTAGGATCAGACAATGGTGAGTCTTTCGGATTATCCTCCGGCAGAGAAACTGGAATGACTCAAACTCCTCTTCCGCATATAACCAGTACATTCTCAACAAATCAAGGACAACACGTACACCCTGATCAGCAGAGCGCACTGCTTCCGGCGATTGAACGGAACGCACATAATCGGGTGCAGTTTCAAACTAAGCGGATCCGTGGGCGTTCTGAGTCGGACATTGATTTTGTGGTGCGAAAGCATCCTGCCCCTCCTCGGTCCGAATCTGATGCCGCACCTGTTCACGCGGGAATACACCTACTGCGTAACCAAAGTGGTCTTCAATATTCCACTGTAGATCTGGTCAATAAAATAATGTTACGGAGTTGGTGCATTTTAGCCAGGAATAGCGCTGTCCGAATCAATGAAGCAGATTTTTCGGAGAGGAAGAAGATACGTGTGATGTGGAGCGACCGGAAGGCAGTTGGACTCCTTGGGGGACGAGGCTGTTGGAACTGCTAGAGGATTTCCCCTTTCCGATCTACTACGTGGCTGATCCGGATGATATGGACAAGCTGTACGACCGCTTCGAGCTCAGAATCTCCGATCGTAGATTTGGATGCCCACCAGAACGCTAAGGATTCTAAAGATCTGACGAAACAGTGGAGTTTCACGAAAGGAAAAGCTGCTGTTCAAAAATGGCGACTCATCTGAAGCCCCATATTGGAGCATTCACAAATTTCAAAACGCTGCACACTCAATCACGATTTGCTTGTTCGGTAATTTTTTATACTGGGTACGAATTGTAAATCATGAAAAATACCAAACTTTCAGCTTTATGACTGAAAACTTCTGAGGTTCAGTAATAATTTTTACTTTTTACTGAACTACGGTAGCTGTCAGACCCAATTTTGCAACATTACCGAACAGGCCGAAAAGTCAGTAAAAACAATTACCGACTATTCAGTAGTTGATGTTCTTTTACTGACTTGTCGTCAAAACCAAATCAAAACAACTGATGCGCATGCGAGAAAGTGTCAAATGAGAATCTCCTGCTGTAGAATCGTCCGGCGCCGGAAGACACGGCTATCGCAATCAAACTTTTCCTGCACCTATTTTGCGCTTTCTCGTGGTAAGTAGTCGAAATTTAGTGAGAAAATCAACCATTTTAAGCAGCCAAAAAGGCTCAGCACGATTTTAACTGCTTACGTTGGAAAATTTGGTTAGTTTCCATACAGGAGGTAAATTCATCTGCATCATTGAGTTTGCCTCTTGTATGCAAACCAACCAAATAATGATTTCGTCACACATTTTTCGATTACTTCCACTGAGATATAAGCATACCGTAGATGTTTATTCGTACGAAAAATGCATGTCGATGTTCATGTCGATTGGATTTTAATTTGTATTGATTTCTGAAAAAAAAACAGTATCCGTAGAAGCAAAGCATGAAGCATGGGAAACTGGAAAGCCAGTAAAAACGCTCAACAATTTTACTGACTAAGTCAGTTATTTCCATCAATCAAAACATATTTTGGATTACTCAGGGGGTGGGAAACTCGGCTCACTGTGCCCGGCACAGTATTCGGCACATCTGGGCACCCTTCTAATTGATAATGAATTGGATTTGACAGCTACAACTTTGTTTTTGCTAACTACATAAAGTGGTCGTGCGATTCAATCAGATTGTTGTTATCCCGAATTTGTTCGGTAAGTATAAAATTAAGAATTTATACGGCTCAGAAGACCCTTCTGTACCACGTACCACCATCCGAAGAGGGTCAATCTAACGAACGTGTCTCTGCTATACAGGTAAACAATCGCATCCACGATGAAACCCGAAAAATTATCGTGATCACCGAGGGTCAAAACGGCGTTACAAGTCTCAGAGAGTTTATTCGTCCATCCCAAAATCTTGCCGGATTTCATTGTGACCCACTTCTGAAGAGAAGTTTCAAAATCTCCGCCAAGGAATGCTGGGAGTAAACCTGGAAAAGATGATCAAATGGTACTCGCATGAAATCCAGTGCTCGGTCGATACAAGACCCCCCCCCCCCCTTGGAGGAGATGCTGGCAGAGGTAAGGCAGCTGAATAAGAAGAGGAAGTTATGGAGGAGTCTAATGATGAAGAAAGTGCTTAAAATTGACATCGATAATACGAGTCTGCATTGACCCGCTCCAGGTCCCACGCCGTGTACTGAAGCTTCCACTGAGGAGCATGGTCAACGGCGTTCCATTGTCACGTCTCATCTCAAAAACGATTAAATCAGTAATAATAAAAATATACATTTTATTACAATACATTTTATTCCCTCTCCACCACTCTTAGAGGCCGGCAATGCCTAAATATTACGTTCCCGAAGAGTCGTCCTTCAGTGCATTGTTGATTAGTTAGTGTGGTCGCAACTCATAATAATGACCGTGCCAGATAAGTTCTCAACAATGTCCAGAATTTCCACAAGAACTTCTCATCTAGGGTTTATTAATAAACTGTATAACGCAGAAAATAGTCATTTTTGACCCTCATCCACCCTCTCGTAATGCTATTTGTATAAATAGTCTAGAGGTTTTGTATGATCTGTAACATCAGAAGGACCCACCCCCTTCACACAGCCAATTCAGATTACCGACCCCAGTAAAATTTTACTGGGTTTTGGAACTACGGTTTTTTCGGTAATTTTTACGATTACCGAAAAAACCCAGTAATCCAAAATATGTTTTGATTGATGGAAATAACTGACTTAGTCAGTAAAATTGTTGAGCGTTTTTACTGGCTTTCCAGTTTCCCATGCTTCATGCTTTGTTTCTACGGATACTGTTTTTTTTTCAGAAATCAATACAAATTAAAATCCAATCGACATGAACATCGACATGCATTTTTCGTACGAATAAACATCTACGGTATGCTTATATCTCAGTGGAAGTAATCGAAAAATGTGTGACGAAATCATTATTTGGTTGGTTTGCATACAAGAGGCAAACTCAATGATGCAGATGAATTTACCTCCTGTATGGAAACTAACCAAATTTTCCAACGTAAGCAGTTAAAATCGTGCTGAGCCTTTTTGGCTGCTTAAAATGGTTGATTTTCTCACTAAATTTCGACTACTTACCACGAGAAAGCGCAAAATAGGTGCAGGAAAAGTTTGATTGCGATAGCCGTGTCTTCCGGCGCCGGACGATTCTACAGCAGGAGATTCTCATTTGACACTTTCTCGCATGCGCATCAGTTGTTTTGATTTGGTTTTGACGACAAGTCAGTAAAAGAACATCAACTACTGAATAGTCGGTAATTGTTTTTACTGACTTTTCGGCCTGTTCGGTAATGTTGCAAAATTGGGTCTGACAGCTACCGTAGTTCAGTAAAAAGTAAAAATTATTACTGAACCTCAGAAGTTTTCAGTCATAAAGCTGAAAGTTTGGTATTTTTCATGATTTACAATTCGTACCCAGTATAAAAAATTACCGAACAAGCAAATCGTGATTGAGTGTGCAGCGTTTTGAAATTTGTGAATGCTCCAATATGGGGCTTCAGATGAGTCGCCATTTTTGAACAGCAGCTTTTCCTTTCGTGAAACTCCACTGTTTCGTCAGATCTTTAGAATCCTTAGCGTTCTGGTGGGCATCCAAATCTACGATCGGAGATTCTGAGCTCGAAGCGGTCGTACAGCTTGTCCATATCATCCGGATCAGCCACGTAGTAGATCGGAAAGGGGAAATCCTCTAGCAGTTCCAACAGCCTCGTCCCCCAAGGAGTCCAACTGCCTTCCGGTCGCTCCACATCACACGTATCTTCTTCCTCTCCGAAAAATCTGCTTCATTGATTCGGACAGCGCTATTCCTGGCTAAAATGCACCAACTCCGTAACATTATTTTATTGACCAGATCTACAGTGGAATATTGAAGACCACTTTGGTTACGCAGTAGGTGTATTCCCGCGTGAACAGGTGCGGCATCAGATTCGGACCGAGGAGGGGCAGGATGCTTTCGCACCACAAAATCAATGTCCGACTCAGAACGCCCACGGATCCGCTTAGTTTGAAACTGCACCCGATTATGTGCGTTCCGTTCAATCGCCGGAAGCAGTGCGCTCTGCTGATCAGGGTGTACGTGTTGTCCTTGATTTGTTGAGAATGTACTGGTTATATGCGGAAGAGGAGTTTGAGTCATTCCAGTTTCTCTGCCGGAGGATAATCCGAAAGACTCACCATTGTCTGATCCTAACACTTCTAGCAGTACAACGAACACACTGTAGATGGACCTCGAAGCCCGCATTTCCACGATCACTGCCACCCACTACAATTCGGAAACTATTTTGCAAATCCACTATCATCCATCGGATCCTTAACGCAATGCTTGGCATTCAAATTTACGATCATAATCCGCGCGATATCTTTGCCACTGGACTGCAAAATTATATTAATGTGTTATTGAAAGCAAAGGCACATTTTTACTTAAAACTTACCAGAAATCTAAATAGCGGCCTCCGTCAATCAAAAACCTTAGATTTTATGCTGTTCAGTCGAATTCGTTCAATCGGTGATTTTTAAAATAAACAAAAACAATCTGACATAGATTAAACAGAGTTGCCAGTTATTACAGTGCAATCAGACAAATATGACATATCGATACGGTCGCTCTTTTCGGCACAGTCGGCACAAATCGGCACAATTTTAGATGAGCCGAGTTTCCCACCCCCTGGGATTACTGGGTTTTTTCGGTAATCGTAAAAATTACCGAAAAAACCGTAGTTCCAAAACCCAGTAAAATTTTACTGGGGTCGGTAATCTGAATTGGCTGTGTGAAGGGGGTGGGTCCTTCTGATGTTACAGATCATACAAAACCTCTAGACTATTTATACAAATAGCATTACGAGAGGGTGGATGAGGGTCAAAAATGACTATTTTCTGCGTTATACAGTTTATTAATAAACCCTAGATGAGAAGTTCTTGTGGAAATTCTGGACATTGTTGAGAACTTATCTGGCACGGTCATTATTATGAGTTGCGACCACACTAACTAATCAACAATGCACTGAAGGACGACTCTTCGGGAACGTAATATTTAGGCATTGCCGGCCTCTAAGAGTGGTGGAGAGGGAATAAAATGTATTGTAATAAAATGTATATTTTTATTATTACTGATTTAATCGTTTTTGAGATGAGACGTGACAATGGAACGCCGTTGACCATGCTCCTCAGTGGAAGCTTCAGTACACGGCGTGGGACCTGGAGCGGGTCAATGCAGACTCGTATTATCGATGTCAATTTTAAGCACTTTCTTCATCATTAGACTCCTCCATAACTTCCTCTTCTTATTCAGCTGCCTTACCTCTGCCAGCATCTCCTCCAAGGGGGGGGGGGGGGGGTCTTGTATCGACCGAGCACTGGATTTCATGCGAGTACCATTTGATCATCTTTTCCAGGTTTACTCCCAGCATTCCTTGGCGGAGATTTTGAAACTTCTCTTCAGAAGTGGGTCACAATGAAATCCGGCAAGATTTTGGGATGGACGAATAAACTCTCTGAGACTTGTAACGCCGTTTTGACCCTCGGTGATCACGATAATTTTTCGGGTTTCATCGTGGATGCGATTGTTTACCTGTATAGCAGAGACACGTTCGTTAGATTGACCCTCTTCGGATGGTGGTACGTGGTACAGAAGGGTCTTCTGAGCCGTATAAATTCTTAATTTTATACTTACCGAACAAATTCGGGATAACAACAATCTGATTGAATCGCACGACCACTTTATGTAGTTAGCAAAAACAAAGTTGTAGCTGTCAAATCCAATTCATTGTCAATTAGAAGGGTGCCCAGATGTGCCGAATACTGTGCCGGGCACAGTGAGCCGAGTTTCCCACCCCCTGGCCATTCATTTGCTTAGAAACAAGAAACTACACACTCGGTTACCAATGGCTTTTAGGGCGAGATCACAAGATTTTTTTTACAAGATCTCAAAAAACTCTTCTAGTTTGAGAATCCGTGTCAATATTAATCATTGGTGATCTAGTTTTGAAGATATTCAGATGTTCCTTGGGGGACCAACATTCTTCATATGAAATGTTTTCGGCGGCCATTTTGTTTTTGATCAATTTATCAAAAAAGTAAATCTGTACTATACAGGAGCTGTTTCATATATTTCATATCGCTTGAATTGGCCATTTTGGACACCAACCCACTCCCTCGTGACGCCTTTTATATGGATAATCTACAATTTTTTTATGAGCCGTAACAACGTTAGGACACCCACCCAAGGTCCGGAGATATTCCAAAATTCCTTGGGGGACCCACGCCTAGCCATAACCTACGTAAATATCTTAGGCTACAGCATTTTTATCGTATTCGGATATTCACTTCACGGAATGATACATTAATGCGAGTATGTTGTGATAAAATGAAGCAATTTAGAGTAGCCATCTTTGAGTAATGAGCATTTATGTTTCTGGTACCACCAAAGACAAATTAAAGACCCCCATGTCCCTTGCAGTTGCTCATAATTTTATGGCTCATAAGGTAATCTAGAATGCCGTTCAAAGTGTACTGCGATCTGTCAAATTTGGGTACCTTTTGTACTACCGAGGGACCAAATGCAGTACTAGAAGTGGTACCCAATCTGAGCCCGAGTGTGACGGACCTGGTACCACACTGGACAAACAAAGAACTTGAAAACTTTAAAAACATTTTATCGTAATTTTCAGATTTCTCCATGAATACTGAAACGATTTGTATGATTTTTTCAGAGTAGCTCCTTATCTGAGACTTCTTATCACCTGGCATTGTAGGGCTCATTCACAAATTTCATAAGGCTTTAAGCCTGATTCGCGGCTGACAAGTAATTTCTTGGCCTATCGTGATGCATGGAAAATTCCTGCAAGGAATCGATCAAGGAAGCGTTTTTTCTGATCGCACTACGTAGTTAAAAAGAGATGTCAGTTCAAACGGGAGTCACTGTAGAAAATTTCTGCGATGAATTGGCGAGAAATTTCTTTATTGATTCCTGTTCAGCAGCAAATCAGGCTTAAGTCTGATTTGCTGCTGAAAAGCAATCGCTAAAGAAATTTCTCACCGATTCCTTGCTTAAATTATTTAAATTGAATCCCGTTTGAACTGACATTTCTACCCGTGTTTCTAAGTGTGGTGGAACTTATCGAATAATTTCCGGAGGAATTACGATCTAGGAGACGGACTTGAGAATTCTAAATGCAACTCCCGATAAGATTTTTTGAGAAATTTCTGGGAACGAAATCATCAGAAATTCTTTGAGAATCTCCTAGAGGAATTTATGGAGGAATACTTGGATGAACAATAAGTGTCGTGTTCAGTCGTGCGTCGTTTATTGTGTAGTAAACTCCCAAGAAGATCCTGGGAAATATCCTAGAAGCATTCCTAGAGAACACGTGATGAGATTCCTGGACGAACTCCGGTTGAAATCCTGGTGGACCTGCCAGCGGATTCTTAGAGCAACTCGCAGGGACATTCCTGAAGGAAGTACGGTGGAATTCCTGAACGAACTGCGGAATAATTCCGAAAGAAGCTCCAGATAACTTTTGGAAGGAACTTCTGAGGAATATCCAGTGGAGCTCCTTTGG
This sequence comes from Aedes aegypti, assembly GCF_002204515.2. Lineage (NCBI taxonomy): Eukaryota > Metazoa > Arthropoda > Insecta > Diptera > Culicidae > Aedes > Aedes aegypti. The sequence continues at coordinate 285,931,823 of NC_035107.1, read as the reverse complement.
ACTTCCCGAAGAAACTTCGAAGGAGTAACGTGATGAATTGCAAAGAAGTTCCCAGAAGAATTTCGAGGCATTCGTGGAAGGAATTCCAGGCGGAGTCCTGAACTTAATTCCAGGAGGTATTGCTACGGGGCTGTCCATTAATTACGTAAGACAATTTTCGGGGTTTTTCAAACCCCCCTCCCCCCATGATAAGATTTTTTGTATGAAAATGAAAAATAAATTGTATGGCAAGTAAGAAATCTCAGACCCCCCCTCCCCCCATAAACCCTTACGTAATTAATGGGTCGCCCCTACTGGAATTCCGCTGAGAAATTCCTGTAGAAAATGCCCGGAAGGGTTTTTGGGGGATACCTTCGAAGGAATCCTTGAAATTATTGGAGTGTGCAATGATTGTGCCTCGTATGCGCAACACTGGATGTGTAGATTATGGCGAATGACGCATGCGCCGGTAGGGCAGTCGGCGAGCGCGCCAAATAGAAGGAAGAAAGAAAGAATGGAAAGTTTGCCATTCATCCGTAATGTGATGTTCAATCCGTTCAGACGTGTTTAGCAAAACTTTCTCGTTGCGTACAGTTAAAGTTGTAGTTGTAGTTGTGGTGTTTCCTACCGAAATCCTGGAATTTCTGGACCAAGTCCCCGGAGAAATTCATGGACAAAATCCGCAGAGGAAAACATGGACGAAATCCTCGGAGAAAATGCTAAAGAAAATCCACTGAGGAGTTCAAGGGGGATATCATCTAAGAAATTCCTGGAAATCTCTAGTCTCTAGCTCCCGGAGGAATTCCAGTATTAAATGCCCAAAGGGATTGCTGGAGAAAATCCCCGGAGAAATTCCTGGTTTGAACCCCCACTGATATAACTAAGAAATTCTCCGAATGAATCTTCTGAAAGAATCTCCGAACCGAGAAATTTATTATTTTTTAAAGACAAAATCCTCTGAGGAATTGCTATTGTAAACCCTCTGAAGAATTCCTGGAAAAAAATCCTGGAGGAGTTCTTGGTGGAAACCCCCGAAGGAAATCTTGAAAAACAAAATTCCGGAGGCATTTCTACAAAAAATCTCCGGAGGAATTTCTGGTGCAAATCTCCGGAGAAATTCCTAGAAGTAATACCTGCATAAATTCTATTAAAAACTCTCCGGAGAAATTGCAGGTGAAAATCCCTAGAGAAATACCTGAGGGAAATCTTCAGATGGATCTTCTGAAAAAATCTCCAATGCAATTTATGGAGACAACCCTGGGAGGAATTTATTAATGAACTCCCACAGAGGAATCGTTATTGTACACTCTTTGAAGAATTGCTGTAAAAAATCCACGGAGGAGCTTGGTTGAAATCTCCGGAGGAAATTTTGGAAAAAAAATTCTGGAGGCCTTTCTGCAGAAAATCTCCAGAGGAATTCCTGGTGCAAATCTCCGGAGAAATTCCTGGAAGAAATACCCGGATAAATTCTCTTAAAAAATCCACTGGAGGAAATCCCCGGAGAAATTCGTGGAGTTCATCAAACGTGGGTTACTATGCTAACATCCCCCCTTAACCGAGAATCCGTCCAATTCCAATTGTTTGTCTTTCGGTTTCGAATCTGGGAGCCGGAACCGCCTTCGTCAGTAGATCAGCCAACTGTTGTTGACTGCCAACATGCTGCAAACCAATCACGTTCTCTTCGATCTTCTCCCGCACGAAATGATGGCGAATGTCGATGTGCTTACTACGTGGAGCATAACCGACTTCCCTTTCCGCTAGGTGAATTGCGCTCTTGTTGTCGCAATAGATTGTAATTTTCTCAGCAACGCCGGATAGCTCCTGCCGTAATCCTCGCCACCAGATAGCTCCTTGGGCTGCTGCCGATACCGCCATATATTCCGCTTCAGTTGTCGACAAGGCCACTGTCGATTGCCTTCGACAATTCCACGAAATCGGTCCGCCTGACTTCATGAAGACATATCCCGTGATGGAATAACCTAATGGACAATTGAATGAAACACGTCTGTTTGGTTTGATATGTTGAGGCTAAACTGATTTATTAATCTGTACAATATTGAATGGCACACTATGATTATCTATTTAATTCGTGGGTTACTATGCTAACAAAAACACTTAGAAATTTGCATAACGTTTACTTGAATTTTGACGGTTTTTCATGCTCTGCCCTTCAAATGTGCGGTTTTCCAATGACAGTTGGTGACAGCACGTGACAGGTTCCCGTGACTTTTGGGAGCTCGCAATCTAAGCCAGCTTCCTCCTCTCTCTCAGCTTAATACCAATGGTTTTAGTAAGTCTTTGACAATCAAAAGTGAGGTTAGGTAGCGAAAGTTTCCCAAATTGAAATGGATATTTACAGTTTCCTGTGCCTTAAATTGCGAGAATCTTGTCAGTAAATGATTGTAATGATTTTTCTTACAAAGTTATCACTAGAAATTTTGATTAGGATACACTAATCCCTATTCTAGAAGGGCGCCATCTACGCATTTTAGCGTTGCGTGAGATCATCAATAGGATCGACGATGTTCGCTGGTTGGAAAATATTCCAACTAAAAAGCACTCGAATGAGCATTTTCACCATCTGTCAGTCGTTCCAACTAACGGGTCGGATTCGTTAGATGGAAGGCAGTCGTGTTCCAACCAGCAAATCCTCGCTGTAGAAGGCCGCTTGTACTTTTGAGTAAATTTGCTAATATCAAAGTTTCCCGATGACCCGCCCTAATACCGGCGTGATGTAATCGCACCGCATCCCATCGCCCCTCGCTGCCAATGTGCATGCGGCAACCCCAACTGTCAAGCACCGCGACGGACGAAAATCGGAGCAGTCCACACACAAAAAGCGAATACGTCGCGAAAAGCAGTCGCTCGAGTACGAGAGAAGAGCCACACACAATCCTAGTTGCGGTGCAGAAACTAGAAGGTGAAAGAGATTAGGGCCTCGAGAAGGAAAAATTTCCATCGCGTTTTTCACCGATTTCCTGTGCTAAAAACCGGCCGTCGCGTGTCGCAAAATGCAGGGCACCGTTTGGCCCGCTCGCTTCCGGTTGCGGTTCCGTTGAACGGGTACGTTTTTGGCCGGAAAAAGAGGCTCTTCGTCGTCGTCGTCGCGAGAGAAAGAACTTGGAAGTTTTTTCTTGCCACGGATCGAGAGACAGAAAGAAAGAACACTCGGCTCTAGGTTTATAGGTGCAAGGGGGAGGGGCGGCGTAGAAGGGGGTCCCAATCAAAGTGTGCTGGTGCGGGAGTTGGTTTAGTGTGCGTGTGTCGCGCTGCCTTGTGTGGGTGTGTGCGTGTGCATTCGGGTGCACAACATAACAGAAGAAAGAAGAAGGAGGAGGCGAACACTACTTTTACCACCCCCTGTTTGACAACTAGTGCAGCTCCTCTGTTTTTGGTGGTTGTGTCCCTTTATTTTTGGGGAAAAGAGAAGTTTTTCTTTGCAAAGCCGGGTTTTCTTGTGGTTGAAAGTGAACATCGTCCTGTTTGGCGTTTTTAGTGAAGGAGCGAGATTCCTAGGAACACGGTTATTGCGGAGCGAAACCCGGATTCGCCGGAAAGATGTGCGATGTCTGCTCGGGGTTCCTGAATCTGCTGGGGTCATGTAAGTATTTTGCTGCAGCTGGGCCCTCCACAAGAAACGAATCATTGTGTGTTCTCATACACATTCCTCACACTTGCAAAGGGAGGTTTGCTTGTGTGGGTTAGCCATCTTTGAAAATTATGGGTTTTCTTTTACAATAATAATGATGAGGGCTTAAAATATCTGTTAGGAGTTTTGTAGTTCTTTAACTCAACAGATTCCTTATGTACTTCACTATGAAATTTACGATTTAAAATTGTATGATGTTTCATTACCATAAGATTTTTCTCAATTCATGAATTTTCATGTCACCGTTAGATTCTTTGTAGATGGAAAAGTACGGATTTTGGAATCATTCAAAGAGTCAAGAGATCCAGAACTTACATTCATCGATATGCCATGATTCAGAGATCTCAGATTACACAGAATGGAGCAGATATGGTTTCCCAGATTCGTCCGAGATACATACATCAGCAGATTTCTGAGAGTTTAATCATTAAGGAAGCTGAATCCCAGGCATATGGAAGTTGCTCGCATCTCGGAGGACACTGAAGTCCGATACTTCGCACATTTTGACAATGATTGTATTGATGAAGATTGAAAAAGTCACCTTTCTAAACAACTAGAATGAATGAATATCAGTGGAGGAACTGATGAAAGCAAACCTATGTTGAAAACCATGCTTTTTCAATTGGGATGTAATGTTAAGCCAAAGCAGAGAATTGCCAAGAAGTTTCCGTGTGAATGGATAACTTTGCCAAACACAATTTTCTCCTAAATGGGTATGATTTTGAGATAAGAAAGAACTCGCATCTTTCCTTTGACAGATACGCGTATTTTGACCTCAGGCTGTCTTCATCAGCGAGGCTCTTTTGAACGAGGCGTTTCATCCACGAATTAAATTACTTCAGAAAATCCACAAACCAGGAAAATAGATGCGAGAAATCACTTCGGCAGACGGATCCGTAACCCGTATCGGTACACCTGGAGATCACCCCAACAGACTGAATCGCAGATCGACCACGTTTTGATTGATGGAAGACACTTCTCGGACATAATCGACGTCAGAACCTATCGCGGCGCAAACATCGATTCGGACCACTACCTAGTGACGGTTAAAGTGCGCCAACGACTCTCCGTTGTGAACAACATTCGGTACCGATGACCGCCACGGTACAATCTGGAACGACTCAAGCTACCCGAAGTCGCAACTGATTACGCGCTAAACCTTGAAGCAGCGTTACCAGATGAGGGAGAGCTCATCGAAGCCCCTCTTGAGGACTGCTGGCGTAGTGTCAAAGCAGTCATTAACAAAGCAGCAAAAGGTGCCATTGGGTTCGTGGAAGAAAATCGAAGGAACGGTTGGTTTGACGAGCAGTGTCAGACGGTTTTGGACGAGAAGAATGCAGTGCGGGCGATGATGCTGCAGCTAGGTACCCGTCAAAATTTGGAACGATACAAACAGAAGCGAAGACAGCAAACCCATCTATTCCGGGATAAAAAGCGCCGCCTGGAAGAGTTAGAGTGCGAAGAGATGGAGCAGCTGTATCGTTCTCAAGAAACGCGTAAGTTCTACAAGAAACTCATTGCATCCCGCAAAGGATTTGTGCCGCGAGCCGAAATGTTCCGGAATAAGAATGGAGGTATCTTGACGGACGAACGTGAGGTGATTGAAAGGTGGAAGCAGCACTACGATGAACACCCAAATGTCGCAGAGGAGGAAGACCAAGGCAGCAGGAGAAATGGCTTTAACAGTACGGCGGATGATAGGTGAAATTGATGCTGCTATCAAACAGCTCAAGAACAACAAAGCAGCTGGAAAGGATGGTATTGGAGCGGAACTTATTAAAATGGGTCCGGACAGGTTGGCTACGGCACCGATTGATAGCCAGGATCTGGGATACAGAACAGCTACCGGAGGAGTGGAAGGAGGGAGTAATATACCCAATATACAAAAAGGGTGACAAGTTAGAATGTGTGAACTATCAAGCGATTACTATTCTTAACGCAGCCTATAAAGTGCTTTACCAGATCAACTTCCGCCGTCTATCGCCACTGACAAGCAGATTTGTGGGAAGTTATCAAGACAGTTTTGTGGACGAACGATCGACGACAGACCAAATCTTTATGTTGTGGCAGATCTTCCGAAGGTGTCGCGAATATCAAGTCCCAGTATTCATCGATTTCACAGCGGCCTATGTTATCATCGATCGCAAAGAGCTATGGAAAATGATGGACGATAACGGTTTTCCCGGGGAACTGGCTAGACTGATCAAGGCAACGATGGATAGTGTACAGTGTTGTGCAAATATATCAAGTGCATTATCGGCCCCGTTTGAACACAAAATAGACTTCGACAAGGCGATGGTCTTTCCTGCCTTCTGCGCTAGAAGGTGTTATGAAATGAGCGGACTTCGATACACGGGCACGATCTTCAATAAATCCAACCAGTTCAACTGTTGCACTGACAACGTAAACATTTTCGGAAAAATGTTCCAGGTGGTTGCTGGGCAATGTACCAGGCTGAAACATGAGGAAGAACGGGTTTGATTGAATGTAAATACGTCGAAGACGAAATATCTGTTGGCTGCAAGTTGGATGAATTTGTCTATCTCGGATCATTGGTCGGATAACAACTGCAGCAGGGAAATTCGAAGACGTATTATTGCCAAAAGTCGTGCTTACTAAGGACTCCACAACTAAGTGTACCATGTGTAAGATGCTGATAAGATCTTGACAATTCTCGAAGAGGACCTGCAAGCACCAGGAGTTTGTGAACGACGTGTGCTTAGGACAATCTTTGGCGATAATGTGAGAACAGCGTATAGAGAAGAATGAATTACGAGCTTGCGTAACTCTGCGATGAACCCAGTATCCAGAATGTCGCCATAGCTGGAAGGGTACGATGGCTGGGACACGTTGTGAGTATGCCGGACAACAATCCCGCTAAAATGATGTTCATTTCGAAACCGGCTTATACAAGACAAAGAGAAGCACACCGAGCTTGGTGGATTGACCAAGTGGAACAGGATATTGGAATTGTTGGACGATCGAGAAACTTGATACAAGCAGCCATGGACCGAGTTTGTTAGCGTTACATTATGGCGCAGGTCTTGTCATGAAGAACGTAGCGCCATCAAAAGCGAAATAAGTAATCTCCCACCTATACACTGGCGAAATGGTTAGTCTAGGAATTCCAGAGTATGCCGAATCCTTACCCACTAGGTCGATTAAAAACACCCAGAAGTTCTCCCAGAAACTACGAAGTCAGGAAAAATCGAAGATGACGAGATGGTATTTAGAAGTTGCTCGCATCGACGTAGTGGCTCTTTTCCTTCTCCTTTTTTTTAGGATTCCCTAAATCTTCTTGAGGACTGGTTATTATCTCAAAGGACGATGATTGTACTACAGAGTCCAAGCGATCCATCAGGCATCTTAGGGTAATGATCTATGACTAGCTGAGCTTCGCTAGCCATTTCGAATTTTCCTGTAAATGTGTATCTATGGTCATAGCGGCGCTTTTAAGGATGATGTCTAAAAACGCTGCTGTAATTGCCAGCAAACGCAAGCTCCTGGCAGGCGTGGCGCTATCCATACTGAGGTAAGGAGAACCTGTTGGAATAGTAGGCAATCAGCAGTAGTTTCCATATCACTCCAAGTTGTTAGGAACCCCTAGCAACGTACACAAGCTGTTCGTGAAAATTAACAAGGATGCATCAGTTGGACTCCGCACATCGTGCAGTCAAGATCATTCCCAAATAAAATTAGTTTTCTTGTAAATCCGTGTTCGACCACTACCAAGTTCCGATCTGTCCCTCAAAAGAACCAATCTAGTCAACACGTTTAGAATGAGCAGAAACCTAAAGCGGTTGGAAAGCTCGTATAGGAAGATGTTCAATGCTTCAACCAAAGAGTTACCAGAGGAGCCCGCAACGCGTGTAAAGAGACATCGTCGGAATCGTCGGTAGAAGTCAGATTCGGAGAGCGATGCCCAAGTTGGTCAAGCGATCCACAACCAAGACGATTACAATGATAGTTTTGTTTCACTGGAAGATGAGGAAGAAGCAGAAGTTAATACGATTAGAAGTACACGTATCCGGAGGTTGGAGGATTATTCCTGTTTGGCGTATGCGCTGAACGCTGAAAGTTTCGTGAGAAACCTGCCGCATACCGTTGAAGGAATGATACTGAGGGAGGACTGGTCGCGGTGGCGAGAACCCTTCGAAGAAGAGCTGCAAACAACACCTGGGAGCTGGTGTACCGAGCTACACAGCAGGACTAGTTGCTAAAGGATTCTTGTAGTGATATGGGTATGAATACACTGATACCTATGCGCCGGTGGACAAAAAGTCAACGATTCGGATGATGCTGGCATTGGTCAACCAGGAGAATCTGTTGGTCCGTCAGATGGATGTTCGGGCGGCGTTTCTCAACGGCAATCTCTCCGAAGAAATCTTCCTACGCCAACCTCGAGGATTTGAGGAAGGGAATCGAGTTTGCAAGCTGAACAAATCCATCTAAGGTCTACGGACCGATTTCACGAGTTCGTGTCCCAGATCGATTTTCAACTATGCGAATGCGACAGTTGCCTGTACGTGCGTGAGCATGGTGGCGTAAAGGTGTTCCTGCTGCTGTACGTGGATGATCTCCTTATCATATCCCTTGATAGTAGAAAGTAGTAGAGTAGTAGAAAGATGAGGGAGAAGCTGGAAAAGCCCTATCGTTGGGTGCCTCACCTATTTGATTATTACATGCAGACCGGATTTGAATGAGTCGGTGAATTACTTCAGCCTGTTTCAGACTAATCTAACTGAAGATTACTGGACGCACGCCAAGAGGATTTTGCGGTATCTGCAAGGGACAGCCAATTATGTATTGGTATACGAACGGTCAGCAGTGTCCAACCGTGAACTGGGCGACTTATTTCAATGACAGACGATCGGTTTCTGGAATCCTGTTCAAGCTGTATGGAGCCGCAGTTTGTTGGAGTACCCAAAAACAAAATAAGTAATTTTTAGTTTTTCTGAAGAGAGTACATAATACGCAAAGGGTCCATAATAAGATTTATTCTAGAAAATTCGAAGCATGGTAACATTCTTCTGAAGCTTGAACAGCATTCACTCAAAGGCCTTCAGCAATGAATAACGCAGCAGTGTAGATAACTGTCATCTTGTACTTTGTATGAATATTTTTTCCGATGATTGTTTTATGTGTTTAAAAGTTTATTAGTTTCGTTTTTCTTACCCTAATAATCACTAGCCCGTTAATTCGCCTTTTTGTTCTTACAGGGCTATTGTACGGTCAATATAAAACATATCTGCTGTATAACAGCACTATATCAGCACACAGTTAGGGCGAATTAAAGTTATATATGGTTACCTGAGTAGTATATTTTTGTAATGTTTCGAAATTCCAATGTGAGCTTGATTGTTAGTTTGTTCAGCTAAACGATTTGATATTATGCTCATTTATGTTATGTTGAATCTTGATGTGAGACAAATAAGTTAAAGATAGTCTGTAAGTTCAACTGAAGACGGTGAAATAATAATACATTTTTTGCTCAACTCTTTTCTTAACATAAGTTTGGAACCTTAATCAAAAGCTGATAGAACTTCATTCCATAAACTTGTAAGATAATCGTTAGAATTCATGAAAAACTATCCCCAGAAGTTCTGCAGTAGGTTGATAAGCATTTTCTGATACTTAGGGACAGTTCTTCAAAGCTTAGAAGATATTCCTCTGGGGTTATCAAACTTAACTCAGATGCTTCAAAAGCTTCTCCGAGCCTAGGAAGATGTTTTCTGAAACAAAAAAAGTTATATTCTCAGAAGCTTGAAAAGCTTTTTTCTCCAAAACTGGAAATTTGAAAAGCTTGCTTTCAGGAGCTTTATATGTATTTTGAGCTTTGAAAGTTCTCTTCAGAACACAGCAATGATGTTTGCAAATCTTTTTATCAGACCCAAAAAACACAAGCAAAACTAAAGATGTTTTTTATGAACAAGAAAGTTTTTCCATAGAATTTTGGAAGGTTCTTTTTAGAATCTTGAAGGAGCTCTAAAACATTGCTCTAGAAGCAAGAAAAACTGCTCCTCAAAAGCTTGATACGCCACATAACTTCGCCTTTGGTTTCTTCCTCATTTGGATAGCTCAAGAAACTTGAACAGCTTATCCTTAGAAGATTAGAAAATCCCTCTCGGAAAATCTCCCTACAAGCTTGGAGAGCTTTACCCAGGGTGGGTCGAATGCTTTTCTTCAGTATAATGAAAAATGGATCTTCAAAATATTGACATGTACTTTTCTTATACCTAGGAGCTTGAGAAATTTTCTTTTAAAGCTTAGAAAGTCTTCCTCTGAAGTTAATCGTGCTACATCAATAACCGGACACTTAAGCTGCCCTGAATGTTCAAAATTCGTTTTGAATAGGTTTTCTTCAAAAGTGATCAAAGTGTTTTCATGCAACGAATACTTTCATGTTTTCTCTAAGCAAAAAAAAAACAATTTTTTCGATAAAATTGAAGAATTTACCATAAAAATAATTAAAACAACAGAACATGTCTTGTCCTTAAATCCGGAAAGCACAAATCATGTCTGTAAATCCGGACTTTTTTTAATCAAAATCCGGACAGCTATTTATTAACATACTATTAATAAATCACTAAATGTAAAACTTTTTAAATCAAATGAATATATCACGCTCTTAAAAACTGGAGCAATGCGTATGTTTTTGAATGGTTTAAATATATTAAAATTTGAACAGATGTGTGGTTTGATTACCTGGATTTAGACGACTGTTCGTGTCCGGGTTCAAAACACTTGGCTCTAATTCCGGACAGCCTCTTTTTCAAGACGTTTTCACTGTTTCAAACGCGTATTTACTCCATATTTTTGTAATGCTGTGTCGCTAAACACTTGAACAATCACTTAGTGCACAATTATGTTAAAATCACTACATTAGCAGTATAATTTTACTACCAAACGTTGTGAGTGCGTTCGTCGACGCTATCAACAAAATCACTTGCACCGCGTAGAAATGACGTTTAACTGAAGCAACTTTTCTGTTTTGTTATTTTTAATTGATTTGAAACGGTAACTAGATGATAGGGTTACGTTCTACTTCGTCGTAAGCGCTATTATTCGTCGTATCAAACTTAAAATGTTCATCTACGGCGAATATTCCAACATACATGTAACATAGATTCATTTTCCTCATGTAATTTTGTGAAAGCTTTTATGATTCGTCCACCTGTACACCAAAAATGCAATGAAACTACTGTATTTCGATAAATAACTTCAGATCAATTATCCACTTTACACTTTTTCACCGAAATTGCATGGACGAACACGATTTGAGAGAAATGCTTAGCGATCGACATCAGTCACACCACTTTCCAACACAAGTTTCTTCCCGCCCCCCTGTGTGACTTACATCGCCGGGCACTTATTTTCACTATGGAAAACCTTCGTACTTCTTCACTGAAGGATTTCATTCCAATCACACGCCGTAAAACTTCAATAAATCCCCAAATTTTACGACATTTCCTCAACCGCCGCGAATAATTGAGAATGTAAACAAAGTTCAATCCGTCGTACTGAGAAATAAAAAGCTTGTCCGCATCAATGTGTACGCGACGCTCGACGTAAAAATACGGTTCCTTTGATTGTGTTGTTTTCGCTGTACTGTGAGCAAATGCCAGAATTGTACGGTCAAAAGTAATTGTGTTCATATGATTGGGCTGAATTTTGATGAGAAACAATTAATTTTAAAGGAAATTAGTATATTCCATCATGCTGAAGGAATGGAGGGAGATGCCCGTAGATCTATATATTCTAGTAAAACATTTTATTATTGCGTTGATGTATTGTGTTTTAGCCACTCAATACATCAAAGTGAGCCGTAAGTTGTGAGACGAATCTGGAAGCTGATTGCGACGGAGTTGAAAACGATACGACGGATTGAGAATACGGTAAGATGCATGTTCTTTGTATTATTTCCAAAAAGAGATCAAGATTTATCAAAATGTTATTGTACAATGCTAAAGCCGTTTTGAGAAAGAATTGTTTGGCATCGGTTTGTATCAGCATCACTCACTGCAATACTGGAAAAATTGCAGTTCTCACTGATCAATGCTTAATACGATGGATACTAGCACATCACCCTATTCGATTTTGGTGTCCGGGTTCAAAACACTTGGCTCTAATTCCGGACAGTCTCTTTTTCAAGACGTTTTCACTGTTTCAAACGCGTATTTACTCCATATTTTTGTGATGCTTTGTCGCTAAACACTTGAACAATCACTTCGTGCACAATTATGTTAAAATCACTACATTAGCAGTATAATTTTACTACCAAACGTTGTGAGTGCGTTCGTCGACGCTATCAACAAAATCACTTGCACCGCGTAGAAATGACGTTTAACTGAAGCAACTTTTCTGTTTTGTTATTTTTAATTGATTTGAAACGGTAACTAGATGATAGGGTTACGTTCTACTTCGTCGTAAGCGATATTATTCGTCGTATCAAACTTAAAATGTTCCTCTACGGCGAATATTCGAATATTCCAACATACATGTAACATAGATTAATTTTCCTAGTGTAACTTTGTGAAAGCTGTTATGGTTCGTACACTTGTACACCAAACTGTATTTCGAAAAAATAACTTCAGTTCAATTATCCGCACTTTTTCACCGAAATCGCATGGATGAACACGATTTGGAAGAAATGCTTAGCGATCGACACCAGTCACACCACTTCATGATACAAGTTTCTTCCCGCCCACCTGTGTGACTTACTTCGCCGGGCACTTATTTTCACTATGGAAAACCTTCGTACTGCTTCACTAAAGGATTTCATTCCAATCAAACGCCGTTAAACTTTTAAAATTTACGAATTTTTATGAAATTTCCTCAACGTCCGCGTAGAATTGAGAATGTAAACAAAGTTCAATCCGTCGTACTGAAAAAGAAAAGCTTGTCCGCATCAATGTGTGCGCGATGCTCGGCGTAAAACAACGATTCCTTTCATGGTGTTGTATTCGCTGCATTGTGAGCAAATCAAGTTCAAAATGTAAACAAATCGGGTTTCTGCTGATTTTAGTGTAAAACAGTTTATTCTTACTGAAACATACATTAGCCATTCAAAAATATGCATGGAAGTTGAAAAAATAACATTTTTCCAAAAGGCCCCATCTCATTTCCCACTAACTAGGATATTCATCGCAAATGCGGCCTTTTCCTACACTGAGAACAGCGTTGCGGTTGAAAATACTATATCAGAGGGTTAAATTAAATACACAATGCCACTTGATTTGTGCAGACTAAATTCGCATTTATTTAGAATATTTTGTGCATTCAATTTTACCATGGCACCATTTGTATAGTAAAAATTACTATATCATGGTTAAAAACTTGCAGCAGACCAGAATCGAACCGAGGATCTGGCGATTGTCAAGCGTGAACGCTAGCCGCTCGGCTATCGACACGGTTGGATTGAGAGGGGACAAAACGCAAATAAAAAGCGTTCATGATAACTCAATCGTGGATGGAATAGTAAATTTAAAAACACGTTCATGGTTCTCATTACTGCAACGCTTGTTTCAGTGTAATAAGGCCTCATTTCTATATTCAATTGGAACCGAGTTGAGGCCTATTAAACAAACATCCAAAGTGCAATTTAGATCACAAAAACGTTCCAAATTCACTAGGCAGATGCAAGTTATACTACAGCCGCTCCGCTCTTTATATTATTTTACCCAGCGATTGTCTCAACGGCGAGCCTTATCAAGTTTCCCGTCGGGTTTCTGTGGAGTGATGTATGTTGTATCATACTACCTAATAATACCTGTGTCAGCCTGTCTGTACTTCACGACTTGCTAACAAAAACACGATTTGATTATAATTGCATGAAAAATAACATTCAATTGAAATATCAATTTAATTCAGAGCGTTAATGATTAACGGGTCGCAATGATTGATTAATTGACTAATGATTAAATTCAAGTGTATCATGATTAATGATTATGATTAATTATCAAATTTTGTGAAGTCATGTGTCATGATTGATGATTAAGCTAAAGTATGATTAATGATTATGATTAATGATTAAATTTCAATTTTACATGATTAATGAATATGATTAATGATTAAACTCAGTATGATTAGTGATTATAATTAATGATTATGATTAGCCCTTACGTGAATAATGTCAAATTTGATCAAAATTTTCAATTTCAAAATAATACTTTTTTAAATTATCATTTATCGTATTTATATTGAGAACGTCGCGACCCATTGTGAGCCTGCACTAAACAAATCTCATACAGCACGTCATTGGCGAGTAGTAGGTATGTGGTCTTTCTATACCTAATAACTATTGGCTTAGGCATTCAACAGCTAAGATAAGATCGGACAACTGGCTTCTTTTAGTTGTTCTTCTTTTCATCCATGAGCCCAATTGTGAATTTTTCACCCTTGCGTGTTACGTTAAAACAGTGTTGCCATTTGTATGGAATTTGGACACTATTTCATTCGCACTTTCGGCTCTTTCGATTAAAATGATTATCCGGATGCGATTTACTGCTCCGTACACAATTAAAGGCTTTGCAATTTTTTTCTTACACACTTAGATCAAATCACCGAATTCGGTAATCTCATTACCGAAATCTCAACAGCTGAACGATCGGTAATCATTTCGGTAAACGAACCGATTACTGACCATGACCGATCATCTGTAGCTCTCTCCCCAGGAAAACCACCTTCTTGTTTGGAAAAAGTACAACGTATTTCCACATTTCTCTGTGATTAAATGCCCTGAAAGATGCACTAAACGACTTAAAGTATACAACCAATGGGTTATACACTAAGACTAGATAATGATATTGATATTACTTAACAAACAATCCTATATATAAATCTTTTGAACTTCGTTATGTGAAATTAATCACAGTTTTAATCACAAATCGTTATTAATTGCTCTGGTTCATATTGGCCTTTTGAAGCGTAGCTTGCGACACATTCATGAATTACCAAGTTTTAAGTGAATGTTATTGATGCACTTAAATATATGTCGGGGTGTAAATTTCCCGGGGAAAGTATTCAAAATATTGGTCAAAAACTATTCGGAATTCAACCCTTCACTTTATAAAAGAAAGAAGAGTGTAGAAAAAATCATTAGTAAGGCGAGCAAACTCCGGTAAACTCTAATATGCTGTTTATCTTGTGATTATTACATTATTATAATAAGTTAAATGGTTTTGCTCGCCTTTCTAGTGATTTTTAGTATTTTTTTTTGTTAAGTGAAGTGTTAAAATTCAATTAGTTGTTTATTCATACCACAGAGAACAGACATGGAGGCAAGAACAAAATTCCATCTAAACCATGTGTAAAGGTTCCAATCAACTTTCAGCGCCGCCAAGGCAGACAGCCCGACATGCAAACTCGTTTCGACAACAGGATGTCATTAGTGAACATTAAAATGCATTAGAACACAAAGCAACGCTAGCGACAAGTGGCAATTTTTGATATCGACACTAGCGCCAAAGTGTAAAAAGTGGCAAACTTGTAGCGTTCTCAATCTGACGACAGCGTTGCGTAACAGGAGCATAATAACATACTTTGAAATGACTAGTACAATGCTTTACACACGCTGACGAGAAAAGATGAACGTCTGTTCTCTGTGTTCATACTCCAATAATTCCTCCGAAGTGAAAGTGAAGCATTATATTGATAGTTCTGAAACCTAGTTTTCCATCTTAAACTTCATGAATTTTGCAAACGAAGCCATTGATTACATTCTCAAGAGAATTATTGAAGTATAAGATATCAGATTTTGTTTATACTTTCTGAATCTACGTAAAAGTTTGAACGAGAACCCAAAGTTTCATAATTGTCCGTGCCCTGGAACTATTTCAATAACACGTATAAAAATCTCTTTCAAATCAACCCCAAAATTTAACTTTGAGGCGATTTAATAATTTACAATATTAATCTTAAGGTGCAAATAAAGTATATGTCAAAAATGAAAACGCAGTTTTCGCCCTTGAAATCAACAAATCGGAAAAAATAAAAACACACAGCCTTTTTATTTTGGAAATAAAACAGCTGTGTTTTTATTTTAGATTTGTCGATTCTAACAGCGAAAATTACTTTTTCACTTTTGACATTTGCTCCATTTTTACTTGGGCCTCAAGATATTTGAGTGCAATAAAATTGTTATATACTTAGAAAAAAATGAAATCTTCCGAACAAGCTACAAAATACTGCAAATATTCCATCACTAAACGATCCCATTCTTGGAGAAATCACAGACAAACAGACGTCACACTCTCACCGATGTCCATCGACCACCTTTTTAACGGCCGATTCAAATATATGGTAGGTGGCCAATCCACCACCCGCAGCGCTCGCATCGATTTTGTTCGCGTTTGACGTTTACACACTACCGCCATCTGTTGGTCCATCGGCCAAACACACCGATTTTAGCATTGGGCGTACATGTCATCGTGACTATGATTTTGATCAGGATTTGTTCTAAGTGTTACGTCTGTTTGTCTGTGGAGAAATGTTTAGTAAAATCAGTTTGAACATTTGGTTGGAATTTCCTCTTTATGAGAAACTGGAAATATATTGTTTCAAACAATGTTTTGAAGGATTTTTGCCCTTCCTTGATCTGATTCTAGATTTCAGTAAAAACGGACAGAAATACCACCTACTAGTGGAAAAGGACTAATTTCGATCTTGAAAATTTTGTGAAAATTTTTGGATTTTCATACAGAGTATACAAACATCTTATGAACGGCTAGAAAACTGGTGCTTAGTCGAAATTTGGTGATCTGCGCCTATAAGCAACAATCCTTCATGTAGAATGGTGCCACTCACAAGCGTCCAACCGGATCTTTGGATTCGAATCAAATACAACTGAGAAAATGCACCGTCTTACATGAAGGATATATTTAAGGATCTTTTTTAGTATTATGGTAACGTCCGCAGATATAAAACAAAGCCAATTGGAATTTGGAACTTCCAGGTTGAATTTGGAACTTCCTTGGGCATGAGCTATCATTGCTCTTGTGTGACAAGATATTAGAAATGCAAAATTTATGTATACATTAGAAGGCAATCTTGTAAAATTTGTCGAATTTTGTTAAATGATTGATTGATGATTGATTAAATGTTTTATTAATGATTAAGATTATGATTACTGAATAAAATTCGCGATCTTTATGATTATGATTAATGATTAAAACATAATATTGCAATGATTATGATTAGTGATTAATGATTAACTCTTGATTTTTTGTGATTAATGATTTGCTAATTTGATTAATCATAATCATTAATCATTAATCATGATTAATTTATGATTAATCATTAACGCTCTGATTTAATTGAACTAATATTTCCATACAATTTCTCGACGACACAGTCGCATAGAACATACATAATGTTCATGGATGACGATGATTGAATAAATCACATATTTAATTGACCGCATGAATCTTTTCTTGCTGCAGACATTCCATGTACCTTACTTTACCACTTAACACTCTTCTACACTTCACATCTGAGTATGGTGAGAAAATAAGCCCCAACTAGAAGGCCTCAACACATGTTTTACTCTAACAAAGGCGTCAACTCACTGGCCTCATCAGCGTCGGCCGGCGTCTATGGGCACAAACAGGGTTGCCACATATACAGATTTATCTGTATTTTACAAATTTTCTCGAATATTTTGTGACCAAGAATCTGTATATACAGATTACAGATTTTGTGGAAATATACAGATATACAGATTCTGTATACAGAATTTGGCCAAAATTGCATAGATTTATACAGATTTTTGAGAAAAATGAAAATTTGTATTTTTGAAAACCTTAAAATTTTATCTTTGATTTGTCGATTCCGCAATGTAGTTACAAATGGTTGGTATTTTGATGAATTTCTTGCATAATGTTAACTTCTTTCTCAATTTTGATGCATACAGATCTAATATACACATATTTTGTTCTAGGATGTTCAATCCAAGCAATCTACATTGATCGCAGTAACCACTGTCTGCGACCAGGGAAGAAAATTTTTCATTCGAAGTGTAAATGTCAAATAGAATAAACGTATTTGTACTTAGCTCTAACAAGCTCTAGTTATTTTCCGGAAGCATCTGGAAAAGTACTTCCGCTGATTTGGAAGTACCTGGAAGAACACTTCAGCTGGCGACGAGGATTATTCTGGATTGTCAAGAGCTCCAGAATTGAACCCGAGGAAGGATGGCGACGAACGAAGAACTCCAAGCGGCGATTGTGCAGATGACCCAGCTACTCCAACGGTTGGCCGTTCCTCAAGCAACCAACCCAGAGCAAGTATTGGAGTCCCTGTCGACCAATATCAGTGAGTTCTGTTTCGATCCGGAGAACGGCACCACTTTCGACAAATGGTTTGCCCGTTACTCGGATCTGTTCGAGAGCGACGCACGAAGCCTGGACGACGCAGCCAAAGTTCGGCTCCTTCTCCGGAAGTTGGACACGTCCTCGCATTGTCGCTACGTCAACTATATCCTTCCGACGCTACCGAAGGACGTCACGTTTGCCGATACCATCAAGACGCTCAAGAAAATCTTCGGCAGGCAGACCTCCGTTTTCCACAAGCGCTACCAGTGCTTGCAGCTGGTGAAATCCGAGTCGGAAGACATCATCAGCTACGGTGGCAAAATCAACAGGGCGTGTGAAGAGTTCGAGTTTCAAGACTTGAAGATCGACCAGTTCAAGTGCTTGATGTTCGTCTGCGGTCTCAAGGCTCCACGCTACGCAGACATTCGAGCAAGGCTTCTTTCCCGCATCGAAGGTGAGACGGCACAAGCGCCGGTAACACTCCAAACGCTGATCGACGAATTCCAGCGAATCGTCAACCTCAAGTCGGATACCACGATGATCGAACATCAATCAAGTTCGAAAAACTCGGTCCGCAGCGTCTCCGAGAAGAAAACCGGCCATCATCAGCGTCCATCGAAACCGGAAAGCAAGTCCGTCCCACGAACTCCCTGCTGGCAGTGCGGACAAATGCACTATGTCCGCGACTGTCCATTCGCCGACCATCTCTGCAAGGTATGTAACCGCACCGGCCACAAGGAAGGCTACTGTACCTGCATCAAAAAGTCTTCAAGCGACTCTTCAACTCAACCCGGAAAGAAGAAGATCAAGACCGGTTCCAGATCTCAAGCCAAAGGAATCTTCGTGAAGCACATCGCAAACAGCACTCCAAAGCGTAAGTACGTGACCATCACCATCAACGACGTCGCTATTTCGCTGCAATTGGATTCCGCAAGCGATATTACCGTGGTTTCCAAGACAACATGGCAACAACTGGGACGACCGAAGCTGGATCCGTCATCGATCGAAGCATCCAACGCATCCGGTGGACCGCTCGCCCTCATCGGCTGAAGAAATAGGAGGCCGTGAGCGATCGGCCAAACCGTAGGTGGCCATGAAATGATGAGGCATCCGATCGTGTCAGACACTTCAGTCATTCCACAACAAGCCTTCAAGCAGACAAGACATGTTTCTTAAACAATAGTTAAATAAAGCAATTTTAGTTTAACTCAAAGCTTACTTACTATCTGCCCATCCGAAGAGAACCTCCTTTAGGTTATGGGCCCCTCAATGAAAGAAGGTTCCGGTATCCCGCAGCTGACTGGTCCAAATTATGAAAATTGGAAGTTCCGAGTCAAGCTTTACCTGGATGCGGCGGAAGTATCTTCAGTGTTGAAGGCGGAAGCTCCAGCTGCAGACCATGCGACAAGACCGAAGTGGGATCAGCTGGACAGAAAGGCAAAATCGCTGCTCGTCGGCTTCCTGTCGGATGAATGTCTGGAAGTAGTCCGTGAAAAGGATACCGCTTGGTCCATGTGGAAGGCCCTTGAGGAGACATTTGCGAAGCGATCCGTGACCAGCCAAACCCTTTTGAGGAAGCAGCTGGCAAGATTACGTATGACGGAGGGATCTTCTATGAGGAATCATTTCGTGGCCTTCGATGATCTTGTTCGCCAACTGAAGTCTGCAGGTGCCAAGCTGGAGGAGAGTGACTTGGTGTCACAATTATTCTTGACCCTACCGGATAGCTTCGACCCGTTGGTGACCGCACTTGAAAATCTGGACGAGGCGAATTTGACCCTGGAAACAGTGAAGCAGCGGCTGCTCGCTGAAGAGTCGAAGCGAATTGATCGTCAAGATTATGCAACTGATGACAAGGGTGCAGCATTCGTCGGAGGAAAGAAGAATGAAAGAAAGAAGGTTGTCCGTGAATTCACTGGAAGATGCCACCGGTGTAAGAAGACCGGCCATATGAAGAAGGACTGTCCCTGGAAGAAGTCCGATGGAAACGCTCGGTATGCGGTCGGTAATGGGAAGGCAGTCGCTTTTATGGGAAGATCTGATGAATCGAAGACGTCCAGTGGCGGTAAAATCCTGTTCTGTGTGGACTCAGGGTGCAGTGACCACCTTGTGCATGATGCAAGCTTTCTGAGGTCGTCACGGAAGTTGAAGGAACCGTTTGTCGTAGAAGTTGCGAAGGAAGGCGTGTCCTTGGTTGGTAAGTTTACTGGAGAGCTGATAGGATTTTCAAACAAGAACGTGGAATTCCGTATGAAGAACGTTATATTCATTCCGGATTTGCGGGAAAATTTACTTTCTGTGAAGAAGCTTTCTCAAGCCGGAATCGATGTCCTGTTTACTGGTCGAGGAGGTATCGAGCGTGCGGAATTCAAGCGTAACGGTGAAGTCATTGGCGTGGCATACTTGAGAGGTAACCTGTATCAGCTAGAGCTGGAAGTCGGGTACGTCGGTCAAGCTAACATCACCACGGCGGAGGCAAGTCGATTGTGGCATCGTCGATTGGGACATGCTAGTCAACAGGCCATGGAAACCATCGCGAAGCATGAAATGGCGACCGGTTTTACGAACAAGGTGGACCGCATAGGGTTCTGTGATACGTGTGTGATGGGCAAGCAATGCCGTGAGCCGTTTGACGGAGTTCGTGAAAGAGCCACTCGTCCGTTGGAGCGAATTCACTCAGACGTGTGTGGGCCGATAGATCCCCCGGCCTGGGATGGATCAAGATTTTTCGTTTCCTTCATCGATGATTGGACCCATTTTGCAATGATTTATCCTATCAAGCGCAAGAGTGAAGTCTTCAGTTGCTTCAAGCAGTATGAAGCTTTGGTTACCGCCCACTGGGAAACGAAGATCAGCAAGCTTACGGTGGATCAAGGTCGCGAATATTTTTCGAATGAGCAGAAGCGATACTATCAGAAGAGAGGCATCCAAGTTCAGCCAACAGTGGCGTACTCTCCGCAGCAAAACGGAGTTGCTGAACGCTTTAATCGAACCCTAGTTGAGAAGATAAGGTCAATGTTAATTGATTCCCAGATGCCCAAGCGGATGTGGTCAGAAGCGGCCATGGCGGCAACATACATCCTGAATCGGAGTCCCACGACGGCGCTCGATGGAAAAGTTACCCCTGTGGAAATGTGGACGAAAACAAAGCCGGACCTGAGCAAGCTTCGAATTTTCGGTTGCAAGGCCATGATGTGGGTCCCGAACCAGCTGAGGAAGAAACTAGATCCAAAGAGCCGTGAAGCAATTATGATTGGCTATGCGCCAAATGGTTATCGCTTGTGGGACAGGCCGTCAAGAAAGGTCATTATTGCAAGAGATGTCAAATTTGATGAAGACAGTTTTCCGCTTGCCTGCAACGATGCTGAAGCAAAACAGCCGCTGGTGATTCGTACGTTCTATGAGCCAGAGGGGGAGCCCTTGGATACCACTAGAGCAGATGAAGTTGAGGTTGAAGAGGCAAACGATTCAAACAGCGAATATGGAGAAGCTGATTCGGATGAACAAATGTCCGATACATCAAATCCTGGGGCGCTCCCTTCGCAAGAAAGACGTGAAGACTGTTTAGAGTCAACCACGAGGCGCAGCGAACGGGAGCGCAAGCTCCCAGGTAAGCTATTAGATTTTTTCACTGGTTTTAGAGCATCCACTGCTTCTGTGATTTACGCATCTTCAGATCCACCATCCACGTACAAGGAAATCGAGCATCGTGAGGATCGTGACGCCTGGTTGGAAGCGATTAGCGATGAGCTACAATCCATGGAGGCCAACAACGTATGGAAGTATGTCCCGTGTCCGGTCGGAGTGAAGCTCCTGCAATCCAAATGGGTGTTCTGCGTGAAGGAGGATTCGGATGGAAACGTTGTTCGTCATAAAGCGAGACTGGTCGTTAAGGGATTTCTCCAGAAGCCGGGAATAGATTATCACGAAACCTATGCGCCAGTGGCCAAGCTGACGACAATCCGAGTGGTTCTGGCAGTTGCTTTGCAGAAGGGGTACTACATTCATCAAATGGATGTGAAAACGGCTTTCCTGCCCGGGAACTGAAAGAGAATATTTTCATGGCGGTCCCTGATGGGGTGCAAGCAGCAACTGGTACGGTGTGCCAGCTCCGGAAATCATTGTATGGGTTAAAGCAGAGCCCGCGATGCTGGAACGAGAAACTTAATGAAGTTTTGTTGAAGCTCGGTTTCAAGAGGTCGCAACACGACTATTGTGTGTACACCCGGATCGACGAGAGGGGGAGTGACGTAATTTACGTGATCCTGTATGTCGACGACCTGCTGATCGTTGGAGCGAAGCTAAATACCATTGAGGACGTGAAGAAAAAGTTATCCCAGCATTTCAAAATGACTGACTGCGGCGAAGCGAAGCATTTCCTCGGAATGAAGATTTCTTATGATAGGAAGCAAGGACGAATGGAGCTGTCACAAGAGGCCAGTATCAAGAAGATTCTGAGAAACTTTTCTATGGAAGACTGTAATACGACTAAGACACCGATGGAAAAGGGCCTGCAGCTATTCCAAGCTACGTCAGAATTAACAGAAGCACCATATCGAGAATTACTGGGGAGTTTAATGTACATTATGATGGCTACTCGACCGGACATATGCTTCCCAGTAGGATACCTTGGACGTTTTCAGCAGCGACCTGATGCTTCACACTGGACAGCTTTGAAGAGGGTGGTGCGGTTCCTGAAGGGCACCATGCAGACGTCCCTGAAGTTCTCACGCAATGAACAAATGGAAACCTTGGTTGGATATGCCGATGCTGATTGGGCAACTGATCAACAGGACAGAAAATCGGTGAGTGGTTTTCTATTTCAGATATTCGGGAACGCTGTTTGTTGGTCAAGTAAGAAGCAGACGACGGTAGCGACATCATCCAGTGAGGCCGAGTATGTGGCACTAGGTTCTGGCGTGACAGAAGCTATATGGCTGGCTGGACTGCTTGACGACCTTGGCATTCGAGGCACAACACCGGTGACAATTTATGAAGACAATCGTGGGTGCATAGGAATGGCCAAGAACTTGGAGAGCAAGCGTGCGAAGCACATCGATATCAAGCACCATTTTATAAGGGACCATGTAGCAGCCGGTAACGTCAAGGTGGAGCCAATCGGGACTGAGAACCAACTCGCTGATATTTTCACTAAGTCGTTGGATGTCGGGCGTTTCCAGAAACTATGTCGAACTATCGGACTCCACGATCGAGAGGGGGTGAAGAAATAGGAGGCCGTGAGCGATCGGCCAAACCGTAGGTGGCCATGAAATGATGAGGCATCCGATCGTGTCAGACACTTCAGTCATTCCACAACAAGCCTTCAAGCAGACAAGACATGTTTCTTAAACAATAGTTAAATAAAGCAATTTTAGTTTAACTCAAAGCTTACTTACTATCTGCCCATCCGAAGAGAACCTCCTTTATCGGCGAATTCCATTGTGAAGTCAAACTCAACGGTATGGTCAAGCGTGGCAAATGTTTCGTCACCTCATCACCGGACCTCAACGTGTTGGGGATTGATTGGATCGACGCGTTCAACCTGTGGTCGATTCCATTCGACACGCTCTGCAGTCAAGTTGCAGCCGAAACTCGACCGTGCTTCGACGAAGTAACAGCACAGCTTCAAGCCAACCATCCAGCGGTTTTTGACAACTCGCTGGGACACTGTACCAAAACTAAGGTAAAGCTTTTTCTCAAACCTAACGCCAAACCCGTTTTCTGTCCGAAGCGCCCGGTTCCGTTCAACACCATTTCGCTGGTGGACGCCGAGCTGACACGTCTCCAATCGCTGGGAATCATCCAAACCGAAATCGGCTACTTAGGGCACATCGTCGATCAAAATGGTATCCGTCCCGATCCGGCGAAGCTCCAAGCCATCGCCTCCATTCCGGCACCAACCAACGTGTCTGAATTGCGATCATTCCTGGGAGCCGTTAACTTTTACGGCCGATTCGTTCGCAACATCCACGAGCTTCGACATCCCCTCGACAAGCTTCTCAAGAAGGATTCGAAGTGGCAGTGGAACTCCGATTGCCAGCGGTCATTCGAGCAGTTCAAGCAAGTCCTGCAGTCCGATTTGTTGCTGACTCATTACGACCCGAAGCTACCAATCATCGTTGCGGCGGACGCATCCAGTACGGGTATCGGTGCAGTCATCTTCCACAAATTCCCCAACGGGTCTCTCAAGGCTATCCAGCACGCGTCAAGATCCCTCACTCCGGCGGAGCAGGCCTACGGACAGCCGGAAAAGGAAGCACTTGCGCTCATCTACGGGGTAACGAAGTTTCACAAGTACCTCCTGGGACGCCGGTTCACTCTCCAGACGGACCACACGCCGCTCCTATCAATCTTTGGTTCAAAGAAGGGAATTCCATTGCATACCGCAAATCGTCTTCAACGGTGGGCGTTGATGCTGCTCAACTATGATTTTGAAATCCAGCACGTGTCCACAAACGACTTTGGTTGCGCCGACATGCTGTCTAGATTGATCGACCGTTCTAAGCAGCCAGAGGAAGATTACGTCGTCGCAGCGATTTCCCTAGAAGAAGACATGGTGAGCATTATTCGTGACACTATCAAGCAAGTACCAATTTCTTTCGCAGCGATCCAATCTGCCACGAAGGCAGATAAAGCACTACAAGCGGTGCTCAAGTTCATCCGTGAGGGTTGGCCAAACGAAGCACGGTCAATCACAAACCCAGACGTTCGTCCTTACTTCACCAGGCAGGACTCCCTCACCCATGTCGACGGGTGTATTTTGTTCCACGACAGAGTTGTCGTTCCGAGCAAATTCCGACGGCAAATCCTGAAGCAATTCCATCGCGGACATCCAGGCATAGTTCGCATGAAATCTATTGCACGAAGTTTCGTCTACTGGCCGGGAATCGATAACGACATCGAGGATTTCGTCCGGCACTGCGTCCCCTGCTGTACTGCTGGAAAAACACCGGTCAAGACAACGCTCGAATCATGGCCCATGCCGGACAAGCCGTGGTCACGCATCCACATCGACTACGCTGGACCTGTGGATGGCGTGTTTTACCTGGTGGTAGTCGACCCGTATACCAAATGGCCTGAAGTGTACGCAACGAAAACCACAACGACCAAAACAACGATGAAGCTGCTCACAAACAGCTTCGCAACTTTCGGTATACCAGAAACTATCGTCTCGGATAATGGAACACAGTTTACCAGTCACGAGTTCCAGTCGTTCTGCGAGCAGCAAGGTATTCACCACATCCGCACTGCACCATACCACCCACAGTCAAACGGGTTAGCAGAACGGTTCGTGGACACCCTGAAGCGCACCCTACGAAAAATTCGGTCGGGAGGAGAAACACTGGAGGAAGCATTGCAAACGTTTCTGCAAGTGTATCGCACAACACCAACGGCTGACCTCGGTGGAAAGTCTCCAGCGGAGGTGATGTTTGGACGGCCGATCCGCACAATTTCGTCCATGATACTTCCACCAAGTTATTCCACTGCAGCAGCTCAGTCGAAGGCAGAGAGTCAAAACCAACGATTCAACAAAAAGCACGGAGCAGTTTCAAGGCAGTTCGCTCCCGGTGATTCCGTGACGCAGATCGTGACGCAAACCAAGGTCCAAGCCCACTGTCAGTATTTTTCGACGGTTTTGGCCTAGACGTATCATCTGCAGCCGTTCAAGCAACAGCAACGAATCCTGATCCTTCCATCCCTCAAAACGAGAATGACCTGAGTCTTCAAGCGGAGGAAACCGACGAGTCGCAGTACTACACCGAAGGCAGCGATGAAGAAGATGAAGGCAATCCGCCGCAGTTGGATCCAGCACCAGTACCAAGTACGCCTCTGGCAAGGGAACGACGACAGATCCGGTTGCCAGCTAGGTTCGAACCCTACTGGATGACTTAAGGGGGGAGATGTTCAATCCAAGCAATCTACATTGATCGCAGTAACCACTGTCTGCGACCAGGGAAGAAAATTTTTCATTCGAAGTGTAAATGTCAAATAGAATAAACGTATTTGTACTTAGCTCTAACAAGCTCTAGTTATTTTCCGGAAGCATCTGGAAAAGTACTTCCGCTGATTTGGAAGTACCTGGAAGAACACTTCATAGGATACACAAATACAGATGATTGAAGTAAAATATACAGATTTAAATGTGGCAACCCTGGGCACAAATCAAAAGGGCTGCATAGCTTTTGGTAAAATAAAAGCCTCATTACTTTCAATTCGTTTTTTTAGTAAGATTTTTGGCTAAAATGATAGTAATGATTATTCATTGCTACAAATCAATTTGTTCAGCGACTTTCTGGACGATTAAATCACATACAATGCTTCAACACGCAGAGAAAAAACACCTTTTTGTTTCAAAAATAAAAATTATTGAAATATTTTTTAAAAATTACAATTTATTTTGTTGATTTAATATTTGCAATTTTATTGTCCCAATAAATTTAATTGTTGTTTTTACACCAAACTGATGGGAACACAAGTTGCTTAGATTAAAAAAAAATATTATTGATTGTGGACATAATCTGTTTTGATTTCAAAAAACATGTTTTTTGATTTCAAAAAACCCTAATATTGACACACATACATATTTATTATATGAGAGTGCGTGTGTTTTTACGCTAGTTTGTACGTACAGCTTGTCAGACGCCATTTATATGATTATAAACAAAACTCAAAATGAATTCAACAGAAGAAGTACTCGTTTTGGAAGTTGAGGAAGATAGTGACGCGCTGGTGGATTTATTGCTGAGTTTCGGACTCTCTGAGGAAATCATCAATCGTTTTCTGGGTAAGAAATTGCTTCGTTTATCTAGTATACGAAGTTTGACCCATCGTTCGATTTTTTTTCTCTAGAAAATCTCTCGAAACTCTGCAAATCCTGGAACGGAAGGAAATAGAAAAGTTGATGCTGCCGCCATTTCTTGCTGAACGGACGAAATCATTATTATTTTTGAACTGGATTGCATACTGAAAGACAAAAGCAACAATTTAATACTAGTCTGTAGTAGCATCATGTGTTGTAGATTTGACGAGAATTTGCAATCTTATGAGGTTTATAAAACACAAGTACCCAAATTGATCTCAAATATTGATTGTTACGAAACACACACCATCAGCGTAAATGATAAATTATATTTCAGATTTAGTAATTTCAATGTAACGAATAAGGTTATTGAATCATTATTTGTAAACCAGATGAAAATAAAATGGAGCGAAAATTGTATTTTTATTTGTAATTATTTTAAATAAAATAGAAAATAACAACCTAAATAAAAAATAAAAAAAAATGGATCAAAAATTATATATTTAAAAACAAAAATAAGTTTTTTTGTTTTTAAAAATACTTTTTTTGATTCAAAAAATATAAATTTCAAAAGCAACACAGATATTTTTCGGTTCAACATAAGGTTTTGTATTATCAAATACATTTATTATTAATTCAAAAAAATAATTTTTTGATTTGCGTTCACGGCTGATACTAGAAACAAAAATATATTTTTTTAAAACAACAAAGTTTTGTTGTTGAATTCAAAAAAATATATTATTAGCCGGGAAATGACAATTTTTTTTGTTGATTTCAATACAGAATATTATTGATTTTAAAATTTATTCCTCTGCGTGAATTCATAACATAAATTTGATTTATTGTTGTACAAACCAAGATTGCGGTTTTCTCATTGTTTACTTTTTGGAGATGGGGCCTTTTCAATTGTTAGTCTTGAAATATCATGATTGTTCGGTCAAAAGGAATTATTGTGTTTATATGTTTGAGCTGAATTTTGATTGCGAACAATAAATTTTAAAGGAAATTAATATATTTGATCATGCTGAAGGAATGGAGGGAGATGCCCTTAGATTTAAATATTCTAGTAAAACATTTTAAAATAGCGTTGGTGTGTTGTATTTTGACCACTCACTATATCACAGCGAGCCGTAAGTTGTGAGACGGATTTGAAAACTGATTGCGACAGATACGAAAACTATTTCCAATAAACGATCAAGATTTATCAAAATTTTATTGTATAATGCGAAAGCCGTTTTGGGAAAGAATAGTTTGACATCGGTTTGTATCAGCATTATTCACTGCAATATTGGAAAAATTAAAGGTTTTCAATGTTCAAGGCTTAATACGATAGATACTAGCACATCACCCTAACTAACACACGTTCTCTTTCTTCTTCTACCCCTCCCACAGATGAATCCCGTCTCGCCAACAATGAAACGGAACATCCGGTGTTTCTCGCCAAGCGCGAGATCGAAACGGTCATCGGCTACATCCAGTGCTGGCCGGCGCGGCAGTGCATGTGCTGCTACCGGGATCCGAAGAACTTCGAGCGCTTCAACCTGGTAGTGCAGGCCATCGTCTACTTCACGGTGTACCAGCTGAAGAACATCAAATCGCTGCTGGACCGGGAGGAACAGAGGATAGCGGCAGTAGCGGCCCAACAGCCTGCCTCTTCATCGTCATCATCTTCAACTTCTTCCTCATCGTCGGCATCCTCGTCGTCTTCCAACAACGGGAAGGACGATGAGAAAGAAGCGGAAGAGGACGCCAAACGGAAGGAGGAAGATGTCGCTCGGAACAGCGAGGCAGGGGAAAAGCCGGAACAGGAGGAAGAACCGAAGGAGAGGAAACTGCAGCCAGATTCTGTGCCAACGTTAGACGATTGCTGGACGCTACTAGATGTAGAGAAACTTCTCTTGCTCTCGTCGAAAGCGTTCCTGCTGAACTTCCCTCTGTATGTCGCCTATAAGCACGGAGTTCACGCCAGAATGGATGAAATCTCCCCGCAGGAAGCTCAGACTCTGAGTATCTTCTGCGATCTCCACGATAACGAAATTCCTGCATTTCTTCTTAGAAATGTTTCCCTTTTCTGTACTTCCGGTGGATTCGACGCCATGATGGCCTGTTTCGAACACGCGAATCTACCGGTTCCGATAGCCCACGCCATCACGGCTGCCATTTCCAATCTGAAACTTTGGATCAACTACCGATCCATCATCCAGCTGTTCATCCCGATAAGAGTAAAAATTCTACAGTACATGTGTAAGCTGTCGGATCAGGATCTGCGCTCGCCGGCCACCAAATCGATGGCGGATTTCATGTGGACCGCTATCAAAGACCCGCTAGATTCGCAAATAACATTCGACACGGAAGGCCTCGCATTGGCATTCAAATACTTCACCAGTTCGACGTTGACCATGCGATTGGCCGGAATGGCTCAAATCAACGCCCACATCAATCTGTTTAACGAAATTTGCACAACGGAAACCGTGGCGGAGGTGGAAGTCGTCGGTCAAAAGCTGGCCGATTGGCTTACCGAAAATCAAATCATTTCCCACCTGTTTGGACCGAATCTGCACGTGGAGGTCATAAAGCAGAGCCACATTGTGCTGAACTTCCTGGCCGTCGAAAATCAAATCACTGAAGAACACATTACCCTCATTTGGCAGGCAGCTCAGCTGAAGCATTGCTCGAAACCAATCTACGACATCCTTCCTTCGCTGGTGAAGAATCTGGCTCCTCGACCGGCTTCCCATCTGTACTCGTTACTATCCCGCCTGGATCCCAAAGAGCACACCGAGCAGTCTATCTACATTGCGTCCGCTTTGACGAAGCTCATCTGGGCAAGGGACTGCTCCCGGTTAACCCTCATGGATCTGGCGAAGAATAATGTACTGCGGGAAGCAGCGGCAGTGGCAGCCGCAGCTGCAGCCGCTCGAGAAGCCGAACTGCCCTCCAGTTCGGAGAACTCCGTCTCCGTGGATGGGAGCAACAGCGAGGATGAACCCCAGGAGGAGGACAGTTCCGATCCGGATCATCCGGTGACTGCGGCGGAAGCTGTGGCCGCTGCCGCCAAGTGTATCGCCGCTTCCAATCGGCCACATCGAATACCACCGGTCGCGGCGGCATCGCCCATCGTTGCCGGCCCATCTTCAGCATCGTCATCGTCCGGAGGGGTTGCTGCCGCGGCCGCTGCCGTTGTTTCCGGCGGGAAGAATTCTGTGTCGGCCGTTGCCAGCCTGATGGATGCGGACGAGTCGGACTCGGGAGTGGCCGCGCCGCCACCCTGCAAGCAAGCCCGGCACAAAAACTGCTGTGATGAGACGACTGACGGTGGGTTTTGGGATTGGTTGTTGAAGATGTTTGATATTAATGTTAGTTTTCCATTACAGATAGTATTAAGGTAGAACCGGATATCTATGACGTTGATCAGCGACTAAAGGACAAGATGTAAGTATTGACATGAAATTGAAAAAGTTGCAGAGGATCTTCTATAAGCTTGGGAAGATTCGAAGGTTTGGAAAGGTGCCCTTCTAGTAACAACCCTTTCCAAAGCTTCTTGGACTTGAAAAAGTTCTCCACAGAAGCTTGAAAAGCACACAGAAGCTTAGAATGCATCTCCTCAGAAGCTCGAAAAGCTTCTCATCGGAAACTTAAAAAGCTACTTCTCAGTAGCTTGAAAAGCTTCTTCTCAGAAGCTTTAGAAGCTTCTTTCCAGAAGCTTGAAAAGCCTCTCTTCAGAAGCTTAAAAAGCTTATCTTCAGAAGCTTGAGAAGCTTCTCTTCACAAGCTTAAGGAAACTCCTCTTCAGAAACTTTGGAAACTTCTCTTCAGAAGCTTTTGAAGCTTCTATTCAGAAGCTTGAGAAGCTTCTCTTCAGAAGCTCGAGAAGTCTATCTTCAGAAGCTCGAGAAGCTCATCTTCAGAACTTGAGAAGCTTCTCTTCGGAAGATTGAGAAACTCGAAAGCTTCTCCTCAGAAGCTCGAAAGCTTCTCCTCAGAAGCTCGAAAGCTTCTCATCAGAAGCTCGAAAGCTTCTCCTCAGATGCTCAAAAGCTTCTCCTCAGAAGCTCGAAATCTTCTCAGAAGATCGAAAGCTTCTCCTCAGAAGCTGGAAAACTTCTTCTTGGAAGCTTTTCCTCAGAAGCTTGGATGCTTTTCCTAAGAAGCTTGGAAGCTTACCCTTAGAAGCTTGGAAGCTTCTACTCAGAAGCTTGGAAGCTTCTACTTAGAAGCTTGGAATTTTCTACTTAGAAGCTTGGAAGCTTCTACTTAGAAGCTTGGAAGCTTCTACTTAGAAGCTTGGAAGCTTCTACTTAGAAGCTCGGAAGCTTCTACTCAGAAGCTTGGAAGCTTCTACTC
The DNA here is from genome assembly GCF_002204515.2 of Aedes aegypti. Lineage (NCBI taxonomy): Eukaryota > Metazoa > Arthropoda > Insecta > Diptera > Culicidae > Aedes > Aedes aegypti. Next base: position 285,900,742 of record NC_035107.1, on the reverse strand, counting down.
AGAAGCTTGATAGCTTCTCTTCAGAAGCTTGAGAAGCTTCTCTTCAGAAGCTTGAGAAGCTTCTCTTCAGAAGCTTGAGAAGCTTCTCTTCAGAAGCTTGAGAAGCTTCACTTCAGAAGCTTGAGAAGCTTCACTTCAGAAGCTTGAGAAGCTTCTCTTCAGAAGCTTGAGAAGCTTCTCTTCTGAAGCTTGAGAAGCTTCTCTTCAGAAGCTTGAGAAGCTTCTCTTCAGAAGCTTGAGAAGCTTATCTTCAGAAGCTCGAGAAGCTCATCTTAAGAACTTGAGAAGCTTCTCTTCAGAAGCTTGAGAAACTTCTCTTTAGAAGCTTGAGAAGCTTTTCTTTAGAAGCTTGAGAAGCTTTTCTTTAGAAGCTTGAGAAGTTTCTCTTCAGAAGCTTAAGGAAGTTTCTCTTCAGAAGATTAAGAGACTCGAAATTTTCTCCTCAGAAGATCGAAAGCTTCTTGGAAGCTTTTGTTCAGAAGCTGTGATGCTTTTCCTCAGAAGCTTGGAAGCTTTTCCTCAGAGGCTTGAAAGCTTCTCCATGAAACCTTGAAAGCTTCTCCACGGAAGCTTAAAAGCGCCTCCACGGAAGCTTCTCAGAAGCTAGGAAGCTTCTACTCAGAAGCTTGTAAGCTTCTACTCAGAAGCTTGAAAGCTTCTACTCAGAAGCTTGATAGCTATTCCCCAGAAGCTTGGAAGCTTCTCCACAGAAGCTTAGAAAGCTTTCCCTCAGAAGCTTAAAGCTACTCCTCCTAAGCTTCAAAAGCTTCTCGTCAGAATTTCGGTAAAAAAAGAATGTTCTGGAATGTTCAATAATGGTTGATTTTCTTCACTTATTTTTTCTCTTCCCAAAGGCGCATTCCCCTGATGAGCCGCTCGTTGGCGGCCGCGTCCGGATTCACCGAGGATGCCGGCACCAGTAGCGAAGAGGACTGCCTCGGTATGAGTGAAGCGTTTTCAGCCATGCGCAAGAAGATGCTCCGCAAGAAGCGCAAGAAGATCAGCGGCCTAACCCGGAAGGAACTGCAGGAAATGGCCGAAAGCGTTTCGGACGTGGAAGATAGCGATCTGCTGGCGGCCATGCTTCCGGATAGCGATTGCAGCGATACGAATCTGCAGAGTTCGGTGCTGAGGCACATGGGCGGCCATCACGGCCCGATTGGTCCCGTTGGGCCGGAACCTGGTCCAAGCGAAGGCCCTGCCTTAGGCGAAGACGTTCCACCGTTTATGGGCGCAATGAGCGAAGGTCATCTGATAAACTTCTTGAATGCCGCTGAGAATGATGGAAGTTGTTCGTCGCCATTGAGCAACAAATCCGAGAAGAACATGGGAGACTTTGACGACGAGGATTCACCGTGCGAGGAGGAACTGGTCGAATTGGCAGCTCGAGCGCAATGTCTCCATCAACAGTTCCCTCTACCGCGGCCACGTTCCTTAGGACCCGGAATGGTTCACGGATCTCCGCAAGCCCGTACCAATACTCCGAACATTACTTTGACGCGGGCCCACCACGACCGGCTGTCCAGTTCCGGCGGAAGTATCGGCCCAATGACGCACCCCATGACGCCGAGTGTATCCAGCAGTGGCACTCCCACGTCCACCGGTGGCAAAGGTGGGAAGATGAATCCGGCGACACCGACGACAATGGGGGGCAAGACTCCGCAAGCGCCCTCCAAGGAAATGCAGGCTGCCAGTGCCAGCGGAAGCACCGGTGGTAGCAGCAGCAGTTTGGGGGCACCGTCGTCGCCGAACTTCCGATTTCCGGATGTCTGCCAGCCGGGAAATACGCTGCTGTGGGATTTGCTTCAGGATGATAAGATTGTAAGTAGCATAAGTAGTCAATAGATAAGTCCACAGATATTGATGAAATTTTGAGGAACGCTTCAATATAGGAAAGTATAGATTTGAAGTATTTTGAACAAAGTTTTTTTCAGGACATCTCTCAGGGTTGGGCACAGTACAAATCACATAAAAATCCTTTCAAAACTGTTTTATCCTTCCTATGGTACTCCATGATTCATAGGAAGTAGTAAGAATTGCACTTCGATCCAATTGAATAAGGGATGGGACTTCCGCTTACTCTCGAAGTGCACATTTTAGTAGCTCTAATATTATTGATCAATAACGGCGCCGGCCAAGTCCTGACAGTTAGTTGGGATTAGTTAGCTAGAAAAATGATCTGAGTTTCCTTTGGTCGGTGATGCATAAGGAGGATAAATACTCTTACTTAAAACTAGGTTTGCATATTTTGCTCGCGTCCGTAGTTTTTTTTAACACTTAAGTGTTCGCGCTGTTGTATTTCCACAATAGAAATTTGTTATAAAAAGCATGAAACGAGCTCAACAGTTGGTAATCACGATTGATCTTGATTCCGTTGCTCACCCACAGGACCATGCAACGAAACCAAAAGACCACACACTCCTTGTTAAACTTTTTTGGAAGTTTACGTGGTTTTAACCTACCTGATCCAGAGATGTTTTGGAATAACTTTGTCTACAATATTCCAAATCTATACTTCTTCATCACTCATGAAACTGCAACTAATAGTAAAGCGATTCTCGAATTAAGGGACGAGTGAACGTTAACGAATCTTTTCTTCCAGGGTCAATTGGGAGAATCGCTCGCCTTAGAGGCGGAGAAAGTTCTTGGAACACTGCTCTGCTTTCACACGGACAAAATCATCCGGACGCGTTTCATCGAGGGCTGTCTGCAGAACCTGGCGGAGAACCGCAGCGTCGTCACAAGTTTGCGGTTACTTCCGAAGCTATTCGCATCATTCCAGCAGTTCCGGGACGTCACGACGCATCAGGTCGTACTGTGGGCCGAGCGTCATCACCGGATGATGCATCACTTCTTCAACAATCTCAAACATTACACCACAGGAGCGGGGCGCAGTGGTCGACAGTCCGAGACTTCGACGATAGTGTTGAACCAGAATGGGTTTCCACTGTACTCGCACGTGACCCAAATCCAGGTCCGATTGCAGTTCCTGTCGTCCGTTTTCAGCGACGTTGGGTCCCCGCGGAACTTCAAATTGACGCTCAGCCAGGTCGATACGCTGTGGGCCTGTCTGGCCAATGATCCCGAGTGCAGCGATTGTCTGTTTGCGTGGTTACAGGGTCAGGTGAAAGGTGGAGACACGCACGCCCTTGGAATCAATGCCATCCAGCATTTGTACTTGAAGAGGCTGTCGGAGTTGAAACCTGAGGGAATATCGATGGTTGCGCTTGGGCTGTTCCAACAGTTGTTCACCTTGGGGCGAGAGGAGATCATCAGTCATCCCAGTGAGAGTCAGGAGTCGAGTGATTCCGTAGGAATGGAGCACCTTTGGAAGATTGCCCTGAGGGCGCACAATACGGACGTCTCTTTGACGGCCATTCAGTACATCAACACCTACTACATGGAGAAACAGCTCAAGTATGAGAACCAATTTGTGGCCCAGTGCATGACCCACTTGACGCAGGCTGTGGAAGAGTTGGACCGCCAAGGGCCTGGCTCGGAGAATGCTCTCATGTGCGTTCAGAGAGCTTTGATGCTTCTGAACACCCACTTGGAAACGTTCCGAAGAAGATACGCGTACCATCTGAGGAGGTGGGCTTTGGAGGGGAAGGAAGTCGGCATGCACAGTGCTTTGCGAAATGAAGGTCCCGGCCCTCCAATACGAATCGTCCTACAACCCGCAGGAGTACCGGAGAAATCCGTTCTTCATCTTCACGCAACGGATCTGGTGGCGGATCTGAAAGCCGAGATCGCCAAATGGTGGGAAACCATCCAAGGCTCGGTCAAAACTGCTCACAACGAAAGTGCCGCCCGCACCGGATCCGGAGCTGTCCTAGGCCTTCTCCTTAGCGAAGGGCCCCTGCGGATAATCACCCAAGGTCAGGAAATCACTGCCGAATACGACGAACGCAGTTTGGCTGACGTCGGCTTCAAGGACAACCAAATGGTGTACGTCTCGATGGGAAGTCGCGGAGGTCGTCGGCGAGACCATCATGACCACCCTTCCATGCAACCTCCGCCCCCGAAAGACTGTCTTCCAACGCTTCTGCTTCTTAAAAGCCCATACTTCGAGCAGCTCTTCAAACTGATGCAAACCCTAGGCGATATGAAGCTGATCGGCCCCGGAGGTCGAATCCAACCCAACACAAAAGCGCAGCTACTCTCCCGAAGGGTTTGGGACATCCTTGCCATGCTTCCCACCGCTCCAACCTTCCTTTCGACTTTGAAGAACCTATCCTTCAAAGACCCCGACTCGGAACCTTCGATCGACATGGATTCCCCGGACAATCCAACGTACACCCTCCAGGAAATCCTGGAACCGCGCAATCTGCAGAAGTTCATGTACTCGCTTCACATCGTGGAGAGCCTCTGCAAGTCCAAGTTCATGGGCAGCTGTTGCGGAGGCAGCCCGGCAGGTGCCCCAGTCAACCCGGGTCCCATCGGAGTGCCAATAGCCGCGACCACATCCGGAATGCCCGGTGGATCCCGGTCGGCCATCGGACCCGGTGCCAGCAGCGCCAAAAGCCTGTCGGTCAAGAGCCAGCTGAAGCTGAAGATTTCCTCGTCCAAGTCGTTGAAGCTGCAGAATCAGAAGTTGGCCAAACAGCAAGCTCAGGTGTTGGGGGTCAGTAATAGCAACGTTGGCGGGATGGTTTCTCCGAGCAAGTTGAGCGTTTCGCCGTCCGGTGGCGAACGGAAGATGGACGTTTGCGATGGTGGGGAGGGGAAGACGGGGGAAGTGGAGAACAAGGAAAATAACGGCGCGGAAGGTGCGTCTTCGCCGGAGAAGAAGGACGAGGAGAAAGAAGGGATCGTGGATGGAGAAGGCGAGAGTCGGTAAGTAGAAAGTTTTTATTTTGTATCAGGATTTAAGCTTCTCAGAAGTTGAAATGAAGCTTTCTGAATTTTCTACCAGGCTTGTAAAGATCTTGAAGAGATGCTTGCTAAGCTTCTGAAGAGAAGCCTTCTAAGCTTCTGAAGAGAAGCTTGCCAAGCTTCTGAACAGCAGCTTCCCAAGCTTCTAGAGATAAGCTTCTCAAGCTTCTAAAGACAAGCTTCTCAAGCTTCTGAAGACAAGCTTCTAAAGCTTCTGAAGAAGAGTTTTCCAAGGTTATGAAGAGAAACTTCCCAAATTTCTGAAAAGAAGCCTTTTAAGCTTCAGAAGAGAAGCTTCCAAAGCTTCTGAAGAGAAGCTTCCAAAGCTTCAGAAGACAAGCTTCCAAGCTTCTGAAAAGAAGTTTCTCAAGCTTCTGGAAAGAAGCTTCCCAAGCTTCTGAAGAGAGCTTTCCAAGCTTCCGGAGAGAAGCTTTCCAAGCTTCTGAAGAGAAGCTTTGCAAGCTTCCGAAGAGAAGCTTCCCCAGCTTCTGAAGAGAAGCTGCCCAAGCTCTTGAAAATAAGTTTCCTATACTTCTAAAAGAAGCTTCCTATGCTTCTGAAAAGAAGCTTCCTACGCTTCTGAACAGAAGCTTCCTAAGCTTCTGAACAAAAGCTTAGGAAGCTTCTCGTCGGAAGCTTAGGAAGCTTTTGTTCAGAAGCTTAGGAAGCTTCTGTTCAGAAGCGTAGGAAGCTTCTTTTCAGAAGCATAGGAAGCTTCTTTTAGAAGTATAGGAAACTTATTTTCATTTGCTTGAGAAGAAGCTTCCCAAGCTTCTGAGAAAAAGCATCCCAAGCTTCTGAGAAGAAGCTTCCCAAGCTTCTGAGAAGAAGCTTCCCAAGCTTCTGAGAAGAAGCTTCCCAAGCTTCTGAGAAGAAGCTTCCCAAGCTTCTGAGAAAAAGCTTCCCAAGCTTCTGAAAAGAAGCTTCTCAAGCTTAAGAGAAGAAGCTTCCCAAGTTTCTGAGAAGAAGCTTCCCAAGTTTCTGAGAAGAAGCTTCCCAAGCTTCTGAGAAAAAGCTTCCCAAGCCTCTGAGAAGAAGCTTCCCTAGCTTCTGAGAAGAAGCTTCCCAAGCTTCTGAGAATAAGCTTCCCAAGCCTCTGAGAAGAAGCTTCCCAAGCTTTTGCGAAGAAGTTTCCCAAGCTTCTGAGAAGAAGCTTCCCAAACTTAAGAGAAGAAGCTTCCCAAGCTTAAGAGAAAAAGCCTCCCTAGCTTCTGAGAAGAAGCTTCCCAAGCTTCTGAGAAAAAGCTTCCCAAGCCTCTGAGAAGAAGCTTCCCAAGCTTCTGAGAAGAAGTTTCCCAAGCTTCTGAGAAGAAGTTTCCCAAGCTTCTGAGAAGAAGCTTCCCAAACTTAAGAGAAGAAGCTTCCCAAGCTACTGAGAAGAAGCTTCTCAAGCTTCTGAGAAGAAGTTTCCCAAGCTTCTTAGAAGAAGTTTCCCAAGCTTCTGAGAAGAAGCTTCCCAAACTTAAGAGAAGAAGCTTCCCAAGCTTCTGAGAAGAAGCTTCCCAAGCTTCTGAGAAAAAGCTTCCCAAGCTTCTGAGAAGAAGTTTCCCAAGGTTCTGAGAAGAAGTTTCCCAAGGTTCTGAAAATAAGATTTCCTAGTTTCTTAGAAGAAGGTTTCCATGCTTCTGAAAAAAAATGTAAACTTCTGAATAATAGGTTTGCAAACTTCTGAGAAGAAGTTTAGCAGATTCTGTGAAGAATGTTTGCAAGCTTCTGAGCAGAAAATTTTCAAACTTCTGAGCTGAATAATGCTTGCTTCTTGAGTTGAAGATTGAGAAGAAAATTTTCAAGCTTTTTGAAGAAGTTTTCTAAGCTTCATATCTGAACTCCGACATCTAATCTCTGATTATCTCTTTCCAAAACTAGAATTCAACCGGACCAGCCTCAGCTATCGCCACCGATGGCCCATCCAACGCCGCCCCCTCCGAAGCTCCCCACCAGTCCGGCCAGCGCTTCGCTCGAGTGGAGCGAACAGTTCATCAAATGCGGCGGCCTGGCCCATCTGTACCAGATCTTCATATCGGGCGTGCTGCAGAAGCAATCCGTGGCCAAGGATGGGGACGACCTGAACGAGTGGCGCCACGATTGTCTGGCCAGTCTGCTGCGGATCCTGTGTCTGCTGGGGATGGAGGAGTTCAAACCGGAGAACGAGAACGCCATCATCATTCCGAAGCTGAACCGGCACACGTTGGCCCTGATGGAGGTCCGGCCCACGCTGGAACGGATAGCGGGCATTCTGAACGAGGAGTCCCATCCGTTGAGTCCACATCACTTCAAGACGGGACTGTTTGGCCGGGCGCAGGTCATCCATTATGCGATGAATCTTCTGGTTTGCTACGCTCATTCGCTGGCCGAGGTCAGGTCTACGTTGTGGAAGGTGGATGCCAATCTAGCTTGGGTACAACGGCTGATCCTGGATGATCCGGAACCGGCCGTACGGAGAGAAGCATGCGCGGCACTCTACAGGATGTGCTTGGGCAACGCTCAAACCTATTACGAACTTATGGCACCGCTGCTGTCCAAGTTGGTTGCCCTGTTGCCTCTGGCGGAAAAGATGCGTCCCCAAAGTCAGGCATACCACCTGTCGCCGGATGAAGGCAAAGAACCGTATGGGCCTGCCTGTCGAGATTACTTCTGGTTGTTGTGTCGCTTGGTGGATTCGCTGTCACCGGAACTTGTGAAGGACTGCGGTGGGGAACTAAGCAGGAAGCCAGGGTCCATCGGGATCGAGTCCATGTGCAGGCAAGTTTCAAAGAGCATCCTTGACCGGGACTACCTTGAAAGTCGTCACGGCAGTCCGGATGATGGTTTGTTCGGGTTGCTGAATCTGATGGCCAATTTGGTCAAGTTCGATCCGCAGTTCAAGTTCAGCGATGACGGTCAGGACTTCATCGGGAAAATCTTCCAATCGTTGTTCGAGCTTCCCTCGCCCGATGACCGTGAGAAGCCCAAGTGCAAAAGCCACGGTGCGCGAGCTGCGGCCTACGATCTGCTGGTCGAGATGTGCAAGAGTGCTCCCAAGAACTATCTGCTGCTGCATGGGAAGTTGATGCAACAGCATCGGGCTGGTCCCCACTCGCCGTATCCCTGGGACTACTGGCCAAGGGATGAAGGACGTTCGGAATGTGGCTACGTGGGTCTTACGAATCTGGGCGCAACCTGTTACATGGCCTCGTGCATTCAGCATCTCTTCATGACGCCCCAGACGAGGGATGCGATTCTGTCCATATCGCCGGATGCCCCACAAAAGCACAAGGCCACCCTGTACGAGCTGCAGCGCATGTTCGCCTATCTGATGGAGTCGGAGCGTAAGGCCTACTGTCCGCGGTCGTTCTGCCGGGTGTACCAGATGGACCATCAACCGTTGAACACCGGCGAGCAGAAGGACATGGCTGAGTTTTTCATCGATCTGGTATCGAAGCTGGAGGAGATGACCCCGGAGCTGAAGACCCTGGTGAAGCGAGTGTTCTGCGGAGTCATCAGCAATAATGTCGTGTCATTAGTGAGTTTGTGGGAGCGGGAGGATCCTGGGGAGGCATTCAAAGGGGGACCTATAATAAAAAAATGTATTTTTTTCTTAAACAGGACTGCGGACACGTGAGTCGAACGCTGGAGGAATTCTACACGGTTCGCTGTCAAGTTGCGGACATGCGTAATCTTCACGAGTCGCTGGACGAAGTAACCGTGAAGGACACGCTGGAAGGAGACAACATGTACACCTGTTCCCAGTGTGGCAAGAAGGTTCGGGCCGAGAAACGAGCATGCTTCAAGAAACTGCCGCAAATTCTGTGCTTCAACACGATGCGATACACGTTCAACATGGTGACGATGCTGAAGGAGAAAGTCAACACCCACTTCAGCTTCCCGATGCGGCTGGACATGTCCGGCTACGTGGAGAAAACGCTGATGCCTCAGCACTATCAGGAGGAAAAGCGAAAGTCGGAACTGAGGCGATCGGCTTCCAGAAACGTTAGCGAATCGAGTGCTTCCGATGGAATGGGATCGATGTCCGGCGAGGATCGCAAAGAAGACAAGGTCAGCTCAAGCGATGGTCAAGAAGTGCAGAGTGCAACCAGTTCGGCGGCCAAGAGTGAGGCAGCAGAAAAGGCCGAGATTCAGAAACAACAGCAAACTTTGGACGAAGAAGACTCGGAAGATTTCAACGAGCACTACGAGTACGATCTGGTGGGAGTGACGGTCCACACGGGAAATGCCGATGGAGGCCACTACTACAGTTTCATCAAGGAGCGCAACGAAGACAGTAATCCGAACCACCAGGAGAGGTGGTTCCTGTTCAACGATGCCGAAGTGAAGCTCTTTGATCCGTCGCAAATAGCGGCGGAATGCTTCGGAGGCGAGATGACGGTCAGTTCCCTAGATACCGTTGAACCGTTGAATCTTAACGTTCCTTCTATTTCTTTTCAGAGCAAAACCTACGACTCGGTTACGGAAAAGTATCTGGATTTCAGCTTCGAAAAGACCAATTCGGCGTACATGCTGTTCTACGAGTGGCGCTCGAACAAGGGCTCCAACATCCAGCGGGATCAAGTCAGCAAGCCATCCACGTGCACTTCGGGAGCGTCGATGACCTCGATGTCGATTCCCGTCACGGCCACCACCACTAGCAGCTCCGAACAACCGGTAACGTCATCATCGTCCTCCGCATTTGCCAGCAGTGGTCCTTGTACCACTGCATCCATCGGTGCCAGCATAAGCGAAAATGATTCTCCGTCGGAACTTCCACTCCCGTCACCACCATCCATCGCCGCAGTACTTCCCCCGGTGAACATCCGCGATGCTGCCGACCAGACTGAACGAATCATCCTGAAACATCCCGGCGAAGCGCCATCGGTAGTAGATAATCTAAATACCCTAAGTAAATGTGATATAGATGTTAAGCCAAGCCTGCGAAGCACTGTGGGCGTCGTTCCATCCCTGGCCTCGGTGCCGGGCGTTCCATCTTCATCCGTACCGTCACCGCTGGCCGCGCTACAGGCCACCTCGTTGAGCATCCTGCCGCCATCGGGTCCCCTGTTGGGTCCCTCCATGCTCCCATCGCCATCGTCTTCGTCCTATTCGTCCATCTCGTCACTGTCCGCCCTGACGGCAACCGCCGGCGGCAACGTTGGCCTCCCGCTGAGTGCCGTCGTACAGCAACCCACCATTTCCAGTGCGCTGCAACCGTGCACCTCGTCGGCCGCGGCGTCATCTGGTCTGTCCCTGGTCGGACTGGGGTTGGTCCGGATAGGGCCGCCTCCCAAGCGAAAACGTAAGATTCTCAGCAAAGAACTGGAGGAATGGATCTGGCAGGACAACCGACACTTCCTGCAGGATAGGAACATCTTCGAGCACACCTATTTCAAGTAATTGACGGAATTGAAATGTTTGAAAATGATTTTCTAAATTGTTTTTATCTTTCAGCTTCATGTGGCAAATTTGCGGTCACATTCCGCAAACGTTGCTGGCGCTTCCGGATATTACGTGCATTGCCGCCCAGCTGTCGGTATCGTTCTTCATCGAGACGTTCATCCACGCTAAGGAAAAGGTGAGTTTACAGATCAACTATAAAGACTACAGGCGGGTTCCGTATCCTCGAGGTTACACTTTCGATTCTCAGTTCCTTCACAAAATAACTTCGTCCAGGCACCGAAGAAGCAGCATGAAGGACAGTGCATTGGGAAGCACATCCATTCTTTGTCTGTATTCGATGGCGACTGATACACATTGATCCTCTTGTTACGCAACATGCTTGGAAATCGTTGGATTCGCAGATGATGTCGTTCTAACGGTGACTGGCGAGACGTTGGAAGAGGTCAAAATGCTGACGACGGAAGCGATTGACACGGTTGAAGCGTGGATGACTGGAGCAAAACTGCAGCTGGCTTATCATAAGACGGAGCTAGTGCTGGTTAGCAACCTCAAAGCTGTTCAGAGGGTTGAAATCAACATCGGTAGACAAGACATTTCATCAAAACGTGCTTTGAAGCATCTGGGGGTGATGGTAGATGACCGTATAAACTTCAACGCTCACTTGGATTACGCCTGCGAAAAGACGTCGAAGGCGGTCAACACGATAGCGAGGATCATGCCGAACGTCGGAGGACCGAGAAGTAGTAAAAGGCGTCTCCTAGCGAGTGTAGCGGTCTCTATTCTCAGGTATGGAGCCCCAGTCTGGACCGCAGCGGTAAAAACCAAGCGTAATCGGAGGATGTTGAACAGCACATTCCGACTCATGGCCATACGAGTAGCGAGCGCCTATAGGACGATTTCATCGGAGGCAGTATGCGTTATCGCTGGCATGATGCCCATCTGCATCACCCTGGCCGAGGACGTGGAGTGTTATGAGCGAAGAGGCACCAGAAATGTGAGAAGGATCGTCAGAACGGACTCGTTGGCTAAGTGGCAGCAAGAGTGGAACAACGCGGAGAATGGAAGGTGGACTTACCGTCTAATTCCAAATGTATCACTGTGGGTTAATAGGAAGCATGGAGAAGTGAACTTCCATCTGACGCAGTTCCTGTCCGGACACGGCTGTTTCCGGAAGTATCTGCATCGGTTCGGACATGCTTCTTCACCTTGTTGCCCGGAGTGCGAGAATGTGGAGGAAACACCGGAGCATGTAGTCTTCGAATGTCCTAGGTTCGAAGAAGTGAGGAGGGACATGCGAGGAGTCACTGTCGATAACGTTGTCGAAGAGATGTGCCGAGAAGAAGGCATCTGGAACGCTGTCGATAGCACGGTATCGAGAATAACGTCCGAGCTTCAGAGGAAGTGGCGTAGCGACCAACGATCTGCTAGCTAGAGTGAACGCATGAAAAGGAAGAATGGCTGCTCGGTTTCGGGAGATATTCCTTTGCCGGGGAACTCTCTGACGGAGTAGGGTAGATCCACCGCCGGGGACTAGCAGAGTAGACGCGGCGTTGCACCGGTCCCGGGTCGTAGGAGCACCAGTGTACCGGACGATAGGCTTCACCGGAATCGCTGGACTGACTTCGGCACCCTACCAGTCGTCCCGTAAAAAAGTGAAGATCAGCAGTAGCGGCAGCAGCAGCAGAAGAATCGGTCTCGGGAGAACTTCCATCGCCGGGGAATTCTTCGTCGGTGTAGACTAGGTCCACCGCCGGGGACTAGTTGAGTAGACGTGTCATAGCGCCGGTTTTAGGGTCGTCGGGGCACCAATGAACCGAAAGCTAGGCTCCACCGGAATCGCTGGACTGACTTCGGCACCCTTCCGGTCGGCTCGAAACGTAGAAAAAGAAGAATCGGTCTCGGGAGAATTTTCACCGCCGGGGAATTCTTCGTCGGTGTAGACTAGGTCCACCGTCGGGGAATAGTCGAGTAGAGTACGTCGGGACGCTGGTAATGGGTAGTCGAGGCGCCTACGAACCGGAAGTTATGTTCAACCGGAATCGTTGGACCGACCTCGGCATCCTACCAGCTGAGCAAAGAAAAGGAGAAGGTCGTCGTAACTGTGTGAGTACGCGCTCTGAATGAGTGCAGAGTAGTGTACAAACTGGAGCCGAAGAGCTCAGAATGTTGCATGTAGGTACTAACAAATTGACGGGTCGCCAATGGGCGAAAATAGGTACTAACAAATTACTAACGTGAGGAGCAAAAGGGCTCAACATGAGGCACAACGTTGAACGGTTTTTAAACTGCTAACAGGAGCCGAAGGGCTCAGCATGTAAAATAACAAATTGAAGAGGTGCGCTCAGCACGTTAGCCTCCCCTCCGAAGTAATACCGGAAGGTGGTTCCGGAGGGTCTATGGTACTAAACCTAGGAGAGTGTTTTTAGTGGGGAACCACTTTGTGGATCCCACACCGCGCCAAAAATTACACTGGCATGAGCATGAACATATACAGGCCAGTCTATGAAGATTTTTAAACTCCTAGTTGCATGAAAAAAAAATGCTTCACATGACATGGAAACACGTCAAAATGAATCACAGCACAACAATGGACGTGACTGTATGGATATGGATTGGATCGAAGATGACGAAAAATGCAATATCTTACCTACTTTCCTGCGCTGCAACGCCGAGAAACACAACTATCGTGCAGCAGTAGAAGACGAAGGCCTTCGACAAGGAACTTTTTGTCGAAGCACTTCGTGTAGACAGCGATATACCGGATCTCGATGCGATGGAGCTGACAAGGGTGATGTTCAGGGCGTGTGATATAACGATGCCAAGAAAACGGAAGCCATCGAACAACCGGCGTCCCTTATACTGGTGGAACGAGGCACTCAGCACTCTTCGCGTCGCTTGTCTTAAAACCAGTAGACGATATTAGAGAGCGAGACAGAAAATTGTGTTCCAGCAAGCAAGAGCAGAGCGGCTTTCAAACGTGAGATTAAGCTGAGCAAGTCTTACTGCTTCAAAGAGCTGTGCCGAGCAGCTGATGCTAATCCTTGGGAGAACGCCTACCGAGTCATAATGGCGAACATCAAGGGCCCGTCGACGCCGTTCGAAACGGGTGCGGACAAACTGAGAGTCATCGTCGAGGGTCTATTGTCAAAGCATGACCCAACAATGTAGCTGGCCACACCATATGGCAATGAAGAAGTAGGAAATGCCGAAGCTCCTCAGATCTCCAACGAGGAGCTTGTAACAGCTGAGAAAGCGCTGAAGCTAAACCAGGTCCCGGGTCTGGACGGAATCCACAACGTGGCACTTAAAGCAGCGGTCCTTGCGTATCCAGATATGGTAAGGAAGGTTATGCAGAAATGCCTGGGTAAAGAAGGTCAATGTCCAGAAATATTGAAAATTCAGAAACTGGTACTGTTGCCAGGTAAAACAACCAGGGTAAAGAATCATATAGGCCTATATGCTTACTGGATACACTCTGTAAACTCTTGGAACCTGTTATCCTCAACAGTGTGATGAAATGCACAGAGAGCGAGAACGGGCTGTCAGAAAGGCAGTTTGTATTCCGGAAAGGAAGGTCGAGGTGGACGCAATTCGGACAGTGCTGCAGAGGGCCGAGGGAATCGTTACTGTGCCGTGATCACGATAGATGTGAAGAATGCGTTCAACAGCGCCAGCTCGGAGGCCATTGCCACAGCGCTGCACTGAATGCGGGTTCCCGACTACTTGTGCCAGATTTCGAAGAGCTACTTCCTAAACCGAGTACTGAGGTATGAAACTGACGCCGACCCGAAGGAGTTAAGAATAACGGCTGGAATCTCACAAGGTTCCATACAGGGTCCAACGCTGTGGAATGCTATGTACGCCGGGGTCCGATCGCTGGAACTATCCAAGGGGGTCGAGATCGTCGGCTTCGCCGATGACGTCATCCTAACGGTAATAGCTGAGACGTAAGTGGAAATGAAATGCTGGCAACGGAGGCAATTGTTCTGGTCGAAGATTCGATTGTGGGAGAAGCTGAAGATAACCCATTACAAAACGGAGATGCTACTAGTTAGCAGCTGCAAAGCAGTCATGCACGGTGAGATCACTGTCGGGGGGCATGTCTGGGCGTAATGCTAGACGATCGGCTGAATTTCAACAGTCACGTCGATTATTCATGCGAGAAGGCGGCGAAGGCGAGCAATGCGCTCACAAGAATTATGCCCAGCATAGAAGCAGTCAGAGGCGTCTTCTGGCTGGCGCATCAACATCGCTACTAAGATACGATGCGCCAGCCTGGGGCGCGGCGCAACAGACCAAGCGGAATCGAGATAAGTTAAACAGTGCGTTTCGACTCATCACCATGCAAGGGATGAGCGCGTACATCGGAGGCGGCATGCGTAATCGCTGGGTTGATCCCGATCTGCATCATCCTGTCCGAAGACATTGACTGCTATCAGCGGGTAGAAACCAGTCATTCGAGGAAGTTGACAAGGAGAAAGGAAGGTGGATCCACAGGCTCATCCCGAGTCTATTGGTCTGGATGAACAGGGAGCGCGGAGAAGTGCACTTCCACCTGACCGAGTGCCTGTCAGGTCGCGGCTGCTTCAAGCAGTCTCCATCGGTTCGGCCATACGTCTTCACCATTCTGTCCTAACTGTATAGAGATTGAAGAAACGCCAGAACATATTGTCTTCCACTGCCCGAGGTTCAACATAGTAAGAAACACGGTGGCGGCTGCTTTTGGTGAGTTCCTCAGCATTGAAGGTGTGGTACACGGAATGATGAGCGATCCCGATCTTTGGAATATGATGAGAAACGTGGTGGTGCAAATAATGTCTGGCTCTCAGCGCAACTGGCGAGCAGAGCAGCGAAACAAGACGCAGAGAACAGCGCTTGACGTCGGGGCGTTGATGAACCGGAAGCCAACCTCACGCCGGAATTGTCGGACCGACCTCGACACTCGACAAGCCAGTCTGTGAATGAAAGGAGATCATAGACCGCGAACGAAGTAGGCTAGATCTTCCGTCGGGGACTAGATCGAGTAGAACGAGCGTAACGTAGTATCGGTAATAAGTCGTTAAGGTGCCTGCAAACCGGAAGTCACTCTCCAACCGGAATTGCAGAACCGACCCTGACCACCATCGAGTTGGAGTAGGCTAGCCTTTTCTTCCCCACAGCTTTATTCAAAAATTTAGCTATCAAATTGGCGTTTCTAAAAAAAGTGCTTGAACAAAAGTTGTTCCAAAAAAGCTATATTATTCAAAACCACAATAAAAAAATTGATTGTTTTTCGATAGTTAGTTGATTGTTTTTCAATAGTTTGACCCTTAGGTCACTTATTTCGATGTTTGATAAGACAAATGAGCGTATAAATTTATTTCAATTTTTATTGAACTACTCGTACCAATTCGGTTTAGCCCGCGTTCGTTGAAAATCGGTGGATCACCTGTGCTACCATGGGAAAGAGAGGGCTAGATCCTCCGCCGGGGACTGAGTAGATCGCGAAACAGCACCGGCAAATGAGTCGTTGGAGCGACAGTGAACCGGAAGTTATCCTCCGATCGGAATCGCTGGACCGACTTCGGCAATCTACCGGCCAACAACGGAGTATGAACAACGCGTAACGTTACCGGTTTCGGGAGATATTCCTCCGTCGAGATACTCTCCATCGGAGTAGGCTAGCTTCACCGTCGGGAACTACGCCGAGTAGTATCGATCACGACGAACCGTCACCTATATTAAGAATTTGGCTTATATTGCAGTATTAGTACAACGGCGCTCTGACACACAGAGTAAGCAACTACAATGTTATCTTTGATTTACTGTAAATATTGTGGAGCAGAATGATCGCTTTAATCGCTTAAAATTAAACGATGAGCAAACCAAGTGCGCAAATGAGATCTATAAACAGAAGCATTCGCCGATCCTTACAGCTTAGCATTTACTGACGAACATCTTTTTCATTGTTTGGAGAAAGAAATCAAATGACTGTAGTTCCCCCTTCCAATGCAAATTTTATGCTTGTAGAGAGTTGATGGACAAAGCTTTAGGGAGGCCCTTATGATTGTAAGGGAACGTAAAAGCCCTCTGCTATCAACTTGTCGAATGGTCTTACAAAAGGAGTATCCCTAGCAGAAAAGTAGAAAAAAAAAGTTGGCACCCCTCGAATTCCGCCAGCTCATGAGTTATAAGTTTTTCGCAATCGCGGGCGCACCAGACGCCATTATTTTGTATTTTTCGCAATCGTATCAAATAAACATGTAAAACAGATAAAATGTGTTTGGTTGTTACATAAGTGGTCCTTCGACGACGAATATATGCGAAGTGGACAACAGTTTATGAGAGAAGGCTGAGAAATGAAAGTTTTTGCTGACGGTGGAGTAATGGCCGACAGGATCGACGCTGCGAGGCCTGTCGATCTGGTTCTGCTGCACAAGATTCTGTATTGTGATGACACGACGCTGAATTGGATAAGGAGGAGAGTACTGCGGTTCGAAGGCTTTGATTTCGAACGACGATCTCCTCAGTTTGAGGTTAGGATGCGAATCATCGAAGATGCAGAACCAGAACATGTACAAACTACGTGTGAAATATTGGATGTTCCAATCGGAGATGCGGCTTGTTCGAAACAAAATGTTGCAGTAGCCATCATGGAGCGACTATTTTCGATGACCGATGAAGCCAAGAATGTGTTGGAGAAAGAGCCATCGCGAACGCTGACGCCGCCACCAATGTCGTTGATGGCACAAACTACGGAGTACGGATTTTCGATGCAATCTCAGCGACCAGGAGGCGACCAGAGAGGCGTTTCGATTACAAGAAGTGTATCTTCTTCTAAAAGTGTTCAAGTAACAGTGATGAAGGCAAAACTGGAAACGGAAAGAAAATTAGCGCAGCTGGAAGAGCAAGAAGCAAAAACCAGAATGGAGAGGCAGCAGAAGCTACTTAAAGCTGAACTGGAGTTGAAAATTGCGGAAGCAGAGCTGAATGAAGAATTGGTTGAGCAGCGGGATGTAGATCCTTGTTTGATAGTTCACGATGCTGACCCCCTAGATCGTGTACAGCAGTGGATACAGAACTTACAACTGAAATCCAGTTCCACTTCCTCACAAGAGTCGATTTCACAACAACTCAGGGCAAGCTCAACGCCCCTGCTGAAGTCGAGCTTTCAACCAAGGGATCTCGTGATAAACGAGCAATCACCAATTCTGTCCAGTTCAACCGGAACAGCTAATATGCAGCGAGACCACGGAGAGCAACTTGGAGATGTCAACGCCGAAATGTTACAAATCACCAAATCTATGCAGCGCATGCTAGCACGAAGCGCGGGTAGCAACAACCTACCAGTCTTTGATGGAAATGTTCGTGAATGGCAGCTGTTCATAAACCAATACCGTTTGTCTACAGAAGCGGGAGAATATTCAGGAATCGAGAATGTAGTGCGGCTCAACAAATGTCTAGTCGGAAAGGCCCGTGAAGCTGTTCTCCATATGCTGATGTCGTCCGTAGACGGTGAGGAAATAATAAAGGCACTTGAACTACGCTTCGGTAGACCAGAACTGCTCCTTCGTGCTTTAATCGACGAAGTCAAGTATTTTCCAGTGGTGTCTGACTGGTCGACATTCATCGAGTTCGATGGTGTAGTTCGGAACCTAGCTGCAGGGGTGAAAAGTTTGAAACAGCACATCTACAACCCAGAACTTTTGGGAATGCTTCTTCAAAAGCTGCCGCAATACCAAGTGATGATGTGGGGTCGTCATATTACGGAGTGCGGTATTCACGATCCGACTGTATTGGATTTTGCAGCGTGGGTGAAGCAAACTGGAAAATACGCTTCATCCATAAATTGCACATTAACTGCTGGTGGGTTTTTTGACGCATCTCAACACGGACAATCGAACGTAAGAAGCGACACTAGAAAAGGCGAATCGAAAAAGTGTGGGGTTTGCCACAAAGAAGTTCATGATGTGACAATGTGTGATGCGTTCAAGTCCGCTGATCCAAAGCGTAGATTCCAAACCGCGATTGATTTGAAACTATGCTTTTGTTGTTTGCGTACTCACATTGGACGGTGTGACAAACGGCAAAAGTGTCCAGTGGAAGGGTGCACTCGGTATCATCATGCGTTGTTGCATAAGGCCGAAATAGCAACAGCAGCGACACCCCTCTCTATTCCGCAAAATAAACCCAGCGTTAATGTAATGAAAACCGATCACCGATTATTCACCCAAGCGTTGTTGAAGATATTGACGGTAAAGATTCGCGGCCCCAAAGGTGTAATTGAGATACCCACCCTGATCGATGAGGGATCGAATATGACGATTTTGGATGCAGGTGTTGCCAAGATCCTAGGAATATCTGGAAGCAACAAACGGCTTTGTTTCACATTGATGAGTGGATTGAAACAGGTGGATGAAAACTCAGAAGACGTTCAAATCGAAGTTGGTGAAAACCAGGCGGATAAACCATTCTTCAACCTTACCGGAGTTAGGACAGTTTGGAAGCTTAATCTGGCTGGTCAAAAAGCAAACGTACCAGAACTATTGTCGCGATATCCATATGTCAACAGAGCTGATTTGAAGTGCTTGAATGGGGAATCTCCATTATTGCTGATTGGACAACCTCATATCAACGTTATCAAGACAACTGAAGTCTATCAATCTGATGCCACTGCCCCAGCTATTTCGAAATGCCCTTTGGGGTGGGTAGTGCACGGACCAGTGATGGTAAATACGAATGAAGAGTATTCTGGTACTGTTAATCTCTGCTGTGATGCTGATGAGAATCTACATGACCTGGTGACATCGTATATTATGCTAGAGAGCATAGGAGTTGTGATCAGCAAACCGGATCGACAGCGTTCAGAGGATGATAGACGTGCTTTGGCAGTCATGGAACACTCTACTCATTTCGTGGATGGACAGTTCGTTGTGAGTCTACCCTACAAGAACTCAACTCCGTTCCCAGAGAGCAGGAAGATGGCTTTATCTCGTTTAAAGTGTACTGAACGTAAAATTGCCAAGATGGGAATTGGTGATAAATATGCTGAGATAATGCAAGGCTATCTGGAGAAGAAGTATGCTGTTCCTGTTACAGACGAAGAGCTTAAAGATTCGAGAGATAATCTTTGGTATCTGCCACATTTTCCTGTCGAGAACTTGATGAAGCCAGGCAAAATTCGAATTGTATTTGACGCTGCTGCGAAGTCAAATGGCATGTGCTTGAACGACGTGCTCATCACCGGACCGGATCTTCTAAAATCGTTGCAAGGAGTGATTCTACGGTTCCGCCGGGGAAAAATTGGATTCGTTGGTGACATTAAAGAAATGTTTAATCGGATCTGGATCTCTGAAGCAGACAGTTGGTCTCAATGTTTTGTTTATCGAAGCAGTCCCAGTGAGCCCGTGGAAACTTTTCGGATGAAAGCAATGATTTTTGGCGCTAATTCATCTCCATTTATCGCTCACTACATAAAGAATCACAACGCACAGCTCTATGCCGATGAATACCCTGATGCTTGCAATGCTATCGTGCATGATCATTATGTTGATGATTTTTTGGGAAGCGAAGACGACGAGTTGAAGGCTGCGGAATTAATCCAGGACGTAATCCAAGTACATAAAGCCGGTGGGTTCGAAATTCGAAATTTTCGGTGCAGCACGAAAGAGGTTTTGAACACCATACCACTTAACCTGCAAGCAGACACGTCCAGTTCAGATATTAGTGACGGAGTGCATCGAGTTCTTGGTTTACTATGGAATAGTGAGAGCGACTGCTTCACTTTCTCCTCCAACTTCTGCAAGATTGATTCAGCTATAATCACAGGCAAGCGCGTACCAACCAAACGTGAAGTTTTGTCTGTGGTGATGTCAATTTTCGACCCACTTGGATTCGTCACCCCAATGACGATTAGGGGAAGGATTTTAATTCAACAAATCTGGCGCAGTGGTATTGGATGGGATGACCAGCTGGAGGATGGAGCTAGGAAAAAGTGGTTGAAATGGTTGAGCAATCTTTCGACAATCACAGATGTTCGCGTCACCCGTTGTTACAGTGCTAATCTTCGTAGTTGCGATCAGGTCGAACTGCATGTGTTTTGTGACGCAAGCACCATGGCAATGAATGCAGTAGCCTACTTGAGAGTTGTGAAAGCCGAAAAAATTGATGTTTCCTTTGTCGCTTCAAGAGGAAGAGTTGCTCCAGTACGTTTTATGTCAATTCCAAAACTAGAATTGCAAGCTGCCTTACTGGGTTACCGCCTTTCTTTGATGATCAAAGAAGAGATGGGCGTTCAAGTGCACAAGACTGTGTACTGGACTGATAGTCGCACGGTGTTATGTTGGCTGAAAACGAAGAAAGCATTGAAAACATTTGTTGCAAATAAAGTTGGAGAAATTTTGGAACAGTCGTCCCCAGACGATTGGCTTTATGTCACCACTCTGGAAAACGTTGCTGATGAGGGAACACGAGATGCGGAAGAGCTGGATATTTCTACGACTGGAAGGTGGTTCACCGGACCGAATATGCTGAAGCAAAATGTCACCGATTGGTCAACGATGGTTGCAAATGACCATGCATTCGAAGCCGATATCGATGAATTTTGTTCCGAAACACCAGTCGTGAACACAGTCCCTGGGCTTGGGATTATATTTTCCAGGGAGCGATGAATTTTGATAATTGATCGCTGTTGTTAGTAGTTTTGATTAGATGTTGGGTAAATTTCAAAGCAATGGCAACCTTTTTATTACAAAATTTAGATTTAATCTTCTGACCTAAAGATTCTGGTTAAACTACTGTACTATGCAGTTGGGCTGCACTACGCTATCACTCATCAAAATTACTTTCACTTCGGGAAAATATAATTTCAAACTGGCGAGAAGATTACAGACTGAGGGTGGGTTAGGAGCACAATCAGACCCTTGAATGTGCAATGTGGGGTAGTAATTGGGAATGCCATTGACGGTTTGTAATCTTCTACGAGGTTTTCGAAAACCAACAGGGCGCGTGCACCGGGTTGCGGATAGGAGCAAAGGGAGATCAATAGCATCTACCTAAAATAATAGAACAAAAAGCCGTTCCATGATTAGGTAATGTTTAGCGATCTTCTATGGTGTTCTAGTACTATAAAATTCTTCACTCACTGGGAATTCTGGCCTTGATAATATCAATAGTGATAAAAACATAAGATAATACCTAATACTTAATAAGTACAATGTAGCTTCAATGTAGTAATAAATGAAATAAAATTAATTTTCTATACTTGACAAGGTTTTGAAGACAATCAATGAGTGAAAGAACTACCTATTCGAAAAGCCACATCAGCTAAGTCTATACATATACAAATGTTGGTCATAGGGTCATGGCGAGCATTCGGTATGTATGTCTATGACTGATTCTTATCTAATAGGGGCACTAGAAGACCACGCGGACAATTTCGAAACAAATTATTTTTATACATCGGTCTTATGTTCCGAAAGGCTCAGCTACGCTGTAAAGTAATTTTATAAGCTATTCATTACTGCTGTTTAATTGTTTATAATTCTAACAAAACTACATAATTAACTCATTACTAATCACTGTTCCTATATTCTCTTTTTCTCTCCTTCTTATCTGTTGCATGATTATGAGCATCACTGATATAATGCATGAGCATGCACAATAAGAATAATTTCAGGATTGAAAGCAGTACATGGATACCTGGATAGAATAGCTTCGAAAAGGGCGCTCAAAATATAATATTTCTGGTCAGGGAAGTATTTTATCAAGGGTATGTAAAATTTTTCCATTATTAACACCTAGATAACACAAACAAATGAACTAATATCAAATATTTTTAAAATATTTTTATATAAATCAGCATCGTCAATCAGTGTAAAAACAGATAAAGTTTGTAAAGTTATTACCATCGATTAATTTGCGCTCTGTATAGTAATGTTCAATCAGTATCAAAATCTCCTAAAGCGTCGCATTGTGCCATCAGCAGCCCTTAGCATCACTCTCATATTGTTATTATTTTGTTGTTTATAAAATTTCTAGAAAGCGATCAGCATATTCTTTCTTACTTGTACAATGGCCGATCTATTTAGAATTTTAATAAGTCAAATCAAACTTAAAAACTCAAATTAAATTGCTTTCAGCACATTTACATTTTGCAGCATTAATCGCATTACTGTGCCAAGTCTTCTCCATTCCCTATACCCTACCCCAACCCTTCTTATCCTTTCCGATGGTGTTCAAGTGGTCCGCATAGACTATTACGGCCATTACCTATCCCTTACCCCGGCTTTGGACTGACTTGCGCTCTCATTGCCCCACCAAACGCTGCAAAATGAAAAATGAAATGAAACACCAGTCGTGAACACAGTGATGGAAAGTGAGTCAATTCTACCCGACGTAAACCGGTTTAGTCAATGGAGAAGATTAATCCGATCGACGGCTTATGTACGTAAGTTCATTGATATGTGCAAGCGTAAATCGAGTATCAAGCAAATTCAACCGTGTGAAGAACAGAGAGCTATTTGTCTATGGCTGAAAGCAGTGCAGAATGAACAATTCCCTGAAGATTACACTGTTTTGATGAATCGCGGTGAATTGAAGCCGTCAAGTAAGCTGAAGTCGTTAGCACCTTTTTTGGACAATGAAGGAATAATGCGTGTCGGAGGAAGACTGAACAAGGCAAACGTGGAACCAGGTGTATAGAATCCAATCATACTTGGAGCATCGGGGAGATTTGTATCTTTGCTTGTTAAGAATTATCATCAAGAAGCTCATCATCAGGGGCGTGAACTCGTATTGAACGAAATCAGGCAAACCTATTGGATAATAGGCTTACGAAGTTTGCTGCGAAAAGTTGTTTTCGGATGTCAGTATTGTCGTGTCAGAAAGCCCAAGCAGGTTACGCCAATCATGGGACAACTTCCGGAATGCCGTTTAGATATGTATAAGCTTCCTTTTACGCATACCGGAATGGATTTTTTTGGGCCCTTCGATGTTACGGTTGGACGACGTAGAGAAAAACGGTACGGAGTGGTTTTTACTTGTATGACGACTAGAGCCGTCCACGTTGAAGTGGCCCACTCGTTGTCTGCAGATTCGTGTATAATGTCCATTCGACGAATGATGGCGCGACGCAGGAAACCGGATTTCATCTACTCTGATAACGGCACAAATTTGCGCGGTGCTGATAGAGAGTTAAAAGAAGCACTCAATCAACTGAGCTTTGGAGACATCGAGCGTGAAGTGTTAACAAGAGGCATACAGTGGATGTTCAACCCCCCAGCTGCGAGTCATATGGGTGGATCATGGGAAAGGGTTATTAGGAGCATCAGGACATCTCTAAGAGAAACATTGAAGGAGCGAGCACCGAGGCAAGAAGTCTTGGAAACGTTACTAGTAGAAGCTGAACACCTCGTCAATAGTCGACCTTTGACTTATGTATCATCTGATGTCAATGACTGTGAAGCGCTAACCCCTAATCATTTTTTGATTGGAGCATCGAGTAATGTTCAGTCACCAGGAGCGTTCAGCCAAAGCGATCTCGATTGGGGAAAGCAGTGGAGGATGGC
Source organism: Aedes aegypti (assembly GCF_002204515.2). Taxonomy (NCBI): domain Eukaryota; kingdom Metazoa; phylum Arthropoda; class Insecta; order Diptera; family Culicidae; genus Aedes; species Aedes aegypti. The sequence goes on along the minus strand of NC_035107.1, from coordinate 285,876,950 downwards.
GCAAAAACTCATCGACAATTTCTGGAAACGATGGATGAAAGAGTATATGCCGACTCTGATTCCGAGACAAAAATGGCGACAATCCATTGGAGAGGTAAGAGAAGGTGATGTCGTATACGTATCGGATATGATAAACGAACGTGGCAAGTGGCCCCTGGCAATTGTGGAAAGGTGTTGGACAGGTGATGACAACATAGTAAGAGTTGCTGAAGTCAGAACCCACTCCGGAGTTTATCGCCGACCATGCATCAAGCTGAAGAAGATCTGTTTGGAAGGGGACATTCGTGATGACAAACCAGTGTCACACCAGGGGGCGCAATGTAAGGGAACGTAAAAGCCCTCTGCTATCAACTTGTCGAATGGTCGGACAAAAGGAGTATCCCTAGCAGAAAAGTAGAAAAAAAAAAGTTGGCACCCCTCGAATTCCGCCAGCTCATGAGTTATAAGTTTTTCGCGATCGCGGGCGCACCAGACGCCATTATTTTGTATTTTTCGCAATCGTATCAAATAAACATGTAAAACAGATAAAATGTGTTTGGTTGTTACAATGATCAAATGTGTAGGAGGTTTAATGTGTTTAGTTAAGTGCCATCCACAAATTATGTAAAGCTCGTATGAAGATGGGGGGGAGCGTCACGGCTCATACCAAATTTTGAATATTTTCTTTCAAAAATCGTTATGGAGAGGATCAAAAATTTCCAATTCTAGCGTTACGTAATAAAAGGCTGCTGCCTTAGACTAAAGATTCCACAAGTGAAGTGATATGGGATTTCCTTGTCTCGTATCGCAAGTGAGTGAACGGGAATTCTACTAATTTGAGCCAAGAATTGACTACTTAGATCCTTGCTATACAAGACAGAGATTTACTTTACTCGTCGAATGACCCAATAGTCTCGACAATTCCCATCTTTTGGAAACCGCTAAAAGTATAATAAAGGATCTATCTTCCCTAGAGATTCAATTGTTATTAAGAAGAACAAGTCATTTCTATCTAGAGAACTGAATGTTTACAAATCCCAATTCGACCTGGCCTTCAATTGCTGAATATCCTGTCTAAACTTTCCCCCTCCCTCTTTCCAGCCTACGATGGTCCTCTGGGTGGAACTGCTCACCAAGCAGTTCAACGCCAGCCAGGAGGCTTGCGAGTGGTTCCTCAGCCACATGTCGGCGGAACCGTGGTGGCCCGTGCAGGTCCTGATCCAGTGCCCGAACCAGATGGTCCGGCAGATGTTCCAGCGGTTGGTAATTCACGTGATTCAGCGATTGAGGTAAGAACCACTGCTATTCCTCCAGATCCAAAGTCTTCTTCAACTATGCCGTATTCCAGGCAAAGTCACAGCGCCCTCTACCTGAAGGTGGAAAGCGACGAGGATGGGAACGAAATCATTGGCAACGTTTCCTGCGTCACCCGGTTCATCAAGTCGTTGATAATGCTGATGGAGCACGGAGCGCGGGCCCATTTGCGCCATCTGTCGGAGTTCTTCGGGCTGCTGTACGAGTTCTCCCGAATGGGCGAGGAGGAAGCTCTGTTCCTGCTGCGGATCAACGTGATACGAAGCGTGGCGGATTTCTACCTCGGCCACAAGGCGCAGGATTGCGTGAGTTTATGCTGATTATAGAAGAATTGATTTCAGAATTTAACATTCGATTTTGCCTCCAGATCGACACCAACTCCGACAACGAGGACAACTCGTCCGATGAGGCTCTAACGGTTGACAAAAGCCGACCGGCGTCGCTGGATAAGATGATTGCTTTGGTGGCATCGCTGGTAGAGCGATCCCGAGGACCGGATCTGCGTCTGCACCTGTCCGCTCGGGACTACAATGCCATCGCCGGAGGAAAAGGGTTTCCGTTCCTGTATCAGCAAATCAAGGACAACATCAACCCGCACCAGACGAGGCACTTGATCCATGCGTTGTGTCGATGCGACGAACGGTTGGCCGGGCAGATCATCGCAATGCTGTTCACGGCCGTGACGAAGCACACGGAACTTTGCGGACCGTTCTTCAAGCTGTTGACACTGTTGACCGAGGCTACCGGCGGTCCTTCCGGGTTGCCATGTTTCTCGCAGCTGGTACTGCAACGGGTTTGGGATGCCGCCGAATACTGTCCGCAGTCAGCTCTGGATTGGTTGGCCGTGCAAGCCCCTCGGAACAAAATTGCTCACACCTGGATCCTCCAGTCTGCCGAAAGTTGGGTCGAAACGTTCCTGCTCGCGCACAACAATGCTCGAGTGCGGAACGCCGCGGCCTATCTCCTGGTATCGCTGGTCCCGTCGCAAAACTTCCGAACCAATTTCCGCGCCACGTCTCATCACAAACTGACGATGCATGCCTCCCAGCCGAGGGAAATTTCCTGCGAAGCTCAGCTCATCCTGCACACGATACTGAATCTCCTGCTTCGACTGCTCCGGTCCGCCCGGAACTACACGGACATCAGCGTCCACGGGACGACCAAGTTGACGGCCTACTTCAACCTGATGACGTACTGTTTGGTGTCCAAGACGGAGAAGTTGATGGTAAGTTTCGGAAGGGTTTTGGAGGAATTCCTCACTGATTCATTCTGGCTCTTCATTCTTCAGCTGGGTCCCCATTTACGAGCTTTGTGGGAACTGTTCCATCCTCGGTTATCGGAACCATCAGTTCCGGCGCACCACAACAAACAGGCGCTCCTGGCGTTCTGGTACCAAGCCACGCTCGATTGTCCGGAGAACGCCCTTCTCGTTGCCAATTGTCCAGACATCACCAGAAACATTGCATTTAACTACATCCTGTAAGTATTATTGCGCGGTTTGGATAGAATGTAGTAAAGTTGAGTTTACTAACATCCTCGGTAGTAAATGCTACATGTGGAGTATTGTTTTGAGTAGATGCTTCATGTACTAAGGTTAAACTTTTTTGTTCGTACTACAAGTTTTGCATCAAACCTCTCGCAAGAATCCTAACCAAGATTCCAATCTCATTCAGGGCCGACCACGATGACTCGGAGATCGTCACCTACAATCGAGCGATGCTCCCCGTTTACTACGGGCTGCTTCGAATGTGCTGCCAACAGAGCCGACTGCTGACCCGTCAGCTGGCCGCCCATCAGAACCTCCAGTGGGCGTTCAAGAACATCACTCCCCATCCCACGCAGTATCCGCTGGCCGTCGATGAACTGTTCCGATTGATGACGCTCTTTGCACAACGGCATCCGGATGCCACGGAAGCGGAACAACGGGAGGTTACCATCTTCCGGAGGACAACCCTAACTGCATACCTGAGCGGCCTGGACGCCCGGGTGTCGTGGGGTACGTTGATAGCAGCACTGCGGATCCTGGTCGACAACGACGACGATCGACTGTTCGTCGTCCTGAACGGAGGCATCACGCTATGCTTCGACGCCCTTCACACGTTACACTCCATGTATCATGAGGCTACCGCTTGTCACGTGTTCGGTGACCTGCAAGAACTGCTAACCGAAGTCATACTGCTCATCAGCACTCTGCGGGCCAGCTGTCGAGAGCAGAAGAAACGTCCACCGCCGGCACTGATGAAGGGCCTCCCGGACGCAGTCCGGAGGCTAGCCACGCTCCTGAACACGTTCAACCCACCGGAGATGCGCAATCTCGCCCTGGAAGTGCTCAAAGAACTGGTCAAGTGTGCCCCGCCGGAGATCATCAGCACCGTCTTGGTTCCACTGCTAACCCACTGCCACACTCAGAACGTTGCCCACACGATGGGACCCTTGGGATCTTACTTCCCACGGCGCGGTATGAAAGCGCAATGGCCACCGGTGTCGAAGAACACGCCGCGTCCGCCTCGGCCCATGGTCCAGATGAACATACCGCAGTCGCAGATTTGCGAGAAGGTTCGTATCACTTCGATGTTCAGTAAAACTTTGAAAATAATGTTTTTGTACCTTTTCAGGGTCTCGACAAGGACTTCGATCTCGCGCTGGAGCTGTTCTACCGTCCGTACCACGAGTTTCTCGACATCATGTTCCGGGTGGCGGTCACGTCCAGCCAGTTCAACGAGCCGCTCGTGCACCTGTCGCTGCTGACCGGGATCGAAGCCGTGGTGTTGCATTTCAACATCTTTGCCAAGTTCTGGGTTGGCATCTATAACAACAAAACCACCAATAGGTAAAACTCAGGACTTAGGAAAAGTCTCGTTGCATCTAGGAAGTTTCTTAAATGTTGCAACTTTTCTATGCTTTAGGTACGCTGAGCTGCTGATCAAGAACCCATTGCTGGTGGATTACATCGATGAGATTCTGAGAGACGAAAGACTGTCGCTGAACGATCCGGTTATTGCGAACTTTATCGAAATCTACTACCCGAAGGTATGTATGAGTGCGAATTGCTTCTTCCCTGGCGCAGTGGCTTAGAAAAATGTACTTGAAAAGTGGAAAGACTTATATACGTAGATTTAGAAGCTTCCCCTGGAATATTTAGCTTAAAAACCTTGGATCCTGAAGCTACAAGAGTAGCATTCTAAGGAAACTTGGAATATTTTTCTTCAGAAGCTTGAAAAGTTTCCCTAAGAAGTTTGGGAAAGCTTCCCTCAGACACTCAGAAAAGCTTCCCTTAGAAGCTTAGAAAAGCTTACCTCAGTAGCTTGGAAAAGCTGACCTCAAGAACTTGGAAAAGTTGCCATCAGCAGCTTGGAAAAGCTTCCGTCAGAAGCTTGGAAAAGCTTCCGTCAGAAACTTGGAAAGGCATCCCTCAGAAGCTTGGAAAAGCTTCCCTCAGAAGCTTGGAAAAGCTTCCCTCAGAAGCTTGGAAAAGCTTCTCTCAGAAGCTTGGAAAAGCTTCTCTCAGAAGCTTGGAAGAACTTTCCTCAGAATCTTGGAAAAACTTCCCTCAGAAGCTTGGAAAAGCTTCCTTCCGAAGCTTGGAAAAGCTTCCCTCAGAAGCTTGGAAAAACTTCCATCAGAAGCTTGGAAAAGCTTCCCTCTGAAGCTTGGAAAGGCTTCCATCAGAAGCTTGGAAAAGCTTCCCTCAGAAGCTTGAAAAAGCTTCCCTCAGAAGCTTGGAAAAGCTTCCCTCAGAAGCTAGGAAAAGCTTCCCTCAGAAGCTAGGAAAAGCTTCCCTCAGAAGCTAGGAAAAGCTTCCCTCAGAAGCTAGGAAAAGCTTCCCTCAGAAGTTAGGAAAAGCTTCCCTCAGAAACTAGGAAAAGCATCCCTCAGAAGCTAGGAAAAGCTTCCCTCAGAAGCTTGAAAATTTTTCCCTCAGGAGTTTGGAAAAGCTTCCTTCAGAAGTTTCGAAAAGATTCCCTCAGAAGCTTAGAAAAGCTTCCCTCAGAAGGTTAGAAAAGCTTTCCTCAGAAGGTTGGAAAAGCTTTCTTCAGAAGGTTGGAAAAGCTTCCCTCTGAAGCTTGGAAAAGCTTACCTCAGAAGCTTGGAAAAGCTTACCTCAAGACTTGGAAAAGTTGCCATCAGCAGCTTCGGAAAGCTTTTATCAGTAGCTTTGAAAAGCTTCCGCCAGAAACTTGAAAAAGCTTCCGCCAGAAACTTGAAAAGCTTCCGTCAGAAGCTTAGAAAAAGCTTCCGTCAGAAGCTTAGAAAAAGCTTCCGCCAGAAACTTGAAAAGCTTCCGTCAGAAGCTTAGAAAAACTTCCCTCAGAAGCTTGGAAAAGCTTCCGTCAGAAGCTAGGAAAAGCTTCCTTCACAAACTAGGAAAAGCTTCCCTCAGAAGCTAGGAAAAGCTTTCCTCAGAAGGTTGGAAAAGCTTCTATCTCAAGCTTGGAAAAAAATCCCTCAGTAGCTTGGAAAAGTTTTCCTCAGTAGCTTGGAAAAAAATCCCTCAGAAGGTTGGAAAAGCTTTCCTTAGAAGCTAGGAAAAGCTTCCCTCTGAAGCTTGGAAAAGCTTCCATCAGAACCTTGGAAAAGCTTCTCTCAGAAGCTTGGAAAAGCTTCCCTCAGAAGCTTGGAAAAGATTCCCTCAGAAGTTTAGAAAAGCTTCCCTCAGAAGGTTGGAAAAGCTTCCCTCAGAAGCTTGGAAAAGATTTCCTCAGAAGGTTGGAAAAGCTTTCCTCAGAAGGTAGGAAAAACTTCCTGAAGCTTGGAAAAACTTCCTAAAGCTTGGAAAAGCTTCCCTCAGAAGCTTGGAAAAGCTTCCCTCAGTAGCTTGGAAAAGCTGACCTCAAGAACTTGGAAAAGTTGCCATCAGCAGCTTCGGAAAGCTTTCATCAGTAGCTTTGAAAAGCTTCCGCCATAAACTTGAAAAAGCTTCCGCCAGAAACTTGAAAAAGCTTCCGTCAGAAGCTTGGAAAAGCTTCCGTCAGAAGCTTGGAAAAGCTTCCGTCAGAAGCTTGGAAAAGCTTTCGTCAGAAGCTTGGAAAAGCTTTCGTCAGAAGCTTGGAAAAGGTTCCCTCAGAAGCTTGGAACAGCTTTCCTCAGAAGCTTGGAAAAGCTTCCCTCAGAAGGTTGGAAAAGCTTTCCTCAGAAGCTAGGAAAAGCTTCCCTCTGAAGCTTGGAAAAGCTTCCATCAGAACCTTGGAAAAGCTTCTCTCAGAAGCTTGGAAAAGCTTCCCTCAGAAGCTTGGAAAAGATTCCCTCAGAAGTTTAGAAAAGCTTCCCTCAGAAGGTTGGAAAAGCTTCCCTCAGAAGCTTGGAAAAGATTTCCTCAGAAGGTTGGAAAAGCTTTCCTCAGAAGGTAGGAAAAACTTCCTGAAGCTTGGAAAAACTTCCTAAAGCTTGGAAAAGCTTCCCTCAGAAGCTTGGAAAAGCTTCCCTCAGAAGCTTGGAAAAGCTTCCCTCAGTAGCTTGGAAAAGCTGACCTCAAGAACTTGGAAAAGTTGCCATCAGCAGCTTCGGAAAGCTTTCATCAGTAGCTTTGAAAAGCTTCCGCCATAAACTTGAAAAAGCTTCCGCCAGAAACTTGAAAAAGCTTCCGTCAGAAGCTTGGAAAAGCTTTCGTCAGAAGCTTGGAAAAGCTTTCGTCAGAAGCTTGGAAAAGGTTCCCTCAGAAGCTTGGAACAGCTTTCCTCAGAAGCTTGGAAAAGCTTCCCTCAGAAGGTTGGAAAAGCTTTCCTCAGAAGCTAGGAAAAGCTTCCCTCTGAAGCTTGGAAAAGCTTCCATCAGAACCTTGGAAAAGCTTCTCTCAGAAGCTTGGAAAAGCTTCCCTCAGAAGCTTGGAAAAGATTCCCTCAGAAGCTTAGAAAAGCTTCCCTCAGAAGGTTGGAAAAGCTTTCCTCAGAAGGTAGGAAAAACTTCCTGAAGCTTGGAAAAACTTCCTAAAGCTTGGAAAAGCTTCCCTCAGAAGCTTGGAAAAGCTTCCCTCAGAAGCTTGGAAAAGCTTCCCTCAGAAGCTTGGAAAAGCTTCTCTCAGAAGCTAGGAAAAGCTTCCCTCAGAAGCTAGGAAAAGCTTCCCTCAGAAGCTAGGAAAAGCTTCCCTCAGAAGCTAGGAAAAGCTTTCCTCAGACGCTAGGAAAAGCTTCCCTCAGAAGCTTGGAAAAGATTCTCTCAGAAGCTTGGAAAAGATTCCGTCAGAAGCTTAGAAAAGCTTCCCTCAGAAGGTTGGAAAAGCTTTCCTCAGAAGGTTGGGAAAGCTTTCCTCAGAAGGTTGGAAAAACTTCCCTCTGAAGCCTTGGAAAAGCTTCTCTCAGAAGCTTGGAAAAGCTTCTCTCAGAAGCTAGGAAAAGCTTCCCTCAGAAGCTAGGAAAAGCTTCCCTCAGAAACTATGAAAAGCTTTCCTCAGAAGCTAGGAAAAGCTTATCTCAGAAGCTTGGAAAAGCTTCTCTCAGAAGCTTGGAAAAGGTTTCCTCAGAAGCTAGGAAAAGCTACCATCAGAAGCTAGGAAAAGCTTCCCTCAAAAGCTTGGGAAAGCTTTCCTCAGAAGCTAGGAAAAGCTTCCTTCCGAAGCTTGGAAAAGCTTCCCCCAGAAGCCTGGCGGAGCTTTTCTCAGAAGCTCGAGGAAGCTTCTCACAGAAGCTTGTGCTAGTTTCTCTCAGAAATAGGATGAAGCTGCGCTAATGAGTTTGAGGAAGCTTCTTTCAAAAGCATGAGAAAGCTTCTCCCAGAAGCATGAGGAAGCTTCTCCCAGAAGCTTGAGGAAGCTTCTCCCAAAAGCTTGAGGCAGCTTCTCCCAGAACCTTGAGGAAGCTTCTTCCAGAAGCTTGAGGAAGCTTCTCCCAGAAGCTTGAGGAAGCTTTTCCCAGAAGCTTGAGGAAGCTACTTTCGGAAGCTTGAGGAAGCTTGTCTCAGAATTTTGAGGAAGCTTCTCTCAGAAGCTTGAGGAAGCTTTTCTCAGAAGCTGAAGAAAGCTACTCTCAGAAGCTTGAGGAAGCTTCTCTCAGAAGCACGAGGAAGCTCCTCTCAGACGTTTGAGGAAGCTTGAGGAATCTTCTTTAAGAAGCTTGAGGAAACTTCTCACAGAATCTTGAGGAAGTTTGACTCGAAAGCTTGAGGAAGCTTTTTTCAGATACTTGAGGAAGCGACTCTCAGAATCTTGAGGAAGCTTCTCTCAAAATCTTGAGGAAGCTTCTCTCAGAAGCTTGAGAAATCTTCTCTCAATAGATTGAGGAAGCATGAGCTTACTGTCAGAAACTTGCTTCTTCGCAGCTAAGCATCTTCGAAGTCATCAAATCAACTTTCCCTTCCACAAATCCAGGTGAAATCCCGGCTGGTCGTGCCCCGATTGCTGGAGTCTATCTGCCAACTGCTGCCGGACAAGGGTAACCTCGAGGACATTTGCGGCGATCTGCAAGCGATACGAATCATCGGACAGCGGACGGGTATTCCCGGTTCGGTGAAAACGCTGCTGCAGAACTCGCTGCACGCGGTTCTGCTCAAGTTCAAGGACGAGATGTACAGTGACGGTAAGTTGGATCGCTCAAAGGAAGTCAGTTCCTTAGGAAATGATTGAATATCGATCGTTTCTTTGCAGAGGAAACTCCACCGAAGCGGCGGAAGATTACCAACAGCAGTTGCAGCAGTTCAGCACAAGTACAACGGCAGGCTGTTCTGCGACTACCGGTTTCCGAACCGGATCTGGAGCAGGACAGAGTTGCTCAATCCGGGGCGAACCATTCCAGTGGGGAGAAAGCACAGGAGACTGACAGGAAGCAGTCGGAAGAATCGACGACTGAGGTGAAGCAATCGAGTGAGAACAAGGAAGAGCGAGAGATGGAGATGAGCGAAGAGCAGAAGCTTCATCAGGAGAAGAAAGATGAAAGTGGGATAGAGCGGATGGATCAGGATGTGAGTAGTGAGGCTAACAGTGGCAAGGAAGATGATAAACATAAGCAAGAAGAGTCTGGAAGCAGCAGTAGGAGTTGTAGTGATAGCAATACTAACAAAGAAGCTGACGACAAATCGAAATCGGAGGGAGAACACTCGAAGGATCTGAAACAGGGTCTCAGCGAGCAGGAGCTGTACCAGCGAAATCTAATCAAGGACATCGAAAGTCACATCGAACTAATATTTGAATGCTTGGACGATGACGACGACGACGAAGATGAGGATAGTGTGTCAAAGGGATCGCCGTTGGCATCGTCATCAAAAGCGAAGACGCCTTCCATGGAGACGGCAGAGGATGACGGTGAGGGCGAACCGGAAACGGTTCGCCGAAGTAGCTTCAGTAGTGGAACGGCGCCAAGTTCGGTCGCGACCAGTTGCCCCAGTCCCAGTAAGATCAAGCGGAGAAATCCGTCCGGTGAAGAACCTCCTGGGAAGACGAAAGAGACGACGGAATCGTCCGAACTGACTTCTGAAAGTTCTGCGGCAAAGGAAGCAGAAGAGGGGGCATACGTCGAAGCGTAGGGTAGAGTAAGAAGATTCGAAGGTAAGTGAACAAGGTGCGCATATGTTTTACTGAAAGGAAGCCAGTCAAAGTCGCGGAAGTTTGGATTAATACAGCCTAGTTTTTAAGCGAGTTCGGCGAACCAAAATTGTGATGTTTTAAAAAGTTAAGATTTGATTTATCTTTGGTACCAAAAATATAGAGAGCAAGCGACGGAGAGGGAAGCGGTTAAGCAGGGTCGAAGGAGATTTCTTTTCTTTCGCGTCTAAATTATAATTGTAAAGCACATAGTTACTAGTTTTCGGCATTCGAAAGTCATCGTTGGGTATAGGATTATGTTTCTCCATTGTGGATAAAAAAAAACGGCGAAAAAAAAGAGAAGGCTAAATGGCAGAAAGTGATCAAGCTAGAGAGGAAGGCGAAAATGACGCAGATTTACATTTTTTTCTTTCTACTGTCAGTAGTTTCCGTATTTAAGGGAAATGGTGCTCGTGTAATTTTTAATCACGTTTCTTATCGCTACATACCCAAACACACAGACACAAATGTATTTTTTACCAGAATGTTGAGCTCCTTTGCGTGTGGAGCGACTCAGCAAAGAAATCGCTGCCGTTTTGTGTTTCTATCTATTGTGCTTTCTTAGTTGCTACGATTTACGATTACGAAAGTTTAATTTAAAACATTTTTTTATTATTATAAACCTATTATATCCTAGATCATTGAAAAGTGAACGCTATTAAAGGCAAAAATCGTATTTATTAAACTAGCTAGTCTATGAAAAAATGTCCTTAAGTTTTGTTATACCATCCTATTTGCTTGATGATGCAGGATCGAGAGTGAAAGAAAAACCTAGACGCGTAAGGTTGTGTTAATAATAGAAAACGAGGAAAATGCGATTAGTTTCCGTTTTGAGATGATTTCTAGGAGGCGTGAATGACTTTTTGCTACTATTACTGCTAATTCTTACTAGCAAAGGCCGTTTTAAGTGTTCAAATCCATAAAAACCTACTCTTCCTATGAAATTGCATTTTCTGAACCCTGGCAAAGTCAAATACTTTTAACTGTCGAAACGTCGGAATGGCAATTTTGTGGGCGAAATTTCCATTAATTGCTATTTCAACTGTTCGACTGCCATATCTGGATCTGAATTGATCATCGAAGCGCTTTCCAACTGTTTTATGAAAACAACATCGATTCTTTCTGTCGGATATTGGAAAACGAAAAAAAGGTTAGTCTGAATAATTAGCATTCACGTACCACTCAACCTGAAGTTATGCAGGAATCCAAGACAAAAAAACAGAAGACTCATTCGTCCTCGATTTCCAAGTTTTTAATAAACAAGGTCTCTAAGAGAGCGAAAAATATAAAAGGCGCAATTTCCACCAGTAAATCGAAAATATTCATCCCAGAAGAGAAACAGAACAAGTCGAACATAAAACTTAATACACTCTATAGCAAAACACACACACAACACAGATTCGCACACAAGCACACATCTAGACATTTATTAAACCTATTATGGAAACTCTTTCATGGAAAACGAAGAAAAAACAGAATACAAAACAAAAGTTAATGTTTTAATTTTCACAAAATGGGTATTTCGTCTTTTTCAAGTGCCTGGTTTGAAGAAATGCCTTTTCTTGATGTCTGTGATTGGGCTTGAAAACTATGCAGCGTACAGTACGGGCGCCTGCTATGGCGGTGTGGCTTAGCGAGGGTGCTTCTTGCGCAAAACGGACAAGTAAGTTCTAGTTGGAACTAAATGGTATCGCACCAAATTCGGTTTTCATTTACTTAGAAATTAATATTTAAGAATTCACTTCAAGTCAGTGGATATGTCGGTTGCTTCATTGTAATTATATTATTTGATATGTACACTTGGATGGACTATTTTTTTAATAAGCGGTGAGCTCGTTGTTTGTTTTGTTTTACGGTTTTTTTTACGTTCAATTTTAATCGTAGTTGTGCCCAAAGACACTTTGATTAGTTTGCAACTTTGTGGCGTATGCAAGGGTAAAATTGGGCGAAATTTTGACTGAAACTAGTCAATAATTGTTTAGTTCTAATCGGCTGACGAACGAGAACGGCCTACGACCAGGGTTGTGCGTTTTCGAAAGCATTATGTGAAACACGAAGGCTTGTTTGTGTCGTCTCGATGGTGAAATGAAAGTGCAAGAATTTCGTTTCATTTTTGTTCGCCGCATCAGCCCACTGTCTAGAAGTAGCGTGAGCCACTCCATGACCCAACAGGTAGTCAATTGAGCAGTCATTGAAGGATGAAAATGAGTACATAGATTACGAATGAGAAGAAGATTTGTTTTGGTTTCACGATAAGAGAATTTCTGAATTCGTGGAAAGAGTGAAATTTTGAGGTAAAAATAATTGAATTAAATCGTTATTACTGTTTATTGAACTGCATTAAAACTCTATTGTAGCATTTTAGAATAGTGAACTTTAGTTACTGTTGCGAATTGATTACTTAAGACTAACTAACGGAGACTAAATGTAAGTAAATTGATACAAAATATTATGCTGAAATTGATCCTAAAAATATATTATTCGCAGCTTTAAGCTGATCATACTCCCACAATACGCGAGTTTCTGCTGCAAGATTTCCGAAAAATCTCTTCGCTTCAGTTTACTCAAAGATTTACCGGAATAGAGATGAGTTTCCAGTCCAATGTGCGACAGACCCGGTCCCGGACGAGAGCTATTGAGCAGGTGGATGCTAACCTCACTCCACCGGGTGACGTCGATAGAGAGGCAAGTACATCGTCGGCAGATTCGTTCATCCTGTCCATGGTTGATAGCGCTGGAGGTGAGCTGCATGACTGCGGCGGCTGTAGTCGGTCGAACAACTCCGAGATGTACATGGTGCAGTGCCAGAAATGCAGCCTCTGGTGCCATGACCCCACAGTTATGGATCAAATAGTGTGGAGTCCAACCTATAACATTCAATAAAACGACATGAAAAACGTAAAATTGTAATTTAAAAGCACGAATCGAATCGTTTCAAATTGGAACTTTGGTTAGTAAACTGTTTTGGGTGTAATATTTACATAGGATTGCATAAAAATTAAAAATTGTGTCGGTTCCTGAAAACCATATTATGGATCAATTTTCATATTATGGATCAAATTGTGACATATTACGGATCAGTGCGCAAAATCAAGAGATTTTCAACTCAATGCATCTGTATTGCATGGTATGGCGAAAGTTAACAATGTGTCATATATTACTGCAAAAAATAGCAGTGTTAGAGCTGGAAACAAGGGTAAAATGCCCGTTTTATTGTGATACTGCATTGTAGTAACTGAGACATGAACTGTTTCCGCTCCACACCAAGTTTTCCTCCCATTTTTGCCTGCTAAAATATGAAATTTACAAACCTTGATATTTTATTAGTTTTATCCTTACTGCTATTGTCTGAAAATGTCGAATCCAATGCATAACATAGCAGAAATCTACATTCTTTGGAAGTGATCCATAACCGTGGTAAACAATTATTTTCTGGTCCTTATTATGGATCACTAGTTAGAAGTGCTAATATTCGGTGTTTTGAAAAAAAAAATCATGTAAAATGTTTTCCAAAGATGAATTCATACTAAATCGAAGCGAACGAGCATAAAACATGCTATAACATTTGAATTCCACCACCTGTGGGAGCTTATGAATGCTGACGGCACTTCTTACAGAAAACGACTATATAATGATAGCTGTGTGGTACCAACTAAACATTTGTCAAAAACACCGTTATTTAGCGGTTGAATGTTGTGCTTAACATTACAAATGGTAGAAGACAAATAGTATAACATGGGAAAAATATGTTTTTCGTCAACATTTATGTTTTGAGCGAGTTATCCGATGTTTAACGCCATAGTGATCCGTCACTGTGGGTGATCCGTAACTGTGTGGGCATGGTACCATTTCTCATGTGCGAATGTCAGCACTACGACGGTACGTACTATTAACTTCGTTTGTGGAAAGTGTATTCCGGGTGAGGACCTTTTACTCCCGAAATCACCAAGCGTAATTAGTGGTATTTCGAGTTCTTCGAGTACTCGTAGAGCAAGAATACAACGCGAGCTTCAGCTTATGGAGGAAGAGAAGAAGTTATTGGAGAATCTAAGCCGCGAGAGGATTGACATGGAACGCGCAATTCGCGAACGGGAATTCCAAGAGAAGTTAGAGCGTGAAAAGCAGTTTATCGCTCGGAGGCACGAATTGCTGAGCCGGCAGGATGACGAAGAGGAAAAAAGTGTGCGCAGTATGCGAAGCAGCCAGAGATCAACGAAGCGTACGGAAGATTGGGTAAGGCAGACCGGGTCGGGCGATGGCGGTGGTAAGGATACCGTTGAACAAACAAATGCCTCGACGTCTGCGAATTCCTGTCATCCAGAGGATCCAAGTCTGGCAAACACGCAGGGAGTACACCCTTCCTCGACGCCACTGAAGACCGCAATCGAGATACTTCCAACCTGTGGTGAAACCAGGGCGAACACGGGATCAGAGGTGAAGTCGATCCCACAAACCTTGGGAAGCATCACCATTGAAGATTCGGAAGATTCCGCCGATGGTGCTGTCGGATTGAACCATAACGAGTGTGGTCCGAGTCAAAATCCGTCCAATTTGCCTCTTTTTTTTTTTTTTTTTTTTTTTTTTTTTTTTTTTTTTTTTTTTTTTTTTTTTTAATTTCTTTATTAGTATCATTCCAAACATTACATTCATTATTTCTTATATCTAGGTGTTCTGTGTTATTAGACAACACTATCATCCTAATTTGGTAAAACAAATCTAAGATTTTATTAACATTTTGTTAACAACATATTACATTTCATTTGCCGTAGCAGTTCAGATTTTTTACAGGTGACTTGATTTCACCTGCTCATAAGAGAAAAAAAAAGTTTTTAATATACTTAACCTAACTTAACCTAATCATATAACGCATTAATCGTGGCAATAGAAGATTGTAACGATTTTTGCCTGAAATTATTGATTATTTTATTTGACATTTGTTCCAATGTTTCAACATTGGATATCCTATGTAACTCATTGGTACTATACCAGGGAGGAAGCCTCAGAATCATTTTCAAAATTTTATTTTGAATTCTCTGCAGAGCTTTCTTCCTGGTATTACAACAGCTAGTCCATATTGGTACAGCATACAACATGGCTGGCCTGAAAATTTGTTTGAATATCAAAAGCTTGTTCTTAAGACAAAGTTTTGATTTTCTATTAATAAGGGGATAGAGACATTTTACATATTTGTTACATTTGGCTTGAATGCCCTCAATGTGATTTTTGAAAGTTAAATTCTTTTCTAGCATGAGTCCTAGATACTTAACTTCATCTGACCAATTTATTGGAACCCCTCTCATCGTGACAACATGTCTACTTGAAGGTTTCAAATAAAGAGCTTTTGGTTTATGTGGGAATATTATTAGTTGAGTTTTGGAAGCATTAGGAGAAATCTTCCATTTTTGCAAGTATGAAGAAAAAATATCCAAACTTTTTTGCAATCGACTACAGATGACACGCAGGCTTCGTCCTTTGGCGGAGAGGCCTGTGTCATCCGCAAACAAAGATTTTTGACATCCCTGAGGTAACTCAGGTAAGTCAGATGTGAAAATATTGTATAATATTGGTCCCAAGATGCTGCCTTGGGGAACACCAGCTCTTACAGGAAGTCTTTCAGATCTGGAGTTCTGATAATTAACCTGAAGTGTACGATTTGACAGATAACTTTGAATTATTCTAACAATGTATGTTGGAAAATTAAAATTTTTCAATTTTACAATCAAACCTTCATGCCAAACACTGTCGAATGCTTTTTCTATGTCTAGAAGAGCAAGACCAGTAGAGTAGCCTTCAGATTTGTTGGAACGGATCAAATTTGTTACACGTAAAAGTTGATGAGTGGTCGAATGTCCATGGCGGAATCCGAACTGTTCATTGGCAAAAATTGAATTTTCGTTGATGTGGGCCATCATTCTGTTCAAAATAACCTTTTCAAAAAGTTTACTGATGGAGGAAAGCAAACTGATTGGACGATAGCTAGAAGCTTCTGCAGGATTTTTGTCTGGTTTTAAAATTGGAACAACCTTAGCATTTTTCCATTTGTCAGGAAAATATGCTAATTGAAAACATTTGTTAAATATATCAACTAAAAATGATAAGCTACTTTCTGGAAGTTTCTTGATGAGGATGTAGAAAATTCCATCATCGCCAGGAGCTTTCATATTTTTGAATTTTTTAATAATAGTTCTCACTTCTTCCAAATCAGTCTCCCAGGCATTTTCGAAAACGTTCTCTTGATTGAGAATATTTTCGAACTCCTGAGTAACTTCATTTTCAATTGGACTAGTAAGTCCTAAATTAAAATTGTGAGCACTTTCAAACTGCATAGCAAGTTTTTGAGCTTTTTCGCAATTAGTTAGTAATAATTTGTTTTCCTCTTTCAATGCCGGTATAGGCTTCTGAGGTTTTTTCAAGATTTTAGATAATTTCCAAAAGGGCTTAGAGCCGGGGTCCAATTGAGAAATTTTATTTTCAAAATTTTTGTTTCTTAAATCTGCAAAACGTTTCTTGATTTCTTTCTGCAAATCCTGCCATATAATTTTCATAGCAGGATCACGAGTGCGTTGAAATTGCCTTCTCCTCACGTTTTTAAGACGGATCAAGAGTTTAAGATCATCGTCTATAATCACGGATTCAAATTTTACTTCACATTTTGGAATTGCAATGTTCCTGGCTTCAACAATGGAATTTGTTAAAGTTTCAAGAGCATTGTCAATATCAATTTTAGTTTCTAAAGAAATGTTAACATCAAGATTAGAGTCAACATACGTTTCATATATATTCCAGTCGGCTCGTAAATAATTGAAAGTGGAGCTGATAGGATTGAGAATCGCTTCATGCGATATTTGAAATGTAACAGGGACATGATCAGAATCAAAATCAGCATGAGTAACTAATTGGCTACAAAGATGACTAGAGTCGGTTAAGACCAAGTCAATCGTAGATGGATTTCTAGAAGAGGAAAAACATGTAGGGCTATCGGGGTATTGAATTGAGAAATATCCTGAAGAGCACTCATCAAATAAAATTCTGCCGTTGGAATTACTTTGAGAATTATTCCATGACCGATGTTTGGCATTAAAGTCACCAATGACAAAAATTTTTGACTTATTGCGAGTCAATTTTCGCAAGTCAGTTTGAAGCCAATTAACTTGCTGTCCAGAGCATTGAAAAGGCAAATAGGCAGCTATGAAAGTATATTTACCAAACTGTGTTTCAACAGAAACACCTAAAGTTTCAAAAACTTTAGTTTCAAATGACGAAAACAGTTGATGTTTTATACGCCTATGAATGATGATTGCAACTCCCCCACATGCCCCATCAAGTCGATCATTACGATAAACAAAAAAGTTAGGATCTTTTTTAAATTTGGATCCAGGTTTTAAATAAGTTTCGGTAATAACTGCTATATGCACTTTATTAGCTGTAAGAAAATTAAACAGCTCGTCCTCTTTACCATTCAGAGAACGAGCATTCCAATTTAAAATATTTAAATTATTATTTGGATCCATTAGAAAAACGTAATCCAATAACAATTTTATTTGTAAATTTTACACCTACTTGGACTGCTTCAGTCATAGTGGTGGCTTTGAACATTGCATCAATCATTAGATTCAATTGTTCAGTTAGAAAATTAAAATCAGAGGCAGACATATCATCTGATGATTTCCCATTGGAATTTTCGGTAGACGAAGAAGCGGGGTAGGAGTTACCTGTGGCGGTAGGGTTTTTTCCATTTGATTTGAAACAAGTAGAATGGGTACTCATGGAACGAACAGGGGAAGAGTTCGAATTACCTGCTACGATATCGGCAAAGGATTTACCGTGGGTAGATACATTCGAAATTGAAAGATTCGAACGGCTACCCGACGGATTAAAATTTGTTTGTGAATGAGCATGATTATGATCTTCCTGGTGGGTATGATTCCTAATCAAGCGATCGTTAACTGAAAAATGAGCATTGTTCGATACTCTACCAGGCAAATTCCGGAAACGACCGTTGTCGTAACGGATATTATCCTTCATCTGCTTGGCACGAGCCTCAACGACTCTTTTGCGTGAAATGCATTCCCAAAAGTTAGCTTTGTGAGGGCCCTTGCAATTGGCGCATTGAAATTTTCTGGTATCTTCTTTCACAGGACAGTCGTCCTTAGCGTGAGAAGAACCTCCGCAAATCATGCATTTAGCATCCATGCGACAATTTTTTGTACCATGACCCCACTTTTGGCACCGACGGCACTGAGTGGGGTTCTGGTAATTTCCTCCAGGTTTCTGGAAATGTTCCCACGTCACACGGACATCGAACATAAGTTTAGCTTTTTCTAAAGCTTTAATATTATTTAGTTCTTTTTTGTTAAAGTGAACTAAATAATATTCTTGAGAAAGCCCTTTCCGAACAATGCCAGATTGGGTTCTCTTTTTCATAATGATTACTTGGACTGGGGAAAATCCAAGTAAATCATTTATTCCATTTTTGATCTCTTCAGGTGACTTATAGTCACTTGAGAGACCTTTCAAGACGACTTTGAACAAACGTTCAGTTTTGTCGTCATAAGTAAAAAATTTGTGCTTCTTCTCTTCAAGATATCTGAGAAGAAGTTCGCGATCTTTAAGAGTTTCCGGCAAAACGCGACAGTCTCCTTTCTTTGCGATTCGGAAGGAAACCTTGATTCCCCTAATGGAGTTCAAGATCTCCTGCCTAAATCCCCCAAATTCGGAACAACTGACCACGATAGGCGGCACTCTTTGCTTCCTCACTTGAATCAAAGAGCCTGGGCTAGAGGCTGCTTCGATTTGGTGTTCGGAAAATTTGTCTAGAGCATCGAACTGATTGCTCATTTCAATACAATTATTCATTTCACCCTTGGAAGAAAGTTCGCATTCCGGGGAAGCGTCCTTTCTTCCATTCTTGCCACGTGTAGTGACAGTTTTGAAACCCACTTTTTTGGAAGGAAGTAGTGAATTCAGAGATTCACCCTTCCTTTTGTTAGTTGTTGATACCATGTTTAGTTAATAAACGAGAAAGACGTGACCTTCTTGAGTTTTTTTTTCCCTAGACGGTGTCCAAGAAGGATTACCACCGCTAGCTTTCGCCAACGGGTCCAACGAAAAATCGAAGGCACGGGTCCAAACAAGGATCGTAAAGGGATCAATAGTAGAAAAAATAGTACTGAAAAGTACTGTTTAAGTAGCACTGAAAAGTACCGTTTTTAATTTTAGCACTGAAAAGTACTGTTTGTGTAGCACTGAAAAGTACTGTTTTATTGCTTTAGGTAGTTTTTAAGAAAACTTCCAAGAGCAGAGAGAATTCGTGTACGCACAGCACGAAGGTACGATGCGCACTGACAATTTGCCTCTTGTGGATCTACAGCCCTATGAAGACATCTTAAAGCTGGAAGAGATGCCGCCAACCGGCGCGATCCCGAAAATAAATCGTTTTGGTGGACACTGCTACAAACGCTGGAGTGCTGAAACCGGAGAGCTGCGAAAGCAGAATACTCTACTACAGCAACAGCAATCCGAAGCCGAACTAAGGGTCGTCCACGAGTTGATGGTGAAACACAGAACGGACATGGACACGCGGCGAAAGCGTGAGATGGAGCTGGTTCACCGAATCTCCAGCTTAGAAAAACAGCACGCTGATGAGCTGAAACAAGTTTGTGAAGCGGAAAAAGATTTGCGTACTCAGATCGAACGTCGTGATGTGGAAGAAACAGCACTCAAAATCAGGATTGAGACCCTGGAAAAACAGCTGGTCGAGGAGAAAAAACGATCTCGCCATTCAGAAGCAGATATGCGGGACCAACTCACACGAAGCGAGCGAGAATGCGAAGCGCTTCGGCTACAGCTAGCTGAACTGGAGACTGAAATCCAGTGCCTACGCGAAATGGAACAACAGTTGCATGGACAGCTAGAAGCGGCTCGTCGAAGCGAACAGGAAGCCGTTCGGCAGTGGAGAGAGGCAGAGAAGGAATATTGGGACTTGCACGACGAGGTAGAACAGGTCATCAGTCGTAACGGCGATCGTTTAACGGACAGTGGCAGCTCTCCCCCGTTACCTCCGCCCCCAGCGTCGTGGTTGGAATCGAACACGCTGGGCACAGAAATATCTTCCGCTAGTGATTTAAACCCCTCTTTTCCTCCACCCCCTCCTTGGGTATCGGTCAATAATGTTCTGCGGGGTGACGGTCGAGAATTCCTTCCGTTATCGGGACAAAGTGTTGGTGGGATAATCAATACGAATCCTCCTGTTCATTGTGGTTCAAATATGGTTCCTCCAGGGTCAAATGTCCCTTCGCAACTGTCGTCTCAGTTTCTG
Organism: Aedes aegypti; assembly: GCF_002204515.2. Lineage (NCBI taxonomy): Eukaryota > Metazoa > Arthropoda > Insecta > Diptera > Culicidae > Aedes > Aedes aegypti. The sequence continues at coordinate 285,856,830 of NC_035107.1, read as the reverse complement.
ATGCCGCCTTATGTAAGCAGCCTCGGTCCTTCGCCTCAGCAGTTAGCAGCTCGACAGGTTGTGACCAAAGAGCTTCCAATTTTCTCCGGGGACCCGATCGATTGGCCGCTGTTTATAAGTAGCTACCAACATTCAACGGAAACTTGCGGGTACAGCAACTCTGAGAATCTTTTGCGGCTACAACGCAGTCTTAGAGGTAGTGCGAAGGAATCCGTCAGCAGCTTTTTACTACACCCGTCGACAGTACCTGTAGGGAATATTAAGACAACGATGTACTCTTTTCAATGGTTTATTCAATAATGGTCTTAGTTTTGTCAATTGTCATAGTCATAGCCTGCTTAATTATAGAATCATTCACCATAGCCTACTACAACTCGGCCATCCTGACATTCTCGATGTCCTCATCGAGACAATCAATATTTGAGCTATCATCATCAATCCATTTCCGCATATTTTGTGGTGAACAAACCGCGTTTAAAGGAACATTTGAAATTTGAAACCCTTCAATATCAACTACAACATATCGATCGTTTGGCAATATTTTAGAAATTGTGTATGGGCCTTTGAACTTTGGAGATAATTTGTGTGAATCAATTGTTTTTAATACAACGAAATCCCCTTCTTTGTATTTGGTTATTTTTGTACGCTTTCTATCAGTCATTTTTTTATTATAACTTTGGAGTTTTAAATTATTTTGTTGAGCTTTTGCTCTTATTTCAGAAATATTTTGTATTTCACTCGATGGTTGTCTATTATGAACAAATGATTTCAAATTAAAATTCTCATCATTCAAGTCTCTTTGCATTTTCCCAAATAACAAAATACTAGGATAATTGTTTATTGATTTATTATAAGTGTTGTTAAATACATATTCTATTTCTGGCAATAATTTATCCCATTTATAATGAGTCTCATTACACAATTTTGCCAACATGGGTGTTAAAGTTTTGTTTATTCTTTCTACCTGTCCATTTGCTTGTGGAGTTCGAATTGCAGTTTTTATGTGTTCAATACAATTTAAATTTAAAAAATCTTGAAATTTTGTTGATGTAAATCCGGTTCCACAATCTGTGATAATTCTTACAGGTTTGCTGTAGTAATTCATGTAATTTCCTAAATGCAAAAGTATTTCATCTGTATTAGTTGTTTTAGTTGGATAAAGCTTAGTAAATTTAGTAAACGCGTCAGTCATAATTAAAATATATTTAAATTTATTATTAGGCTGGATTTTTATAGGCCCATAATGATCTAAATGTATTGTATTGAACGGAGTATTCCCTTTTTCCACTATTTTCAAAAATCCTTCCTTTTTTCCAACTGGGTTGTAAAAGATACACGACAAGCAGTTTTTGATATGTTTCTTTACATACTTCCTCATAGATGAAAACCAAAAATTCTTTTTTATTTCTACTATAGTTTTTTCTATTCCTATATGTCCACGATTATCATGGCAAATCCTTAATATATTATCAATCATATTTTTGGGAACTACTAATAGATTTTTGCCATTGTCTTTTCTAAATAAAATTCCGTCTAATAACATAAAATTTGGAAAAGTCGATGTTACTAAAATTTGTTTAATATTTTTTAATTTTGAATCTTGCTCTTGAGCTATGGTAATATTATGCTCTATTTGTGATTCATTAAGTATTCCAACCGTACATCCTGTCATTTCTTTTGTTTGCTGATTATTATTTACCTTCTTATACATATGAATTCGACTAAGTGCGTCAACATGTCTCATTTTTTCCTCTTTTCTATATTCTAGCTCAAAATTATAGTTTTCCAAAAATAAAGCCCATCTATTTATTTTTGGATTCATTTCCTTTTTCTTCAATGTTTGTACCAACGCATTACAATCCGTGAAAATTTTGAAATTTTTACCAGCCAAATAGACATGGAATCTTTTAATTGCATGAATCACAGCTAAGGTTTCTAATTCGAAACTATGAAGTTTTGATTCGTACTCATCCGTTTTTTTGCTAAAGAAACTAACAGGATGAAGTTTATTATCTGTCTGTTTTTGCAATAAAATTGCACCATATCCAAATGAACTTGCGTCACAATGAAGTTCAGTATCAGCATGTGGATCAAAAACTGCCAAAATAGGGGCTGAAACTAATTTTTGTTTCAAAAGATTGAAAGCATTTATTTGTTCTTGTCCAAATTCAAAAATAGCATCTTTTTGAAGTAAATTGTACAAAGGTCTGGCAATAACAGCAAAATTTTGAATAAATTTTCTGAAATAACTCATTAGTCCAAGAAACCTATGAACTTGCTTACAATTTTGAGGAACCGGAAAATTTTTGACTGTTTCTATGTGACTGCTATTTGGTTTTCTACCTTTATTGTTTATTGTATAGCCAAGATAATCAATTTCGTCAAACAAACATTTACATTTCTCCAAATTAAGTTCTAATAAATTTTGGCTTAATATTTCAAAAACCTGTTGTAAAACTTCAAAATGTTCTTTGATTGTTCTAGTTGCTATTAAAATATCATCCAAATATACGCATAATTTTCCTTCTTTAATGAGCTTCTCAAAAATTTTATTTATAAAACGTTGAAATACAGCGGGAGCATTGCACAATCCAAATGGTACTCGTAAATACTCGAATTGGCCACTGGGTGTTACAAAAGAAGTATACTTTGTGCAATTTGGGGAAATTTTAATTTGATGAAAACCAGATTTAAGATCAAGAATGGAATAATATTTTTTGTCTTTAAGGTTATCAAATAAATCTTCTATAATAGGAAGTGGAAAATTATCACGTACAGTATCCTTATTCAACTTCCTGTAATCAACGCAAAGCCTAAAATCGTTATTTTTTTTCGGAATCAGAACTATAGGACTAGCGAAAGGTGAATTGCTCTCTTTTATAATACCTGCATTTAAAAGTTCGTTAATTTTGTCTTCTACCTTACGTTTCTGATCATATGACAACCTTCGAGGTTTGAAATGGAAAGGTTCTCCTTTCTTTAAATTAATTAACATCTCGTACTCATGAATTGGCTTCGATGGTTTAACATAATCAAGATATTTTTTTCGAAAAATTTCAGAAAATGTTGCCAAATGATCTTTTGATATATTTCCAATTTTCATATTATCAAGGATGTTGGAGTTAATATTATTAATTTTATATACCTTATGTTCAGGGAGTTCAGCTTTCAAATTACCAGGATCAATTGAGTAAATTTTGATATTATTTTGAATTATCGTCCGTATACAAGGTTGCATGATGACATCTCTTCCAATGATTGCATCAATAAGGTTTAAAACGTTATCCGGGACTACATAGAAATCAATACTGAAAACAATGTTTTGAATAAAAATTTTGTTGGTGAATAATCCTAAAATTTTGAGCCGTTTCCCACCGATACCCCGAAAACTTTTATAATTATTTACTTGTTTAATATCTTTTGCTTTAACCAAACCTCGGCGTATCAGTGAGACCGGACTTCCTGTGTCAAAAAGAGCTTTTAAATTTGTACAATTATCGATTAGTCTAAAATTTACCAAACCGTCACATTTATCTTGTCCGTCATATTGTTTCAAATCGTTGTCCTCTAAGGCGTGTATAGTCTTGTCGTTCATTTTTGGTTTTGATTTTCCAAATTTACTGTTTGTTTGCATGTGTTTCATCTGGTTGATATCATCTCCTCGATAAGCTCTGCAATCTGCCTCAAAATGTCCGGGTTGGTTGCACGAAAAGCAAAGCTTTGTCCACTTCCTCACTGCTGCTGGCGCTGGATCAAGTCGTATCAATCGGAATGCTTGCAATACCTCTTGAACTGTTTGAAAATTTTGAATCCTGGCTTGATTTCGAAGAATTTGATTTTCAATACCTTCTACCAGATATTCAACCAGTTCTTTCTCCGGTAAATTGAGCTTCTGTGCAATTGAATGTTTCGATTGGTAGTATTCTTCAAATGATTCTCTTCCGGACCAGGTTCTTTTTGCAAGTTGGCTTCTCAAATGGTACACATTGACGTTGATGGTGAACATGGCTTGTAAATTTTTAGTCAGTTCTTCATAGCTTTTCATCATAAAATCCGCGTTTGAATGCAACCAATACTGGGCTTTTCCTTTCAGTAGCTTGAATAATACGATTTTCATTGTCTGGTCATTAACATTGAGTGCTTGCTTTGTGTTGGATAAAGTCTTCAAAAAATGATTCACATCTTCATGATTGTAACCAGAAAACGTCGGCAACATCGAAGAAAGTTCGTCAGGGCGTAATGGCTGTATAGCTTGAGAATTTGATGTTTCAACTACGGTGATAACGGGTTGTTGACTGGAACATACAGGTGCCACCGATGCTGGCCTTCCAAATGTATTCATTGTTATTGCTGTAGAATCTCCCGATCCTCTCTCTGACGAAAGCTGTTGTCTACCTGAGATTGCTACACGCGTTGTATCTTGAATTTGAACGAGATTTCCATCCCCTAGAATGAATTCCGCTGAGTCGCTAATACTTTCACGCTGGGCGAGACTTCCATCCCCAAGAACGGATTCCGCTAGTCGAGTTTCAGCGACATTTTCTTGGTTTGATTCGGTTGGATTGAATCCGGAACATTGTATTTCTTCAGAGGTCTTCTGACTACGTAGAAACATCTTGTTGGGTAATCCCACTTCTGATGATGTAGGGAATATTAAGACAACGATGTACTCTTTTCAATGGTTTATTCAATAATGGTCTTAGTTTTGTCAATTGTCATAGTCATAGCCTGCTTAATTATAGAATCATTCACCATAGCCTACTACAGTACCCCAGGTCATGTCTACATTGCAGCAACTGTACGGCCGCCCGGAACAGATCGTGAACAACATGATCGCCAAGGTTCGGGCAACTCCTCCTCCTAAACCGGACCGGTTGGAAACACTGGTCAGTTTTGGACTAGTAGTCCAGAATCTTTGTGGACACCTTAAGGCAGTTGGTCTAGAGCGGCATCTGGCAAATCCAATCCTACTTCAAGAGCTGGTTGACAAGCTACCCGCGACGGTGAAGTTTAGTTGGGCGCTCTACCAAGAACAGGTTCCGGTAGTAGATCTGAACGTGTTCAGTGACTATATGGCGAAGGTATCTTCAGCAGCGAGTGGCGTTACTCAGTTAGCTAGCGTGTTGCAAAAACCGCCAAAGGAGGAACGGAATAGACAGAAGGAGAAATCGTTTGTTAATACCCATGTTTCCACGGATCAACCAAGACCGACCCCTCGAGAAGACACAGAGAAAAGCGGACCAAATGGTGGGAAGCAGAAGGAGAAGGATGTCAACAAAAGCAACAGTATTTCGTGCGCCGTTTGCAACGTCGACAATCACCGGATCGAGAGCTGCACATCGTTCAAAGGACTAGATTTGGATGGGAGATGGAAAGCAGTGAAGTCGCATAGACTCTGTGCTCGTTGCCTGACATCACACGCACGTTGGCCTTGCAAAGGGGAGGTTTGTGGAATCAACAACTGCCCTAAGCGACATCACCGTCTACTCCATTTCGATCCACCAACGGCGGCTAAGACGACCAATGCGGTTGTAACAGTTCACCGTCAACTATCATCGTCAACTCTTTTTCGTATTCTCCCAGTCACTTTGTATGGATGCAAAGGTCAGGTGGATACCTACGCTTTCCTGGATGATGGATCGTCGGTGACTCTCGTGGAACAGTCAATTGCAGATGCTCTTGGAGCCAGAGGAGAGACGGAGACGTTGCGTATCGAATGGACTGGAGGCATTAACAAGACAATTGCTGGGACAGAAGTCGTCATGATGGAGATCTCCGAAGCAGGTGGTAGAAAAAAGTACAGGTTGTCAGAGGTATATACAGTAGACAATCTTGGCTTGCCACAACAGACTACGTATTACGCTGAGCTTTCAACACGATTTGCACACCTCGGCAAACTGCCAGTCAAAAGCTTCCGCTCCGCTGTACCAGGAATCTTGATTGGGCAGAGTAATGCGCACTTGTTAGCCACGTTGAAGCTGCGTGAGGGCAAATTGAGTGATCCTATTGCGACTAAGACTCGAATTGGATGGACGGTGAGTGGCAGTCTGCGAAAGCCTACAATGCATAGGCAACTCCACATGCAGGCAGAGCCTACAGACGCTGATCTTCACGAATATGTTCGCCACTTTTTCGACGTCGAGAGCTTGGGTGTAGCTGTGGTTCCAGCGGTGAAAGGCGCCGAGGAGCAACGTGCGTATCAAATTCTAGAAGCGACAACGCGGCGGCTGAGCAACGATAAGTACGAGACTGGCCTGCTCTGGAAACACGACTACGTGGAATTCCCCGACAGTCGACCGATGGCGGAGAGGCGGTTCAAGTGCCTTGAAAAGCGCTTACAACAGGATCCAGTGCTTTACGATGGCGTCCGCAGACAAATAGAGGATTTCAAAGCCAAGGGATATATTCACCAAGCAACGGCAGAGGAGATAGAAGAATTCGATCTGCGTCGAACATGGTACCTGCCGATTGGAGTCGTCATTAATGCGAAAAAGCCAGGAAAAGTTCGCATAATTTGGGATGCAGCAGCGAAAGTCGACGGTACATCTCTGAACTCAATGTTACTGAAGGGGCCGGACCTTCTAACGCCGTTAATGTCTGTTATGTTTCCGTACCGGGAGCGACAAGTAGCAGTTTCCGCAGACATCCGAGAAATGTTACTGCAAATACTGATCCGCAAGGAAGATCACAGCGCGCTGTTGTTTCCATACAGGGACTCTCCAGAGCGGCCGATGAGCACCATGGTATCCGACGTGGCGATATTCGGAGCGGCATGCTCACCCGCTCACGCGCAGTATGTCAAAAATCTAAATGCTGACGAACAAGAAGCGGAATTTCCAAGAGGTGCAGCGGCAGTTAAAAAACGACACTACGTCGATGATTACGTGGATAGTTTCGATACTGCAGAGGAAGCGGTTCAAGTGGCATTAGAAGTAGTCGAGGTGCACAAGCGAGCAGGGTTTCATATCCGCAACTGGATGTCAAGCGACAGCAGGGTGCTCGAAATGCTTGGTGAAGCTAATCGGGAGTCAGCGAAAGCCATGCTGCCGGAAAAGGAGGTTGCATTCGAGCGAGTGCTGGGAATGGCGTGGATGCAAGAAGATGACGTATTCACATTTTCGCTACAGTGTTGGGAAAAAGTGCGTAACTTGCTGGAGGACGCCATGAGTCCAACTAAAAGGGAAATGCTGCGCTTGGTCATGAGCATCTACGATCCGTTGGGATTAGTAGCCTCGTTCGTGATACACGGAAAAGTTCTAATTCAGGACGTGTGGCGGACAGAAACAGACTGGGACAGTAAAATTCCAACGGAGATTGTAAAAAGGTGGATAGAGTGGATAGCGGTACTCAAGCGGATGAATGGACTGCGTATCCCTCGCTGCTATTTCCCAGGCTATAATCCTGAAAGCTACAAAAATGTCGAACTACACGTTTTCGTAGACGCTAGCGCCCAGGCTTATGCCGCTGTGGCGTATTTTCGCATCTTCGACCAAGGTCAGTTCAGGGTGGCGCTTGTTTCGTCGAAAACCAAGGTTGCACCACTTCGAGGACTTTCGATTCCACGGCTGGAGTTGATGGCAGCGTTACTAGGATCACGCTTACGGAAGACAATTGAAGAAAACCACTCGTTGAAGATCCAGAGAACTTGCTTTTGGAGTGACTCGTCGACGGTTTGTTCGTGGATTAAATCGGACACGCGTCGATATCGTCAATTTGTCGCGTTCAGAGTAGATGAAATATTAAGTCTTTCGAGCGTCGATGAATGGCGGTGGATTTCTACGAAGCTCAACGTCGCAGATGAAGCTACCAAGTGGGGAAAAGGTCCGTCCCACGTGTAACGTAGATAGCCGCTGGTTTCAAGGACCGGAGTTTCTCTACAGCAACGAAGCAGAATGGATAGATATTCCAGAAGAAAGTGCGGATGAAAGCGACAAAGAGTTACGGGAAGCCTTTGTGTTCAGCCATCTGGTTAGACAACCAATGGTGGATGTGGACAGATTCTCACGGTTCGAAAGAATGCTGCGTGCATTGGCATACGTCCATCATTTTGTGGATACACTCCGTGCTGGAAAGAATAATAAAGTAGCAGATACTGTCGGGTTGACAAGTGCAGAAATCCAGAAAGCGGAACGGACTTTGTGGTTGATTGCACAATCTGAGGCTTTTCCTGATGAGGTAGCAATACTAAAGCAGAATTCGGCACGAAACATTGATCAACAGAAACAAATAGGAGTTTCCAGCTGTATCGTGAAGCAGTCGCCATTCGCCGATGAGTGCGGAGTTTTGCGGGTAGGCAGCAGAGCGGCAGAAGCACAGGTGCTTACCTATGATGCCAAGTTTCCCATTATACTACCTAGAAATCACCGGATTACGATGCTAATGCTGGATTTCTATCATCGTAAGTACGGTCATGCTAATGATGAGACCGTCGTCAACGAGGTTCGTCAGAAATTCTACGTGCCACGGCTACGAGTTGAAGTTCGACAAACTAGAAAGCGCTGCATGTGGTGCCGCGTCTACAAGACAATACCGATTCCACCAAAAATGGGGCCGCTTCCGGCGGTACGACTACAGCCAGACGTACGCCCCTTCACGTTTGTGGGTGTAGACCTTTTTGGACCATATTCGGTAAAGATAGGACGTACTGTAGCGAAGCGCTGGGTTTGCCTTTTCACTTGCCTCACGATCAGAGCTATACATCTAGAGGTGGTTGCTAGTCTGACCACCGATGCGTGTAAAAAGGCGATCAGAAGATTTGTAGCTAGACGAGGCTCCCCACAGGAGATCTACTCCGACAACGGAACAAATTTTGTAGGGGCTAGTCGGGAACTGCAGGATGAGATCAACCGAATCAATACCGAATTGGGCAGTACCTTTACGAACGCTCAAACCCAGTGGCGATTCAATCCCCCTGCTGCCCCTCATATGGGTGGTTGTTGGGAAAGAATGGTTCGTGCCGTGAAAACAGCTCTAGGATCCATCCCGGAAGCGAGGAAGCTGGATGAAGAGTCGTTTGTTACGGTGCTGGCAGAAGCTGAAAGCATGGTGAACTCCAGACCACTAACATTCATCCCCCTAGAAACGGCAGAACAAGAATCGTTGACCCCGAATCATTTTCTGCTTTTAAGCTCAAACGGAGTACGAGAACCCGAGAAGTTTCCAACGGATGCAGGAGCAGCGCTGCGAAGCAGCTGGAACATGGTCAAGCACACTCTCGACAACTTTTGGCGTCGATGGGTGGTTGAATATTTGCCAACGATAATACGTCGGACGAAGTGGTTCCGGGATGTAAGACCCATACAGATAGGGGACCTTGTGTTCGTGGTCGACGAGAATGTAAGGAACCGCTGGTTGCGTGGACGAGTGATCAAGACGGTTCCGGGAAAGGATGGAGTAGCGCGTCGAGCAGAAGTGAGGACATCAGGAGGAATTTTGAAGCGACCAGTTACGAAGTTGGCTGGGCTGGACGTCGTAGGATCTAGTGACGCCAAACCGGAAGTCGAGGCGACACGGGGGGGAGGATGTTCGCCGCATCAGCCCACTGTCTAGAAGTAGCGTGAGCCACTCCATGACCCAACAGGTAGTCAATTGAGCAGTCATTGAAGGATGAAAATGAGTACATAGATTACGAATGAGAAGAAGATTTGTTTTGGTTTCACGATAAGAGAATTTCTGAATTCGTGGAAAGAGTGAAATTTTGAGGTAAAAATAATTGAATTAAATCGTTATTACTGTTTATTGAACTGCATTAAAACTCTATTGTAGCATTTTAGAATAGTGAACTTTAGTTACTGTTGCGAATTGATTACTTAAGACTAACTAACGGAGACTAAATGTAAGTAAATTGATACAAAATATTATGCTGAAATTGATCCTAAAAATATATTATTCGCAGCTTTAAGCTGATCATACTCCCACAATACGCGAGTTTCTGCTGCAAGATTTCCGAAAAATCTCTTCGCTTCAATTTTATTTCATTGTAATCCACTAAAATGTTAAAAATTGATTTTTTTTGCCATTACTATGCATGGTATGTATTTTGTTAGGTAATAAATTAAAATAGAGAAATTATACGGGCCACCACGTTGTTCATTTGAATTAATCAGCTGCTAATGTTAGAGACTACCGACTGAAAGACCAGCTCGCTACGGTGAGGCTCTGATTTATGACGCGCGATGCACAAGTAACACAAATGAAAGGAGAGACTACGCTTGCCGTGATGAAAGAAAAGTTTTGTCGGTTTGCAACGGAACAGTAGAGTTTCAATTGAAAGGCAAGCTTGAGTCAGTCAGCAGGGGACTGAAAATGCTTTCAATGAAATGAAATTGTGCGGCTCTGCCAATAGCTAATCGATTTCGACGCCCCCAAGAATATGGCAATCGTAGCATCTGCTTCCAGCACAGCCTTCCGTACCGATACACCTAGAGATCACCAGATAGAATCACAAATCGACCACGTTATGATTAATGTACGGCACTTCTCCGAAATTATCGATGCCAGGGCCCAACGTGCTATAGTGGTACTAACATCGACCCTAACCACCATTTGATGATGGTAAATCTGCACCCCCGCCTTGGTATGATCGAGAGCAACCGGATGACGCATCTGCATACGCGTAGTACCTCGAGGCTGCATTACCGGAAAAGAGTGAGCTTGAAGAAGCCCATCTTGAGAATTGCTGGGGTTCAATGAAAGCAGTCGTCAACGACTCAGCTGAGAGTACCGTCGGTATGTGGAACGGAGTCGACAGAACGATCAGTTCGACGAGTTGTTCAAGCAGATTCTACAGAAGAAGAATGCAGTGCGAGTGGTCAGGTCATGCTGCAGCAGACCAGTCTCGGTAGAAGGCGGAATGTTATAGACGGAACCGGAAACATGCAGACTCGCCTCTTTCGGGAGGTGTCGTCCTGGAGAAAGCTTATGTAAGAAGATGAAGAAGCTGTGTCTGTCTCAACAAATGCGGAAGTTCTTTCGAAAACTCAATGTATCATGCAAAGGTTTCGTGCCATGAGCTGAAATATACAGAGTTAAGGATAGAATTCTCTTGGTGGGCGAACGTGGAATGATCGAGAGGTGGAAACAGTATTACGGTGAACACCTGAACGGTGTTGAGAGCGTGTAAGATGAAAGTCAAGACAACGAAGGGGATGCACATACTGCGAACGATGGAAACCAGCTCCCACCTTGAAAGAAGTTAAGAATGTCATCATTCAGATCAAGAACAATAAAACAGCTAGTAGGAAAGGTATCGGAGCTGAACTCAGAATCTGGGAAACAAAACAGTTAGCGAAGGCGTGGATGGAAGGAGTAAGTTAGAGTGTGAGATCATTCGAGACATCACTATTCTGAATGCGGTCTAAAAAGTGTTATCCCAATTCAATTTATCTTCAATCGTCTGTCACCTGTAGTGAACGAGTTCGTGGAAAGTTAACAAGCCAGGACAACGGACTAGATCTTTACTGTACAGCAAATCCTTCATAATGCTGTGAATATTAGGTTCCAGGAGGCTACATTTGTTGCGATTTCAAAGCGGCTTAGTATCGATTGCGTAGAGTAATGTATAATCACTAACGAGAACAGATTCTCTGTGAAGCTTACAGGACTGATAAGAGCGACGAAGGATGGTGTGCAAAACCACTGGGTAAAGATTTTAGGTGAAAACTCTAGTTTGTTTCCGACTTAATGAGCATCGGTACATTTGGAGATCACCGCAACAGACTGAATTACAAATCGATCACATTTTGATTGGTTATAGCGCAGCAGAAGGTGCCATTGGGTTGATTAAAGGAAATCAGAGGAACGATTGGCTCGACGAGGAGTGTCAGACGGTCAGAGTGCCAGAAGTGAAGCTGCAGCAGGACTGGCCACTGTTCGTGAGCAGCTACAATAATTCGACGCATATGAGTGGTTATAATGATCTCATACGTCTTCTACGTTGCCTCAAGGGGAACGCTAAGAAGGCAGTGTAATTGCATCTGTACCATCCGTCATCTATACCCCAGAAACCCTATACGGCGACCTTGGAAACCCCCTACGAACGGTCGGAACTAATAGTGAAGTGCCAGATGAACAAAGTTCTTGCAACACAAGGCAACAAGTTAGAGAGCCTTATCAGCATCGGACTCGTGGTTCAAAATCTCTGCAGTCAGTTGCAGTCTATGGGAATGGAGGCCCATTTGTCCAACCCTTCTCTGCTGCAAGAACTGGTAGACAAGCTGCCAGTGAATATCAAGCTGCACTGGGCTTTGCATCAACGACAAGTTCGAGTGGTGGATTTGCGCGCTTTCAGTATGTATATGGCCACGAAACGTCAAGTCCTGCAAGTTGTAATGAGTATCTTCGATCCCCTAGGACTGGTAGCAGCATTTGTAATCCAAGGCAAGTGCTTAATCCAGGATATTTGGAGAGCCGGCGTGAGCTGGGATAACTATGGGGTCTGTTTTATAAGTCAATTCGATCAAAATGACTCGACTGGAGTCACTGTCGACCGAAAAATTCGCTCGACTCAGCTCAGTCACTCGAGTTTTTCGACAGTTGTCACTCTATGTGACTGGATTACTATGGGAGTCGACGGGTGACATCTGAAATATGCATGCTTGCTTTGATCGACAATGAATACAGACGAGTCACATGAGTCTGCTCGATTTATAAAATAGGCCCCTATATTCCAGATGACTTGCTTCCTCACTGGCGACGATGGGTGGATGTGCTTCAAAGTTTGAACCACGTGAAAATTCCTCGCTGCTACTTTCCTGGTACCGGAGATGTTCTTGGTGCATTGTCTATCGAACTGTTCCTAAGACACCGCTCCCAGCCGCTAGAGTAACACCGTATTTTCGGCCATTCACCTTAATCGGGATTGATTACTGTGGACCCTTCCTAATTCGCATTGGACGGAATAACGCTGTCCATTTGGAAGTAGCGTGCAGCATGACTACTGAATCGTGCGAAATGACGATTAGGCGGTATCTAGGAGAGGAGCTCCACTGGAAATTTACAGCGACCAGGGCACGAAATTCGTAGGAGCTGCGGACAGAAGCAACGGCGGTAAGTCGTGCCTTGGTTGGGACATTTACTAATCGTGAAACACAGTGGTGTTAGACAAAATAAGGAGCCTGCTGCATCAGTTTTGGAAGAAATGAATAAAGGGATACCTCCCAACTATCTACCGCCGTACAAAATGGTTAGACGACACCAAACCGGTGAAGGTCGGAGATTTGGTTGTGGTGGTCGAAAAGTTTGTGCGGAACAACTGGATGCGAGAGAAGGCTGTGAAGTATCTACTGTCGAAGATGGCAGAATACGCGAAGCAGAGGTGCATACTATGAATGGAGTATTCCGGTGTCACTAAAGTGGCAGTCGGTGGCAAAGCAGAAGAACACCGGGCAGCCAGGAAGAGTTGGAGTGCGAAGAGATAGAGCAGTTGTATCGTTCTCAAGAAACGCGTAAACTCTACAAGAAGCTCAATGCATCCCGCAAAGGTATTCAATAAGGATGGACGAACGTGAGTTTATTGAAAGGTGAGAGCAGCACTACGATGAACACTTGAATAACGCAAGGGTGGAAGACCAAGGCAACAGGAGGAATGGCTTCATTAGCACGGCGGATGAGGGAGACGTGTCAACTTCCACAATAAGTGAAGTTAGGGATGCTGTCAAACAGCTCAAGAGGAACAAAGCAGCTGGGAAGGATGGTATTGGAGCGGAACTTATTAAAATGGGCCCAGACAGGTTGGCTACTTGTCTGTATTGATTGATAATCACGATCTGGGATGTAAAACAGCTACCGGAGGAGTATAAGGAGGGAATAATATGCCCAATATACAAAAAGGATGACAAGTTAGACTGTAACAACTAATATCGAGCGATCACGGCAGATCCTCCAGAAGTATCGCGAATATCAAGTTCTACGCATCACCTATTAATCGATTTCAAAACAACCTATGATACCATCGACCGCAAAGACGCGAACGGTTTTCCCGGGAAACTGACTTGACTTATCAAGGCAACGATGGATAGTGCTGTGTGAAAGCAAAGGACTTCAAAAAGGCGATGGTCTTTCCTGCCTCATGTTCAATATTGCGCTAGAAAATGATACGGACGGGTTTCAAAGTGCGGGGCACGATCTTCAATAAATCCAGCCAGTTCATCTGTTTCGCTGACGATGTGGACATTGTCGGGAGAACGTTCCAGGTGGTTGCTGAGCAGTATACCAAACTGAAGACCTGAAGCCTCTATGAGCATGAGACGTGGACAACGCTCGAAGAGGACCTGCAAGCGGTAGGATATTTTGAACGACGTATGCTTAGGACAATCTTTGGCGGAGTATGTGAGAACGGCGTAAGGAGAAAAAGAATGAACCACAAGCTTGCGTAACTCTATGGTGAATCTAGTATCCATAAGTCGCCAAAGCTGGAAGTGAATGATGGGCGGGGCCGTGAGAATGCCGGACAACAATCCAGCAAAAATGTTGTTCATTTCGAATCCGACCGGTACAAGGCAACAACATTTCTCCAGGCAAGCATGCTCAGTATTTTAGAAAAATCTGTCTAGGAATCATGATGAAACTTCCAAGACATCTTCCAAGATGCCTTCATGTGCTCATTACAAAAAAACGTCCTTACAGTAAAGATGTAACCCTTTCGCAATCAGGGTTACACACAAAACGATCTCAATCTGGAACAAGTGTACGCTTTGGTTATCCTTTTACATCATTGTGCACTCTATCTACACACCGGTCGAGCAAATCACGCCAGCTGTCGATAAAGATGATTGGCTGTCAACGGATGTGAAATGAAAACCTCATCAATTATACAGATTTTCTAAACGGTTCTTCACCATGCGGTGGTTGCTTCTCGGCTGCTCTTATCCGTTTGGTGAAATTCATTACGGTGAAAATCATGTGGCTAATCGGGTGCATTTGTGTAGTGCTCCTAGGCGGAAAACTAATCTCAGTCAAAGGTAATTATCTCTTGATAATGATTTATTTTCAATCAGTTAAACAACGATGGTTTTAAAAGATTAGATTAATTAATTTTGAATTTGTTAAAAATATCGAAAAAAGTCATTAGAGATTCATAGGTTTAAATTGTAAGTCGAGTCGAGCAGAAATTCTCGACACGACTATTATGTAAGAAGAGTTTGTTGGAAACGAGAAGGTTCTAAATCCGAAGCGGTTTTTATCTGATTAGTAGTAAAACTCTTGCAACTTGTTCAAACTATATATCTACGCTAAGGAAGGGTTCACCATCAAAGAATCTAATTTTTACCAAAATTTTGAATATTGTTTTTGAATCTCTTCACTCATACAGTTTAACAAGTATAGGTCATATAAGTTTTGCTGGAAAACCATGGTCAGATCGAATAGAAATCCAATGAGCCTGTAAATTTGTGAAATATTTCCATGTGAACCTTCTCAGCTTACCATGCTCACCTGGCACCCCTTCCGGATCTCTCCAACCACTCCGGGATGGTCCTGGGCCTTTCGGAAATGATCAACCTGCTGGCGCCGAAAACCCTCGCAATCCTAGTGCTCAAGGAAACCAAAATCGACAAGATCGATCGCCTCACGGTGATGATTCACCACCACAACATTCCCACCTGTATCTTCAACAATCAGGACGAGTACTTCCAGTACATCGGGAACAATCTGAAGAAATCGCTGGAAACCACGAGCCTCCTCTTCTGCCATCCGGAAGAGATGCTCGGGGAACTGATCGATCGACGGCTAGCGCATCGGCTAAGTTTGTACATCTTCTACTGGGGTGCACGCAAGGCTCCGACCAATCTGGACCGATCGCTAATGCGGGAACCTCTGCGCGTTGCTGTCATTACCAATCCCCGAAAGAACATCTTCCGGATATTCTACAACCAGGCGAAGCCGAACAACCGAGGCGAGCTGCTCAGTGCGAACTGGTTCGATGGGAACGACATGACCTTTCAGAAGGTTCCCTTGCTGCCGACTCCCACCACGGTGTACAAGAACTTTGAGGGACGGGTCTTTACGATTCCGGTTATCCACGTGAGACTTGCGTTTTCTTCAATTAAGATGAAATCCTAAATTGGTTGAACTCTTGCAGAAACCGCCGTGGCATTTCGTGACCTACCGCAAGGTGAACGAATCGTCGCTGAACGAGACGGACGTGGATCAGCTGGAGCTCAGTGCCAACGGTACGGACAACGAGCAACTCGAGGTGTTTGAGGTTACCGGCGGAAGGGATCACAACCTGATACAGCTGATCGCCCATCGGATGAACTTCAGCTTCAAGTACGTCGACCAGGAAGATCGGATACAGGGAACGGCGGTCGGTCCACCGGAGAATGCGATTTTCACGGGAGCTTTGGGTATGCTTCAGAGGCGCGAAGTGGATCTGTTCCTTGGGGATGTGGCCGTCACTTGGGAACGGATGCAGGCGGTGGAGTTTTCGTTTTTCACCCTGGCGGATTCGGCTGCGTTTGTTACGCATGCTCCGCGGAAGTTGAGCGAAGCGTTGGCGCTGGTAAGGCCTTTTCAGGTAGCGGTGTGGCCGCTGGTGCTGTTGACCATCATGATGTCCGGTCCGATTCTGTACATGATCATTGCGATGCCGTACCGGCTGGAGGACTGGGCCCGCGGTACGATGGCCAGAAGGAGGCGGTTCAAGGTTCAGCGAGGTTCGGCATTCTACCACATGCAGTACATTCAGGAAATGAACTACGGAACGCTGCCAGGGGGCGCGGAGATCGCTGGGACACCTCGCCATCCTAGTCTGGACCGGTGCATTTGGTACACGATCAACGTCTATCTCCGGCAATGTGAGGGTTCGATAGGTTTAGCTTTGAAGGGGTTACTAATAAAAGTCAATTGCAGCGGCGACCATTCCGTACAACGGTCACGTCTCCCGATTCTTCTCAATTCTTTTGTGGCTATGTGCGACTTACGTACTTGGGGACGTGTACTCGGCTCAGCTTACGTCTCAATTGGCAAGACCGGCCAGGGAAGGACCCATAGGTTCAGATTGGGTAAGTTCATTTTTGAACTTTCGTTAATTCGGTGTATTTTCCCGTAGATACCCTAGGAAAACTGGAGGTCTTCATGGAACGCGACGGCTATCAGCTGTTGGTCGAGCGACAGAGCGCATTTCAGGCGGCCTTGGTCAATAGTACCGGTATTCTACAGCGGCTGTATCGCATAACCCAGCGCCAATCGCACAACGAGTCGTATCTGGTGTCGTCCGTGGAGGAAGGAATTCGCATCCTGGTGGACAACTCCAAGCGAGCGGTGTTCGGAGGCCGTGAAACGCTGTACTTCAACACCAAACGCTACGGGGCTCATCGATTCCAGTTGAGCGAGAAACTCTACACCCGGTATTCGGCCGTGGCCGTGCAGTTCGGGTCGCCGTTTCTGGACAGTTTGAACGAAGTGTATGCCATGGGGTTATGAAAGGGACATACGAGTTTTAAGTTTTTCCCCACTTACAGAATCATGCGTCTTTTCGAGGCGGGAATCATCGAGAAGATAACGATAGCGGAGTACGAACGGATGTTCGGCAGTCAGCTCGGACAGTTTGGGGACGAGTCGGCCAAAACGACCAAACCGGAGAGTTTCGAAACAGAAGGTGGAAAGTCGAAGAAAAGCACCGAGAGTAACGAGAAGCTACAGCCGATGAATTTGCGAATGTTACAGGGAGCGTTCCTGGCCCTTGCTTGTGGCCATTCGCTTGGCGGTAAGAATCTAATCCCTCCTAAATTCGGAAAACGGATTGCCTAGAACCCAACAGCTGAGTTCTCGGTAATTCGGTCAAACACTAACCGAATTACCGGTAACGTTCGCTAAGATCTTGGTAAAAACTGAGGTTTTCCGACATCTCGGTAAAATAATCCGCCTGATCGTTTTGTCGAGGTCGATGCAATAATTTAAGTTTGATCTTGACGGTGACACGATTATGATATTCCTCCATTTCAGTGCTCACTCTGGTGCTGGAGAACAAAACCAAATGCATCCAGATTTCTTTCGGATGGATCAAGGCATGGCTCCATCGGATTGGTCTGATTTTCTGCAAACTCGGGAAGGTCGTTTGGCGCTCGTGGAGGCGCCTGCATAATGATGATTGATTGAGACATTTCACAATCCAATAAGATTTTCGTGAAACATTTCAGATGATTTGTGTTGCTTTTATTTTTTTTTGTAGAGGTTAGGTTCGCTGTTTACAAACATATTTGTTTCGCTGGAAATTAAACACAAACAGTAGTTGCACCGAAAATGGACCCTTCCACGATAAAGGACGTAGTTTTGAATGTTCGGGAACCGGTTGTCCTGAAGGATGTGGAAATTCCTTGGTTTTGCTTCGATCAAACGCTTCCGGAGTGGTTAAACCTTTTGGATCAGTCGAACGACGATGGAAACGGGTTTCTACTGGATTGCGGCTCCCGGCGGAGCGGTAGATCGCCGCAATGGGAACGATTACGCGGGCAGGTTCGAAAGAGTATGACGGATTTCTATAAGGAATCCACTGCGGACAATGATGAGTATTTCCGAGAAAACTGGGCCTCCTACAGCTACCGGTACATCAACGAGCTGCCTGAAGAGTGCCGCAAGGGGATTACGTTCGACTGCTTCGGCTTTCCGGATATCGCCGAAGACATTTCGTTTTGGATAGGGTCTCGAGGGGCGCACACTCCCTGCCATTACGACACGTACGGTTGTAACATAGTGGTACAGGTGCACGGTCGGAAGCGGTGGTTGTTGTTTCCTCCGGAAGCGAAACTCAAACCAACCAGGGTTCCGTATGAGGAGTCCAGCGTGTACAGCGAGGAGAATTTCTACAGTCCGGAAGCGTACTCGAAGGTGATCGGTAAGAGCGGAATCACTCAGCTTAATGAATTTTAGTTTAACAAATCTACTTCCAGGGGTTGAGAATGAAGCGTTCCATGTGGATCTGGAACCGGGTATGGCGTTGATCGTCCCGCCAAAGTGGTGGCATTACGTTGAAACGCTGGAGTTTTCGCTGAACTTCAACACGTGGATTCAGTTGGTAAGTAAACGGGGCAGTATTTCATCAATAGTTGGTAAGGCAGATATTTGAAAGATCCATTCTACTGGGGGAAGATGTACCAGAAAAGAGTAAGCAGCATCAGAAGTAGATCAAGTACCAAGCGATGTACATCAACCAGTGAAGCATTCTCCGCATTCAGATTCATACAGTCAACTAAGAATGGATGGACCTCTTTGACATGTACACTAAACTATTGTCATCGTTAGTTAATCAGGTGAATCATTTAAATTCAAATTCCTTTCCTGAAAAGCATTTCCTCAAACGGTTCCTCCTCGAAGTGTTCTTAAGATACTTTTGGGCACTGTCGGAAAGCTAGAGTCCTGAAACCAGACCCGTTTTCTGGCTGGAATGCCTTGCTCTGTACTGTACAACGCCGTTCCTTTGGTCGAAGCAGAGCACGCTCAGCTGTAGCAGTTGGGTATCATCTTTCCTATGGAATAGTCCGAACCGCACAAGTATCCTCTTCAAAAGTCGGAAGACAACGACGCACAGAAGAAGAAGCTAGTAAATCTAGCATACATAACTACGGCGAGCTTTCGCACCGTTACATAACAGTTCGCAGTGCAACAAATGGCAGATCTACAAGGGAGAGAACTGGATGACGCAGCGAAAATTCTCTCATGCGGAGTCTCTACGTTCCAGTTTATGAAAATCTCTTGAACTTTCTCCTGCCACGACACCCACGTGACTTCACGTTCGAAGAAGTAGTGAAGAAACTGAAATCTGTTTTCGGACACCACCAGTCCCAGTTCAGTCAACGGTACGATTGCCTCAGGATTGTGAAAACGAAGAAGACGATCACGTTACTTACGCTGGCATCGCCAACCGCCAGTGTGAGGACTTCGAACTGAACAAGCTCACTATCGACCAATTCAAGGGATTAATTTTCGTTTGCGGTCTAGAATCATCAAGAGATGCAGACGTCAGGACAAGATTACTATCGAAGCTTGAAGCAGACACGGCGGCAACGGTAAATCTCGAGAATCTAGTCACCGAATGCCCGAGGCTGTCGAATCTCAACACGACACAGCTCTGGTGGAGAAGAAGCAATCACCTTCGTCGGTCCAGGCAGTTCGGCAACCAAAGCAGCCAAAATCTTCTGGTTCAACATTCAAGCGAGAAGACCTCGAGCACTATGCTGGCAATGTGGAGCCATGCATTTCGTCAAAGAATATCCATTTTTTTTCTCTCTTTATTAACGAGATTTTTAGCCCTGGGCTAGTTCATCTCGGGACCAACGGCTTTACTTCCCTTCCGAAGGAAGTCGTCACTGAATTTTTTAATGACTATCTTGGGAATGGGATTCGATCCCAGGTCCTCGGCGTGAGAGGCGTGTGTTCTAACCACTACACCAGGTCCGTCCCCCAAAAGAATGTCCATTTTCAAGCTATCAATGCAAGCAATGCAGCAAGACCGACTACAAGGAAGGCTATTGTGGATGCTTCACCAAGATAGCCAGGCCATCCGGATCCTCAGTGAATATCGACCATCAAAAGAAGAGAAAAGGCAACATCAAGATGATTAGATATCAAAAAACAGAAAACGATATGTGCCTAGGTAGGGTAAGGGATCTAATTTTCGACCCAGTGCTAATTTTCGACCCATTGATAGAACAAAAGCTATTTAAACTACTATGTGAAATTTTCAAACATTTTCAAATCACTGGAATATGCCATTGCTGTTATACCTGTCATGATCCATTAAAAATTTCATCTATATAACGGAGTTTAAATCCTAAATTGATAATTCCTGATTTCCCTGTGTCTGAATCAGTCCTTTTTTCTTCCATCGATGAAAAATCGCCACATATTGAAAAGGCTTAAATCAGTATAAAGACTGATCAAAGTGATGCTTAATCGATAAAGTTTGATGAAGACAGATAAAATTTAAGCATATTGTATTTAATTTTGTGCATTTATAAGCGAAAATAAATTTTACTACGCGTTTGAAATTGTCCGAAAATTGAAACACCAGGTTTCAATTTTACACCGGTCGAAAAAGCATGCTATGATTTCAGCAGGTGATGTGTTTCAGTTTTCGACCCTTCATCAAAAATAAACATCGTTCATAATGGTGGTTGTTCTTTCGTGGAGTTGAATTTCTTGCTACAACGGTTTTTAACCAAAACGGTAAGAAATATACTCATCTTGCTTCAATTTAAACAAAATTATATGAATTAACATATTATAGCGCCCAGAAAAGTACAGACAAGTACAGTACCGACCACAATGGAGGAGGAGGCGGAATTTGAGGTGTGAATATTCGGCAATCAGCGACGGGAATGGCTAGTGAAACGTGACTCAAAGTTGGAGCATGTCGAAGGGTTTCTTGATACTGCTGAAAGGCCCAGCTACTTTAAAGACACTCATCCAGGTGAATTGATAGAGCATGATAAATAAAATCGCGATATTCTTAGAAAAGAGCGGAAGAGCAAAAAATACAATTACAAATTACAAAAAAATTCTCAGAAAAATCTATCATCACAATCCAGATATCGAGTGTAATGCAATGATAGATTTTCTTGAACATTGCTTAAATTTTGAGCAAAAAAACAGGTATTGTAAAGCTTTGTAAAACATGATGGTTACTTTCCTCCTAAATTATGATATCGTAGTCTACAACTTAATCACGCAATTCCACAAACTAATAGACTAATTACGAAACGTATTACATTCAACATCTTCAAAGGATGTGAAAGGGATACAAAACCAAAAATTTAAGGTATTCAGGAGTCTTTTTTAGATCTATCAGATAATACCTTTTGAATCGATTATCATAAAGTTCGTTAATGAAATGGGAAGCATACACTGTTTCCATTGGGATGTAATTCTAAAAAGAGAAATAATCGAAGAATATTCAATAATAAATTGATAATTTTCGCTCATATATTAATGTCCAAAACTTGCCACGTGCCCTTTACGCTCTCGAAAAAAAAATCTCGCGGAACATTACTAAAGGACCTATCTAACATTGGGAGGCTCTCTTTGTTTATTTTCTCTTTCATTAATAACTGAGTCACATTAACCTCTTCTGTTGCGTTTTTTGTATGAAACGCTAGTCAAGGCAATTGACTTTCGATCTATGGTGAAAAACTTCCCAAAATCTTTAGTATTCCACTGTTATAATCGAAAGAGAACGAGAGAGGAGAGAATCTCTCATTTGTACATAGGTCCTTTAGTAATGTTCCGCGAGAAATCATTCCCATCAGATAAGCACAAACTTGATTTAAATTCATTAATATAGTGTGTTCGATTATAATATTTGATTTGGAAATTGTCTTAGCGTTTCTACCACACATTCTTATCAGTCACCTTTACGATCACTGCTCATGTTTGTCTGCCTAACACAATGCTGCTTCAAGTCAACACTGTGGGGCTGAGCAAGAACGATTTATCACTTCATGCGATGAGAGCACAAAAGGCTATACATCAGACAGCAAGAGATACGATTCGATCTATCGTGCGGGACGGCAAAATTTGTCTTTTATGTGTTATTTATTTGAAACTTAGATTAAGCAAACATTAAATAGTTTAAGAATAAAAGTTATATACAGTGCATGCAACAAATAAGTGTCTATCAATAAACTTAAAGGTCTAAAATCTATGTGCTAAGTGTTTAAAATGATTGATTGAGTGCTGAAAGAACCGTAAATGTTTTGTGTACAAAAATTGCTCCGCTGACCTCCCTGGCTATTCGAACATGGTCCTTCGAACCGGATTGGTGCGTCGATAAGTATTCGCCCAACCAGAATATCTTCAGTTTACGCAAATATCCCAGCAAAGACGCCGTTGGATAGCATCAAAAGAGTTGAATGGGGAAAACAACAGGCATGGCGAATGTGGCACCTAATTGCATGCAGTAATAAATAACAATACAAGGCATATTCCATGCCTCACTAAGGTGAGTGTGGTTCCATTCTCTTACGATTTGATGAAATTTTCTACCGGATCGTTTTATTTTGCACATGTTCTGATTTACCATCGCATTACTGGCCATCGATGAAGTGGATGCTGATTCAAGAATCTTTCAACCGAAGTTTTGGATGTCGGTCGATGAACTCGATGACCGGTCAATGAACTCATATCATTCAACGTTAGACAACTGGAGAAGTTGCCATATCGAACCATCAGCTTCACGGCGTGCATCGGCAGAGAAATCATTTGTCACTGAGTCCGACCAACCCAAATTACTAATAAGCAACCTGAAAGCGGAAGTGATCAAGAGCTATTTCAAATAATACAAGGCAATAAATTGCCTGTTACCAGGTAATTGCGATTCCATATCTGTTATCCTGTGTTGCGTGGTCTACGCGGATCCTTTGGTTTTAGATTCTTCCATCGCTATGTCGGCGGCCGACCGGAAGCTGCGCGGTTTAAAGAACCGAAAACGCAGCATCGTTTCATCATTTGCTGGCATCAAAACGTACGTTACCGGTTATCAAGCTGAGAGAGATAAATGTGAAGTCCCAGTCCGTTTGGAAAATTTAGTTGCCCTGTGGAACGAGTTCAACGAAGTGCAGACTGAACTGGAAACACTAGAGGAATCCGAAGAATCGCTCGATGGTTATTTAAAAGAGCGAACCGAATTTGAGCGGGCTTATTATCGCATCAAGGGTACACTTTTGATGCTCAATCAACCGTCGCCCGAAACTCAAATCGTCGCTGCACGTCAAGAAGGGTTGAATCAGTCGAACGTCAAGCTACCGGATATAAAGCTACCGGTATTTAGCGGAGAATTTGAAAGCTGGATGAATTTCCATGACTTGTTCATTTCTCTTGTACACTCTTCGACAAATTTGTCGACGATTCAAAAATTTTATTACTTGCGATCCTCATTATCAGGCGAAGCACTTAAACTGATCCAAACCATACCGATCAGTAATGAGCAGTACTCGGTTGCGTGGAATTTGCTAGTATCTCACTTCCAAAACCCAAGACGGTTAAAACGTTCTTACGTACAGTCCTTGTTCGACTTTCCAAGCATGAACAGAGAGGCTGCGCCAGAACTGCACGCTCTCTTAGAAAAATTCCAAACGAATGTGAAGATCCTCAAGCAGTTGGGGGAAAACACAGACCACTGGGATGTATTGCTCATATATCTTCTAAGCTCACGATTAGATGCAGTTACCAGGCGTGACTGGGAAGAATATTCCGAAACGCACAACGCTACGAAGTTCCAGCAGCTAATTGAATTCTTAGAGCATCGAGTTAATGTTCTTGAAACCATTGCCAGCAATTCAGCAAATTTGCCTCCTGTTGCAAAGAAGAACAATCTTCCACGTTCAAGCAGTTACGGTGCAGTCCAACAAGCGTTTCGGCCATGTCCAGCGTGTTCAAATCAACATTTGCTGTATCTGTGCGACATATTTTCGGGCATGACTATCGATGAAAAAGAAAACTTAGTAAGAAACAATCACCTATGCCGAAACTGTCTGAGATGGGGACACTTGGCGAGGAACTGTGTGTCTGAAAGCAGTTGTCGTAAATGCAGTGGACGTCACCATACGCAACTATGTATCACAGAATCAGAAGCAAACAACCAATCAGCTTCAGCAAGTGGCATTGACAGACAAGAAGAATCCACAGCATACAGTGGGATTACGAGCTGCACATCTCGAACCATAACGAACAGCTCAGTGCTGTTAGCAACGGCAAATATCATCCTGGTGGACGAAAGTGGCCACGAACATCATGCAAGAGCACTGCTTGACTCAGGCAGTGAATGCAGTTTTGTAACGGAATCTTTAGCTCAACGAATGCACGTTCGACGTTATTCTGCAAATTTATCGATAGTTGGAATCGGACAATCATCGACGAGGGTACAATGCAAGATTCGATCAACAGTGAAATCTCGAATAACTGATTACAACACCACAATTGAAGCATGCATTCTCCCCAGAGTTACAGTAGAGCTTCCATCCAAATCCATTGATGTTTCAGGTTGGCCAATTCCAACTGGAATTCCTTTGGCAGACCCTGAATTTTATCAGTCTAGACCAATCGGTGTGGTGCTCGGAGCTGAAGTATTTTTCAACATCTTCAATGTTGCCGGACGTATTCCATTAGGAGATTCACTTCCAACACTGATTAATTCAGCATTCGGCTGGGTTATGAGCGGTACTGCTGGGACACAAGGACACGTATCTTCATCTGCCGTGTGCAACCTGGCTGTAATGGCAAACAACGGGCGCTTCTCACAAGCACGTCACTCGCAATCTAGAGCAGGAAGCAAATCTGGTCGTTCACAGTATGCCACTCACAATCAACAACCTCAGAAATCACGAGTTTTCCGTTCTTCAACTTTATGTTGTGCTCAACCACAATTTCGACGAAACGACCGTTGTTATCCTGCAGACATTATTCGTCATTCAGGCATGAACCGTCAGAGTAAACCAACATCAGTTTCTCAACAACGATAAAAAATCCAAGGCCCTTATAATTATGGGTCCAGGTAAGGACCTGTCCATTATTTTTCACTTATCAAAATTAGGCTACCGGTCTTATTCTATGTTACATGCTTATCTAATCAACGAGCTACACCAAACCAGCGAGGAATTCAAAGCACGAGCGGATTTACTACAGCTACTTCTCCAAATGCTGCTCCAGAACTTAAACGGAAACATCAGAAGATTCAGAAATGGTTATTTCTGCCGGGGGCAGGATGTTCGATTATAATATTTGATTTGGAAATTGTCTTAGCGTTTCTACCACACATTCTTATCAGTCACCTTTACGATCACTGCTCATGTTTGTCTGCCTAACACAATGCTGCTTCAAGTCAACACTGTGGGGCTGAGCAAGAACGATTTATCACTTCATGCGATGAGAGCACAAAAGGCTATACATCAGACAGCAAGAGATAC
Source organism: Aedes aegypti (assembly GCF_002204515.2). Taxonomy (NCBI): domain Eukaryota; kingdom Metazoa; phylum Arthropoda; class Insecta; order Diptera; family Culicidae; genus Aedes; species Aedes aegypti. The sequence goes on along the minus strand of NC_035107.1, from coordinate 285,830,935 downwards.
GATTAGATCTATCGTGCGGGACGGCAAAATTTGTCTTTTATGTGTTATTTATTTGAAACTTAGATTAAGCAAACATTAAATAGTTTAAGAATAAAAGTTATATACAGTGCATGCAACAAATAAGTGTCTATCAATAAACTTAAAGGTCTAAAATCTATGTGCTAAGTGTTTAAAATGATTGATTGAGTGCTGAAAGAACCGTAAATGTTTTGTGTACAAAAATTGCTCCGCTGAGCTCCCTGGCTATTCGAACATAGTGTTTTCCTTATACAATATACCGATTATTTTGTATCAATTGGTACAGGTCGAAAATTAGCACATGCATGGGTCGAAAAATAAAACAATGGGTCGAAAAATAGTACAAAAAGATAATGTAATTAATCTATAAAAATACATAAAATACAACGAAATATCATCAGATAGAAGTTATGCATGAACAAATAATATGTTTTGTTATTCGACTGCCAAATTTGAATATTAGTTGATGTTTTTTTGCAGGCTTTTTAGGAGTTTTATACTCATATGCTGGTTTCATGGGTCGAAATATAGTGCTTTTACCCTACTTGTACTTGTAATACAAATGAACTTGTGATTGAAGGGGCATCGATCGTTGATTCAAAAATTAGAATCCGAATGTTATGTTGAGTATTAACTCTTAATTGATTGTAGCGCTAACCGTTCGAAAACTGTAAATTTGATTCAGTAAACCGAAGTATCAGTGTAGAACTATATCAGACTCATTGATTTTAAAATTTCTTTCAGGAAAGTGATCCAGAAGAGCAAATTTCTGAATGCTTAACGCGTCTTATCATACAGGACTACTCTAAAGGCTTAAATCTACACAATCTGAATCACTTGCTGAATCCAAACGAGGTATGATCTGAATCTCTAGCTAGGTTGACTTGACCTGAAATCTTACTGCCTTCATCATTCAGATGTCTTCCATCGCTTCCACGCCACCGGACGAACTCCAGTCAACCCTAGGCTACCTATTAAACCAACGACTACCCGAGAAGCGTTCACGTACAAATCGACATCCCTCAAACTACCTCCCGATGTCCGAACTGCAGCGACTCCTATCCACCCACAAAGACCACATCATCCCGGTTCAGAAGCTCCAAAACCACGAGTTTTTCCAACTGATGAAACTGAACAGTCAACGATACGATCCCTCCCGGAACCGCTCCAGTGACGACGAAGAGGACAACCGACGGGCCACCAATGCCATCAACCGGACGTGCAATCCGCAGCTGATAGACCTGCTGAAAAGTTCCCTCGGCGAGTCTTCAAGCTAGGTCCTAGATCTATCGATCGAACAGTGAAACGATGATACTTCAATCATTAGAATTTTATTGTTTCAAATGGGTTTCCCTCCTGAAGCGCGCGAATGATGATGATGACGATGAATTGTACAAAAAACAGTTCTACTGGAGCTGATTTAAAATCGATTGAAATGTGTTTGTTCTTGCTATAGATTAATATGTTGTCTTCGCTTACGGTACTACAGTTACAATAATATGAGAGTTCCTTTTTTTTCTGTATAGTCACATGTTTTCCCTCGGTTGGACACTTTGTTTCGCTTAAGTAGAAATTAGAGTAGTGCTGTTACAGAAGCAGGAATATTATCGGTAAGATAAGCAGTAAAAACCAAACAGACCCCCATCGGATCGGAAGCCACCACCCGGGGTCTTCCCGGGGAGGTTCCGATCCCCGATGCCGGAAGGGGCGGTGACAACTAAATGAACACCTGCTCGGAGGCGAGCGCTTCGGTGAACGGTTTCACGATGACGCTGGTCACGAAGCAGAATATCAGTCCGAAGAAGATTGAGATCGGCAGCGCCGGCAGGGCCTTCCGGAAGATGGCCAACAGGAGCAGAGTCAGGCAGAGACCCTACGACAAGCATAAGACATTATAAACTGATTCATGGAGGTGGAACTACCGTTGAATACTTACCACCAAAATGGCCACGAAGCAGGCGATCGTCGTGTTCCAGTCGCCATAGCTAGACGCCTTGCCGACCAACACCGAGTAGAAGATGAAATCGCCCAGTCCGAGCTTGATGCCACCTGTAACAGAAGCCGGAATGATTTACCACAAAATATTCCACAGATATAGAATTTCAACGTACGTTCTTCGGCTTGCTCGTACAGGGGAACTTGCTGGGAGTCACCGGTCGCCCTGGGGTCGCGATCTGCCGTCACCGTGCGGTATTCCGGCCGGTTCGGATTGCCAGCGATGTTGGCTTGGACTTCGATCTGTCGTCGGGCCACCCGCTGTTCGGCACTGTTGTTCCACTCTTGCGTGAAGCCGCCGGATTGATCTGTTGGGAAGAAATAGGTGAGATCATAGTCTTGTGTTAGAGTTGCGGTTCATAATCCGCGTAGACATCATTGGATTAAATGGAAAATCTCTTAACTACCTGTATTTACCCTTATAAACCCTTATAAAATACAAGAAATTCAGGCAAAGCCATCGGGATCATTTTATTTGGTTAAAGGCATACACATTATGAACCGTTTTCGTATAAAAGATCCAAACCTATAACGTCTCTAATAATTAGCTGTACCTGGTAAGAATTGGTTCCAAAACGTTACATGTTCTAGCTACTCAAATTGAGAAATTTTGCGCCATTCAGATGTTTGTCGTAGTGCTGCTTTCATCTTTCGGCCACCTCAAAGCACGTCCTCATTATACACCTGCATATCCGACTATCGCCACGAAGCCTTCGCAATTCTCCTGGTTCCACAACACTGGGGGTTGTGGAGCTATTGCTGCAGCATTAGATAGTTTTTTAGACAGCGTCATTGATGGTTACTTTTGTAATACTTCAGCAGTCCTCAAGTATGCTTCGATGGTAACATCGGATTGTTTCAATTGCGTTAGATTGTACAGAGACGGGCGTCGGTACCATACATTGTTAAAGACGGATAGTTTTAGGCGCAGTTTTATCATCACCAGACAGAAGTCGGAGTCAATGTTAGCGCCACGGTAGGTCCTGACGGCAGTTATGTCGGAGAAATGCCGCCTGTGGTGCTCTCCGGATGTATCGATACAGAAGGCTGTACTGGAAATATGAGCTACCTATTACCCTGGTATAGGCTAAATCATCGAGGAACGACACAAAAGAGTACATACATCCCGAGCAGATCAATTGGACTCCGGGAGATTTGGCGGGGGTTCATCAGAGGGCTCTGTTGAATATCTACAAAAAAAAACACATATCTGCAAGTAGCCCAGAACAAGCGCTTTGTACCGCTTTCATATTGCCTTAGCCCTCTAGAGTGCCAACCGGCACATCAGGACGGATGCCAGTAAAATTCTGATTATCTGATTCAGTATACCAGGTCACAGCGCAGAAGAACGAACAGGACACGGATTTCGGATTGGATACGTCGACTAACAGTTGAGGGCTGGCAGTGTACTCTACTGTTAGCTAAGTAAGGAAAAGTGACACCAACTTGAAACGGCGAATAGGACTACAAGGAGACTGCCTCCGTCCTGCTAAAATCTTGGCAGGCCTTCGTGTACGTTCGAAATTCGTCACCAACTTCGGTGAGAAATAGGCTCATATGTAACATTGATCACTCCCGCCGATCCGTCTCTGAACACACCCCCATGAAGGATTATGTCAACCCTAGCATGGCCTCCCTGCTTGCATAGACAACCATGGGATTACGAGAGGCGACTACATACAGCAAGTGGACCCCGAAGGGAGGACCCAATCGAATGGAGCAAATAATCGATTTAGATGGAGAATCTAATGGAGGGAACGAAGACGTGATAATATTCACAAGGAGCGGAAATAGCACAACCGCAGCAGCAGAAGAAATAATAATATCAACATCGGCTGCAGCGCACTCCATTGACTTACTGCCCAAATTAATTAATGACTTGATCGACAAAAATGCCATTCTAGCTTCCGATGTAAAATCGCACATCGATGAAATGGCCAAAACATTTCCGCGTCACATGACCATACAAGCAAACCAATAATGGCAAACAACTTAGCCAATGCATTGCGGGACATCAACAGCTGGCTAGCTGGCGCATGCTAGGCAATAAAAAAGTATGGAAGCATGACTGGACCGAATATGACGCTAAACAGCGTTCACGCCGTACACAAGAAAAGAAGGCCAGAAGGAGGAAACAACGCCAGAAATCAAAACAACCGAAACATCAACAACTGCAACAATAACAGCAGCAACAACAACCGAAGTATCAGCAACATCAACGACAACAACCACAATATCAACAAAAGTACTACTAACAACAACACAGAAATCACCTCAACGCACATGAATTCTGTGCGTGCAAATTCGTCATTACTACTGGACAAAGAACTTTTGGCAGCGGCACGTGTACAATTTTCTCAGCCGCCAATGAAAGACAATGGACCGAAATTTATAAATTTCCAAAAAGGAGAAACCATGAACCCTTATCGCCCTGAAAAACCTGCCAGGCTTGAAAACCCTCCACTCTTTGACCCCATGCGTCCACCTATAGTCAGACTCACGGAAGAATCTGCAGCTGGGGACCAACGCTTCCTGAAAGCACGTCTACGGGACCCGAAAATCATGGAAATAGTGCGGACCTATCTTTCATTCTTGCATGACCAGACCCCTTCAACATGTATTCGTGGACTTACCAAAACTAGCGCATCTTTGACATTAGCTGCAGAAGGACTACCAGCGGACACTAATCTCTTGCGCGAAATTTTCTTGGACGTCCACGAAGAACTCGGAATTTCGCGAAGCGACGCCGTAGAAGACTTGAAGTCGTACCGGGCATTCTTATTCAGCGAGCGCATACAGCGACTGCAGCTTACCAGGGAGAGTGCAAATAAATTTTACTCAACCGGCTTACAAAAAAAACGAAAATAAAGTCCTTGGAAGCAGACATCACTGACGTCTGCACAACATCCACGCTTCACACGCTACCTGACGCACATAGTAATGTAAGTATTACTAATAATCCAAAAATTTCTTCGTCTTCTCAACAGAATGCGACTGAAATTTTGGTATATTGCCAAAATTTAAATCGCATGAAAAGCTCAGCCAAAATGAAGGAAATCCAGCAAAAACTTTTATCTTCTTCTTTCAATGTAATTCTTGAACTGAAACCAGCTGGGACAAAAGCGTAAGAAGCGAAGACATTTTTGAAAACAGTTTTAATGTATTTCGACACGACTGAAATGTTCAAAACTGTAATAAGAAGTCTGGTGGTGGAGTCCTCATAGCCATCAATGCAGACTTTACTTCTGAAGAAATTGAAACCTTCAAACACAAATAATTCGAAAATATTTGGGCAAAAGCTTTAATTAATGGAGAAACGCATAGTTTTTTATCCGTGTATTTTCCACCTGAACACGCTAAGAAACATTCTTTTGAATTATTCTTCAAAATTGTCGAAACTTTTTTTTTAAATATGGAACCTGAAATAAGAAGTGTATACCACCTACTCCGAAGAAGACCGCGACCGCAATTTCTTTTCTTTTTTCTCAAAAAATTCTAATAGTATATCTATTGAAAAACTATCACAACATGAAATCTTATCGGCACTAAAAAACTTGGAAGCATCAAAGGGAGCAGGATCGGATGACATTGCACCCGTGTTCTTCAAAAATCTCTCAGAAGAACTTACCCTTCCCTTAGAACGCCTTTTCAACATGTCTCTAAATAATGGAAAATTCCCAGAAGCTTGGAAATCCTCGTATTTGGTGCCTGTTTTCAAATCAGGTACAAAATCTGACATACGGAACTATCGCGGAATTGCTATTATCTCTTGTATCCCCAAACCTTTCGAATCTCTCGTGAACGACAAAATTTTCCAGCAAGTAAAAAACCAAATTACTTTTGGGCAGCATGGCTTTTTTTTAAGGCCGCTCAATATCTTCCAATCTGCTAGAATTTGGTATCTTTCATTCTCAACGCAATGGACAATGGGGCAAGTACGTAGAAGCCCTCTACACTGACTTCAGTAAGGCATATGACCGAATCGACATACCATTATTAATCTTCAAATTGCAAAAAATAGGAATGGAGCCAGGACTGTTGGATCCAGTCACACCCGCTCGGATAAAATAACGAGGGATACACCAGGAGAACAGGAAGATACAAAAAGCAGAGCCAATGAGTGCGTCAGCGAGCAGAATGGCGCACCGTGAAGAGTCTTCACTGAAGACCAAAAGTAGATGAATGCAGCACGTAAGGAGAGGAGAGGAAAATAAAGGAACCGAAGAAGAAATAAAAGCGACGGTCACCTCGTGTGAGGTTCAAGAGCGATGCTCTTGTCATTGAAGCAAGCGACAAGACAACCTACGCGACGATTTTTACGAGAGTGAGGGAGCATCCAGAGCTGAAGGAGCTAGGTGAGAACCAAGCGCACCCAGAAATAAGAGATACTCTTTGAACTCAAAAAAAAAAAACTCGTGATCAAGAGTTCGGCCTGCCGGGAGCTCGTCGCGATGTTGCTGGGCAACGAGGCAAGTGTGAGAGCCTTATCCCAGGAGGAAGTGATCGAATGTAAAGAACTGGACGAGATCACAACAGAAGACGACGTGAAGGGTGCACCGTTGTCTCAAGGCCACCGAGCAATAAAGGCTCGGACAGGTCCGAACAGTGCAGAAAATGTGGTGAAAAAGGTCACGTTGACAGGAAATCTTCGTGTGTAGCTGACAGAAGCGTTGGCGAGAGCGTGTGACGCAATTATGATGAGAAAAATTTAAGCCAAGGAATCAGCGGCGTCCTGTGTACTGGTGGAACGACAGACTCAGCACCCTCCGTACAACCTGCTTAAAAGCCAGAAGACGCGTGCAGAGAGCTAGACCAGAAGCCTGCATATAAGACCTAAGGCTGTGTTTAGATTGTGATCCGAATTAGACAATCGAACCATATTCAGAGAGTTTAACAGTTCGTGAACCATAACAGTTTTAGCACATCGCAAGCAGAGATTCCCATATATGAATGTTAATATTCACTCTCTCGTTTGGTACGTGGCGAAAGAGCGACCAAGAGCAGCAACCCTTTAATTGTAAACAAGGCACAGAAAATAGAAAATATTCGCCTCCTGTTCTCGATCAGAATGAGGGCGATGACATACAGCAGGAGTAGAGAAGGGATAAAAGGAGAGAAGAGAAAAGAGTCAAAGCTCTCTCAATGCAAACTATATGGAAAACGCGCTTACCTGGTATACTGAAGGCGAAGCAAAGAGGTTCAAAGAGTTCTGTGGAGATTATTTGCTGCTTCGACGCGCAAGAACGCTAGTGAACGCTAGAGGAATATGATATGACTGCGCTCGTTTTGGGCGTAAATGGAGCACGGATCAGAACGTTTGCTAGTAAGTTAAATCCACAAATAGGAAAATTTATAATTAAATGAATTAACTTTTGTAACTTATCATTATTACAACTGATTTATTGATAAACTGTTAATCAGTATTATCAGTATCAGTATCAGTATAAGTATCTCTGATACTGGCATATTTCAACACTTAGATTTTTCAACAATTTTATTACAATAATGAATAATTATAATTCGTCAATCATATATTCCTTATTTCTATTTGTCTTGTTTCCTGTATATATTTTCCTCATAAATCGAGATAAAAAGATGTCGAAGAATATGATCAGTTGATCATGTGAGCTCAGGCTTTGATCTAAACGTTCAACAGTTTGAACATTTACTCTTGTATAATTTTCAGAGTACTCTTGGCTTTATGTGACTCCATTTTGCTGATTTGAAGAGCAGATTGTTCACTGTCAGATGATTTGACAGCAAATAAACAGAAATACAGAATGATAATACTGACATCTAAATTCGAAAAAACATTCAGGTGGATTTTCATCGAAAATTGAAATTCAAGGTAAAAGCAATATTCTTCGTCCCAACCTCACCTATTTAAAATAATCTATCCAGCCCAATGTGAAACAAAACCAAAACAACGGCATTATGGGTTCCGGGCAATTTGATGGGATAAACCTTAAGTAACTGTTTGTAAAACGCCTCTAAAAACAGGAAATCTGCCAAGAATTCTTGATTACATTTCAATATCAAGCACCAGTTCAATAAAATTTTGTGAAATACCGTCAAACGGGGTAACATTTCGACATGTAACCGAATTGTCGTTTCGTTCAGCATTGAGTTGAATTATTATAAATTATTCTGCCATTTATTGACCTTATGTATACAACAGAAGATTTTGGCGAGGGTTAGGGTATTGTTTCTATTTTGGTTGGTTTGCTAGAGATGAATATCATATTACACGTTGGATTGTATAAAATTAATGTTGAAAAACGTTCCTCGTACCACATAAACGGTAGAATTATATCATTCGAGGCATTTGCTATCAATTACATAACTTAGTAGTGTACAAGTTGACAATATAAAAGTTTTGATAATTTGATGCTTATACACTATAAACATTCAAAAACTTTTTTGACTACCCTTGTAGGGTAACTTGCAACATCAATTTAGATTTAAATTTTTGGATATTTCTTGCCGTTTGTCATCGAAAACACATGAAAAGACAAAATTGAACATATATTTGGTCAGTAACATTAAGATTTTTGTACCTCAATCAATTCAATACACGTTTTGTACTAAATATTAGAAAATTTACATGAATCGCATTATTATTAGAATCAGTTTAATTTTCTTCTTGTAAATAAGGAATAATTTTGAAAATCTGTATAAAAATTCACTTTCAAATCTGCCATTCGGAACTTTCTGCATGAAATATGATCCATTTATGTCAAAACACTAAAACGGTCTCTTTTTAAGATGACTGTCTTAAAAAGACATATGTGATACGCTTTGATTTAAATATGTATAAAAAATAAGTTATGTGAAGTATAAACTAAAATACCATTGTGTTTGTAGAAAAGTTGCATTAAAGCATTTCAATGACTTTCCAATAACTGTCAAGACTTATGATATGCTAGATTTTCCTTGTCTGGACACCCTGTGCAATGCCAATGGAGTTTTCAATCGAATTGGTTTAATACTCATAATTGAATCAATAATATTTTGATTTCTGAGAGTAAAGTACCTTTTTCTGATTATTGCCATGCTTTCACTGAAGAATATTACTAAATGATCATAATAATAAAGTAGGTTAAGTTTTAAATAGTGTATTTCAGATAGCATCGTGTGTTGCGTGTTACCCCACATTAGGGGTAGCATTCAAAATGCATATTTTTCCTCTCTCCTGATCCCAGAAAGCCAAATACTGATGAAACTAATACAGTGTGGTATTCTTTACATGGCGATTAGGGTACCAGATGGTTTTTGACTCATCTGAATTCTCAATTTTTTCATCCATATAGCTTTGAAGTTGAAAATTGTTTCAAGTTACCCCGTTTGACGGTATCTAGAAATTCTATGCAACACTATGGCTTACGTAAAACAAACTTGCTCCTTGTGGATCACTTTGTCAATGCGGTATAGAAAAAATCGACAAGACATGTTTGATAAAACCTCACTTCGTACAGACAGAAGGCGAGGATGTGAAAGAGGAGCGTACGCGTTGAAGGTCGCTCCATGCATGTTGTATGAAAATCGCGCTTACCTGGCATACTGAAGCGATGCGAAGAGGCATGGAAAGCGTGGTCAAGCGTGAAACCAGTTCGTGTGGTGCTTCGACGCGCGAAAACGCTTGAAGATGATTTGAACTATTATTGGCAGCACTAATATTGCGCTTGAATTTCGAACTGATGAAAACAGTTGGGAGTAAACTAAATTAAAAAACACAATAAAAGTTCTTTTTTATGTTTGAAAAATAATGTGTGCTTTGTAATACTGAACTGATCTTAAATATTGTACAATAAAATTCCTCAACTCAAAATTATCACTCGGCCATTCCGTAGAAAAAAAAAACTACTATGTACATGACTAATAAATAAGAGAGTCGATTTGTCATCAATCATTAGAGCCATAGCTTTAGGTTATTACCCGTTCGGAAAATCAATATTTACTTAACGATCAACGCTCCGTCATCGTAATCATCGTCATCATTGAAACTTCAAAAGTAGTTTTTCTGTTCAAAACTAAGCATTATTCTATGAAAATGTGTTCACTGTGTTTCGGTTGGAGAACAGAATGCAGTGAACACATTTTCTTGTAGATTTTCTTGATTTTGAACGAAATAACTGCTTTTGAAAATTCCGGAATCAATGACGGATCCTGCCCCCTTAAAAATGAACTGCAATTAGAGCCATTCGTGATCTTGTTCATAATATCGATAATTCAAGTTTAGAAAGGATTCCCATAAATAAAACAATTACAGTACCGTAAAACGGGGTAACTTTGATAATGCGGATAACTTTGATAGTGCGAGGCCCACAATATATTAAACGAAATAACGAAGTTTCTGTTAATCAGTTAGGCAAAACGAATGCAAAAGTAAAGCATATTAGTATGAAACTTCATGTCAAAGCTATTTTCGTTGGAATGAAGTGCATTTGAGGATTTATATGCAAATATTGAAAAATTGTTAGATTTTAGCATTTTTGCAACGCTTACAAACAATCTGTTCTACGATCACGATTTGATGAAGTTATAATGAGTTCGTCACTTATCCTTGACAGCCTAGTTACAGTAGAACAAGAATTCGGCCTCAAATCTCTTAGCGAAACCCATTTATACAAACTGGGACCATTTTTATAATCTAAGTCATAAATTTCCATATATCGTTATACGCCTAGAGGTATGCAACGCCCTACAAATGTTCCGTAATTCGTTCAATTTTGTTCGATTTATACCTCATTATCAAAGTTACCCCAAAGCAGAAACCCGACTTTCGATTATATGAAAAAAAACATATCCATTCAGAATAAACCTTTTGGCAATCTATCAAGTTCAATCGATAGCTAGGATGTCAGTACTTGTTTTAAAAATATAAATTGCAATTCTTGAAAGCAGCATATATAAATATTGGAGTTTTCTTCGAAAAAACTATCAAAGTTACCCCGTTTTACGGTACTCTTAGAAAAGGTATGCAATTAAAATACTATTTCATTCCATATATACAAAAAGTCGAATTCTTATCTAGCATGAGCCCTAGATACTTAACTTCATCTGACCAATTTATTGGAACTCCTCTCATTGTGACATGTCTACTTGAAGGTTTCAAATAAAGAGCTTTTGGTTTATGTGGGAATATTATTAGTTGAATTTTGGAAGCATTAGGAGAAATCTTCTATTTTTGCAAGTATGAAGAAAAAATATCCAAACTTTTTTGCAGTCGACTACAGATGACACGCAGACTTCGTCCTTTGGCGGAGAGGCCTGTGTCATCCGCAAACAAGGATTTTTGACATCCCTGAGGTAACTTAGGTAATTCAGATGTGAAAATATTGTATTATATTGGTCCCAAAATGCTGCCTTGAGGAACACCAGCTCTTACAGGAAGTCTTTTAGGCCTGGAGTTTTGACAATTAACCTAAAGTGTACGATTTGACAGATAGCTTTGAATTATTCTAACAATGTATGTTGGAAAATTAAAGTTTTTTAATTTTACGATCAAACGTTCATGCCAAACACTGTCGAATGCTTTTTCTGTGTCTAGAATAGCAAGACCAGTAGAATAGCCTAGATTTGTTGGAACGAATCAAATGTGTTACACGTAAAAGTTAATGAGTGGTCGAATGTCCATGGCGGAATCCAAACTTTTCTTTGGCAAAAATTGAATTTTCGTTGATGTGAGCCATCATTCTGTTCAAAATGACCTTTCCAAAATTTTACTCATGGAGGAAAGCAAACTGATTGGACGATAGCTAGATGCTTTTGCAGGATTTTTGTCTGGTTTTAAAATTGGTACAACCTTAGCATTTTTCCATTTGTCAGGAAAATATGCTAATTGAAAACATTTGTTAAATATATCAACTAAAAATGATAAGCTACTTTCAGGAAGTTTCTTGATGAGGATGTAGAAAATTCCATCATCACCAGGAGTTCTCATATTTTTGAATTTTTTAATAATAGTTCTCACTTCTTCCAACTCAGTATCCCAAGAATTTTCGAAAACGTTCTCTTGATTGAGAATATTTTCGAAGTCCTGAGTAACTTGATTTTCTGTTGGACTAGTAAGTCCTAAATTAAAATTGTGCGCACTATCAAACTGCATAGCAAGTTTTTGAGCTTTTTCGCAATTAGTTAGTAGTAATTTGTTTTCCGGTATTGCCTTCTGAGGTTTTATTTTTTTGTTTCAAAATTTTAGATAATTTCCACTTAGAGCCAGGGTTCAATTGAGAAATTTTATTTTCAAAATTTTTGTTTCTCTATTGAGAAAAACGTTTCTTGATTTCTTTCTGCAAATCCTGCCATATAATTTTCATAGCAGTATCGCGAGTGCGTTGAAATTGCCTTCTCCTCACGTGTTTTAGGACGGATCAAGAGTTTAAGATCATCCTCTATAATGACGTATTCAAATTTTACTTCACATTTTGGAACTGCAATGCTCCTGGTTTCAACAATGGAATTTGTTAAAGTTTCAAGAGCATTGTTAATATCAAGTTTTGTTTGTTAAGACATGTTAACATCAAGATTAGACTCAATATACGTTTCATATATATATTCCAGTCGGCTTGATAGCTATCCACAACCAGTACCATACATGTTTTGAATTATTTTTGTTCTCTTGAATTTATTAATTTAACTTTTTAGTAGTTATTTTGATAATATGTGATAGTGATTCAAATATAAAAACTATGTCACGAAAATCTTAATTAACTATTCATTGGTTATTTAATTAATGTAGTCAATCGTGTATTCAATCAACTGTTATATGTTTTTCTAATTTTAATGTTGTATATACTCTGAATGATAGCCTATGATTGCTATTTCTGCTAGTTTCATGCAGGATGTATCGGCCCTACATTGTAATTTCTAGCGGACAGGACTGCCGAATAATGACGAAAAATAACTTGCTTCGTGATTTGAACGGTTTTCTTGCACGTCATCTAGAACCAATGCTCCCGCTTGATGAAATGATTTTTACCCACTTGCTATACATTCTACAGAGTCGCCTTTACAGGCGCCAGTTGATGGAGATGGACATGGGAAAAGAGAAAAAACCGAATGAAGCAGCCATGCGCGCTCTCTCTGGTTGCAGGCAGCATGCTGTTGCTGAAGCACAAAATCAATGAAAACACGGAGCGCATTGAAACTCTTTCGAAACCTCTCCCAGTATGCCATATCATTTTGAACTCTTCTCTTCTCTTTTCGCCAACACTTCACTTCACTTCTCTTCTCCTTCAGAGTGTCATCAGCCTGAGAGTGTGTTAGCGAAAGTGGTGACACACAAAATCGGCACCAAACAGTGGGTGGTACATGTCTGTCTTGTTTTCTTTCGTGGTTTGTTATTATGACTCATTTGTCAAGGATCGTTAAGATTTCCAAAGCCTGACGCAAGGTGACCTACAGGATGGTAAATCGAGAGTCTAACGCCGAGCTGATAACGGTTGCGAAAAGATTGAAGCTGAGCATAACTCCCGGTCCAGATGGTATCCCTAACGCAGCGCTAAGGGTAGCAATCTTGGCGTTCCCAGATATATTTACTCCCAGACAGATGGAAGGTTCAGAAGTTGACGTTGCTGCCAAAACCGGGAAAACCGCCAGGAGATCCTTAGGTTTATTCTACGTGTGGCGTAAGGTAAACATTGTCGGTCTCGTATAGCGAGGTGACAATTCTCGCATAACTTATGATCTCGCCCTAAAAGCCATTGGTAACCATGTGTGTAGCTCATTGTTTTTGAGCATGTGAATGGATTTATACGTTGTTTAACAACTTTATGATGAAGAAAGGATCATTATCTACCTGCCAGTGATGTTGGTTTGGATGCTTATTCATTCACTTGCTAAGAAACAATGAGCTACACACATGGTTACCAATGGCTTTTAGGGCGTTATCTCAGAGTATGCGAGAATTCTCGACTCGAGTGAAGTAGCTCTCCATAGGGGCCTTCGTTAGCCGAGTGGTTAGAGTCCGCCATGCTGAAGGTGTCTGGGTTCAATTCCCGGTCGGTCCAGGATCTTTTCATAAAGAAAATTTCCTTGACTTCCCTGGGCATAGAGTATCATCGTGCATCATCGAATGCGATAATGGCAACTTTGGCAAAGAAAGCTCTCAGTTAATAACTGTGGAACATAAGAACACTAAGCTGAGAAGCCGGCTCTGTCCCAGTAGGGACGTGAATGCCAAGAAGAAGAAGAAGCTCTCCATTTGATTTACACGGCGAATTACTTTACACGATGCAAGACCGACCATTCTCAAGCTTTTATTTTAAAACACCATCAGCATTTAGCACCTTCTGTGCTTTTTACTCGTTCCTCTCTCTTTCGCTATTTTCATGGATGCGCAACTCATTACGATACGAGATCCTGAAGAGTTCAACTCCTACCAACTGCTTGATTGTTATTGAGCATTTGAATTACATCTTTAAACTTCCCTCGAAGTGAGGATTTGCTTTTATCGACCGCAGAAATGACGGAAACATCTACTACCGCTATATAGTACCATTCAAATGCTCGTCGAAGTGCTTCTTCCACTTAACGATCACCAAAAGTTCTTGAATCAAGATGCTCTCTTCTCAGTTCTGCACATTTTTAGCTTGTTCTCCTTATGAGTCTGCACTTTTGGGCTTATTCTACTAGTGGCGTGAAGTGAGAAATCTCGGTCTCGTATAGCGAGATAACTCTACTCGAGTGGGATGAAGTGATTCTACATTTGATTTATACGGCGAGTTACTTCATTATAGTCGAGTATTGTCACTTTGCTTTACAGGACCGAGATATCTCATCTCACGCTACTCGTATAATAAGCCGAAAGATGCTACTGTTCGAATTCATGCACATTTCAGCTTACAGAAATAAGCCTTTGCAAGATGCATTTAGCTTTTGGTTAAACTTATGCGTTTCTTGATGCTTCACTTATTCCAGACGGTGCTTTTTATCTCGGAATAGGCAGGGTTCGCTAACTCCCTCCGCTTTAACCTGTGTCGTCCCACGTTTTGCCGAGTACCATGCTGCAGCATTGCAGACTGCGCTACATTGTTCTCTTTTAAAACCTTCTGAAACTCCTCGTCGAATCGAGCGTATCTTGAGCTTCGTTTTAAGTATTTAACAGCATCATAAACGGATGATTTAACTGTCCTCCAGCAGTTCTCATCAGGCTTGTAATCGAGCTTACTTTCATTTGTAAGACAACTCTACCTCAAGGTTCTGCTGCATAGGGGAAACATACGTCCAACTCGATGCGCCGGGAAAATTCAAACTCGTATTTGCCAACAAGAAGGCTATGTTGTGACAAGCGATTCGCAGTTTTCGCCTGAAAACGGAATCAGTCGTCACGAAATGCGCTGATTCCGCAAGTCTTCCGAATCGCTTTCGAAAACTGTAGTTAGGGACTCTGGGATTCGAACAGGCTTTGCAGATGGATAATTGCAGCCTCAGTTATAAATATTCAATTACCCACCACCACCATCTAGTTTAGTTTGAACCTAGTTGAACCCACCACCACACCGGCTAGATTAGGAAGCAAATAAAAACGGATAAGCAGCGTACCATGCTCGGCACCACGCGAACCGGACTTTACCCGATACGTAACCAGTGGCGTACCTTCAGCGTTGCTCGTCGGCGAAGTGGCCGGATGCGTCCCCCCGGCCGCAGTGGCTGTTGTCACGTGCACCGGCGAGGCCGTTGCACCGTATCCACCGAGACCGACCCCTGCGGCACCACTGACTCCACCGGTTCCGATGGTACGGTCCCGGGTTAGCGCCTCCTCACTTGGATCCGAGTGCGTTCCCATGTACGAGTACATGATGGTTGCTGAGGAATTGGGAAATAGTGAGGATCGTTATATGAGGATATAAGTCGGAAGGAGCTTACAAGAGTAGATCAACGCCGGGAAGATCTGCTCGTTCCTTTCGTGAGCCGTCTCCACCAGGATCCGGAGGGGTCCTTTGGGCGTTAGAACTGCTATTAAATCTGCAAAGATATGACAAGAATTAGGATCCGTGGACAATTCCTGATCAAGCTAGAAAGTAACCGACCCCAAATGGAAATCACAGCCAGCACCACCCAGGTGGTCCACTCGGGCAAGTACTTGATGAAGACCAGCGCCATCAGGGCGGCAATAAATATCAGATAGCCCTGCTGGAGCCGGAGCGGTCCCTGCCAGTGGATCGAGATCATCCCGACCACGCCGAAGTTCCACATCAGCAGCAGCGCCGTCGGGTAGTCGAACGGAATGTTGTACGCCCGGAGGACCTCCTCCAGGTACAGGTAGCTGAACAGGAACAGCAACATCAGCGAGGACATGATCAGCCAGCCGTGGATGATCTTGTAGCAACGTTTCTTGTAAAGCACGATCAGCAGTATTGTCATGATTACGATCACAGTCATCAGGATCATCGAGTTGGCCAGGGCGTTCCAGATCTTCGTTCCGGTGTCGTCCGAAAGCTCGTGGAATGGCGTGTAGACCAGGTACACATCTTTGGTGGAGTAAAAGTTGATGGAGCTGATCGTGGCCACCACGACGACCATGCAAAGCGTCACCGGGACGAACAGTTTTATAACGTGCTGAGCACCATACTTGAGTCCTTCCTCTTCCTCCTCGCGTTGGCGCGCGGCCGCAGCTGATCCGGATGGGCCGTCTCCTGGCGGCCGCGGAGGATTTGCGCCTTGACTACTTCGACTGCTCGGATCTCGTATTGTTACGTTGGGGACGGAGTCATTTGTCTGGAAATCCGAACAAGATTAGCAAAATTTGACCCTAAATATGGTGTGTCTCAAACGATTATTAACGAAAAAATGACCATCAATTCTGCCCCTTTCATTCGAAAGATATATCCATATATAAAACATAAAAATCTTCAAATCACTGGTAAATAGATTACCTATAACTTTAATATCCCTTGATGAAACATTTAAAATTCACGAAGAGTATATGATATATAGTATATGATATGAGCTATGATACCATATCTTTCGAATTATTGATGCAGAATTTATGGTATTTTTTTGTTCCACTTACCCCATAGGACGGATGCGTCCCGGGACCTTCCTGAGGCATCCTTTGCCAGCGCTTCCTCGAAGAGCCACGACCATCGGCCGAATCTCCCCCGGGGCCCACACCGGAACCCAAACCGCTCCCACTGCCCGCCGTCGGTTGGTCGATGTTTATGTGGCCATCCATCCGGTCGCTCCTTTCCTTCGGTCTGGTCCGTTTCTTGATCCGATCCCAACTTTGATGATCCACAGCTTGGGCTATGAATCACTCTCTCTCTCTCCCTCTGTACACCACCCTCCCCTAAAGGCCAAATCTCTGCCAGGAGCTGTTTAGTTTTCTGCTAGAATCTTACCTTCCCGGCAAGCTCATTCAAGCACTACACTGATTTCCGCTACGGGATACTGTAAATTCATCACAAAACCCGAGAATTTCCCAAAAAATCCAAACAAAAGCGAAGAAAATTATTTCGTTTCGCTACTAAGTTTCACTCTACTTTTATGCTACTTCAGGTGAAAACAACAAAGCACTCACCACCCGACTGACAGCATCCAGCATAAAGGCCGGTTTGCTACTGACAAGAAAAGGAATCGCCTATCTCGATGCGTGGAAAATTTCTCCCAAGAAATGGTCAAGAAAATCACTTTTTTCTGATCGCAGTACGCAGTTGAGAAGAAGTGTCACTTCAAAGGGGGCTCTCTGTAGGAAATTTCTTGACCCTTTCAGTCAAGGAATTTCTTTACTTTTCTTGAGCGAAACAGCATACTTAGCTTAAACGTCAAACTCGGTCACTCACCTTCAGTAAAGCGTACGAAAACATTCGACCGTCACTGTTTACAGAGTGAGTGCCATTTGTTTATCGGTAGTTCCGCACGTGCTCTGCAAAAGTTGTGCAAAATTCGGAGAAAATTTGTGTGATTTTTTGCGTGAAAACCGACCAAAAAAGGGCTTAAAAAATGGAGAAGGTTTCGCAGATATTTGGTGGTGTTGTGGATGCCAAGGAAGGGAATGTGAGGAAGCTGCTTTCGTCCCTGGACGAACATCAAACGCTGTGGACGGAGGTGAGTGGCTTTTAAATTTTGTGTGGCGGACGACCACAGATTCGTGGGAACAGATGAAATTCTTGTAGACCAGTGGAAGGGCAGGGCAGAGTGGATCTAGATGTTTACAGGCACTCTAGGGCAGGGTAATTGCATCTTTTTCGAACCTGCTTAGGGCAAGTGGTGGTAAAATGAACACCGTGCCTTTTACCAAGAATAATTAAACTTCAATGAATTTTTATCATTTAATTTTAATTCATTTTTTTTTCTATTGAGCTGAAACTTTGCACAGTTTTCCAGTTCCATCTAAATCGTCATTTTCCGATATCAAATCTTCAAGTTGAGTCACGAGTAACTTTTCAAAAGGGTGTATGTGAAAATGGTTCAAAAATATTCAAAAAGCTGCACAGCAAAAACGGTTCGTTCGATTGTTAGACAACTAAAGAAACAAAGTTAGACAACTAAATAAAGATTCCAAAAAAAATACAAACAGTAAAAAAAAAATTTTTTTTGCATTAAAAAACATCATTTTTGTCACAAAAACTCAAATATCTCAAAACCCTATCGTAAACCAACGTAATTTTTTGAGGGAAAACGGTCCATTATATTAGCTATCTACCATAAAAATTTGGTGATGGTAAACCAATAAACAAAAAAGTTATTACATTTCAAACATGTCACAATTTTCACATTTAGTAGAAAACAAAATTTTTTTTTTCGGTGTAAATTATTACGGGAACCGCAGTTTGTTGCTGATTTTATTGTTAAGGGCCTTGCGTGAATTAAACAAGTCGTTTTCATGTATTCATTAGTATTATGTATATTATATGTATAAATATTATGTATATGTATAAATATTATATGTATATGTATATATGTATAAATTAAAATGAATTAACAGATTACACGAAAATATTTTTTTTTTTACCAGGATATTTTTTTTTAGAGTATGATCGATGAGTTTCTAAATGTTATATATAAACTTTAAAAGTTTTGGATTTGGGTATGCGTTATGAGATCATGAAAACATTTTATTAATACTTATTTATTTATTTATTGTTATTCAATTTTTTTACAATATCGAACACTTTTGCATCATTATCAGTACAGTTCGAGTATAGTTTTGCTTTAATTTTATTTTCTGACAATGGAATGAAACAGTGAAATTTTTGGGTTCCTTGGATCGTTTTCGCGTTATTATA